>NC_141330.1:615000-815000 GCF_037954235.1 Aulostomus chinensis | reverse complement strand
GGAGTTGGTGTGGGGAAGGTGTGTGTGTGTAGGTGTGTGTGTAGGGAGTTGGTGTGGGGAAGGTGTGTGTGTGTAGGTGTGTGTGTGTAGGTGTGTGTGTAGGGAGTTGGTGTGGGGAAGGTGTGTGTGTGTAGGTGTGTGTGTAGGGAGTTGGTGTGGGGAAGGTGTGTGTGTGTAGGTGTGTGTGTGTAGGTGTGTGTGTGTAGGGTGTTGGTGTGGGGAAGGTGTGTGTGTGTAGGTGTGTGTGTAGGGAGTTGGTGTGGGGAAGGTGTGTGTGTGTAGGTGTGTGTGTGTAGGGAGTTGGTGTGGGGAAGGTGTGTGTGTGTAGGTGTGTGTGTAGGGTGTTGGTGTGGGGAAGGTGTGTGTGTGTAGGAGTTGGTGTGGGGAAGGTGTGTGTGTGTAGGTGTGTGTGTAGGGTGTTGGTGTGGGGAAGGTGTGTGTGTGTAGGTGTGTGTGTAGGGAGTTGGTGTGGGGAAGGTGTTAGCAGCTGGAGTTAAAGAGAGGAATGGCTTTGGGGACAAAGGTGGCTTCCCTCCTCAGTTCTGCAGGCCTCACAGCGGAGGCGTCGCCCAGAGGGGAGCCATTCGAATGCAGAAGGGTTTGAATTGTTTTAAAGAAAAAAGTAAAACTACTTTCTTCTGCCTTCTGACAGTTTTCTGGTTGCTAAGCCTCGATAACAGAAGAGGGGTTGTCTTAGACATTTGAGGACATGATTGACTGATGTCCCTCATGGAGCAAACAGCTGATGCAGCCATGACGTCCTCACAGGGAGAAAACACAGACGAGAAAACTGCAACATCAGCAGTTTCGTCTGTTTTATTTCCTTTTTTACCCAAATTTATAATTTAGAACTTCTTGTGACCGCATTCCCAGAGCTCAGATCAGTTCGCACGATAATCTGAGTTCTTCACGTCTAACTGGTCCTGGTCTAGTTTCATCCCAGAGAAAGTCAAAGGTCAAATGTTTTCCATGTGTCTCTGCAGAGCCCGGCGGGGGGGGGGAGGTGGAGCTGGAGATGCTGGTGTCAGTGTCTCAGGTCAGCGTGGCTCAGAGGGACACGGTGGTCCGGCAGCTCGCCGCTCTGCTCCACGTGCTCGACAGCGACATCCAGGTCCGGGCACTGCAGGGACATTCACACCTCAGGTACCAGGACCGGCAGGTGGGCCGCCACCTGACACAGTCAACTATAATTACACCACCCTACCATCCATTCACCCACCCATCCCTCCCTCCATGTTCCCCCTCTCCTCCTGTTGAGGGTGGTGGGGGTGGAGCCTATCCCAGCAGCCTTCCCCCTGGACAGGTCACCAGTCCATGGCAGGGCCAACACATAGAGACAGACAACCATTGGCTCTCCCAGCCACGCCTACGGTCAATTTAGAGTCTGGATCAACCTGGTCCCTCTTGATGTCTTTGGACTGTGGGAGGAAGCTGGAGTACCAGAGAGAACCCAGCAGGAACAGGGAGAACATGGAGACTCACCCAGAAAGACCCCGTGCTGCAGCCGGGGCTCCACCCACAACCTTCTTGCTGGGGGGCCACAGTGAGGACCACTGCTCCACCCACAACCTTCTAGCTGGGGGGCCACAGTGAGCTATATGATTTATATTAGCTATATGGGGCGGCCGGTGGAGCAGCGGTCCTCCCTGTGGCCCCCCATCAAGAAGGTTGTGGGTGGAGCAGTGGTCCTCCCTGTGGCCCCCATCAACAAGGTTGTGGGTGGAGCAGTGGTCCTCCCTGTGGCCCCCCATCAAGAAGGTTGTGGGTGGAGCCCCGGCTGCAGCACGGGGTCTTTCTGGGTGAGTCTCCATGTTCTCCCTGTTCCTGCTGGGTTCTCTCTGGTACTCCAGCTTCCTCCACAGTCCAAAGACATCAAGAGGGACCAGGTTAATCCAGACTCTAAATTGACCGTAGGCGTGGCTGGGAGAGCCAATGGTTGTCTGTCTCTATGTGTTGGCCCTGCCATGGACTGGTGACCTGTCCAGGGTGAAACCCCGCCTCTCGCCCGTAGATGCTGGGATAGGCTACTAAGTAAATAAACTTAGTGAGAAACATGAATTCAAATACATTTCACATCAGTTTTTTGTGTGTGTGTGTGTGTGTGTGTGTGTGTGCACGTGCAGCTCAGTGTTGCGGTTCTCGGTGCGGGGCCACTCGGGGCCCCTCTCTGGCTCCAGGCTGGTGAGTCTGCTGAGGAACCAGCTGCTGAGGGAGAAGAGTGACTACCTGCTGTTCCGAGTCCTGAGAGTGGACACCGTGTGTGAGTTCACCTCCCCCATCTGCTCCTCTGGTCCTGATGGCTGTCAGGGATTTTGGGCCTTCAGCTGCTTTACTGTTGTAAAACTTAAAATTCTGAAGGTGTGGCAGGGTCATGACATCATCACTGCCGTGGTGATTTAATTTAAATGAACTTATCAAAATGATGCCGAAATAATCATGATGATGATGTGGACTTAGTATGAAGTCATGAATTATCAGGTCTGTTGCCATGACAACAAGCTAACGACTTTTTTAAATGGCTGATGTCTGAATGAAGTTCTGGTCAGGGGTCTCATGAATGAAACTTCTTGATTGTTTGGTAACCATAGTAACACGATTTTTAACTCGCTGTTTCTCTGAAAACTTCATAAAGAAGAAAAGTATCATGAGCACAAACTTCCCAAATCTGAATAAAAGGAGAACAAAGGAGCTTCAGGTTTGAAAACGTCAAAATATCCAGACACAAGCAGATGATGTCGACGCCCGACCCTTGACCTCTGGGTTTGTTTGTCTGTCTCCAGTGTGTTTACTCCGCTGCTCAGGGCGTGGCCAGTGTGACCCGATCACCAAGCAGTGCTCCTGTGACCCCTTCTGGACAGAGAACCTGGTTCGCCGTTACCTTGGCGACGGAGAGAGTAACTGTGGTAACTACTGGTGCTTCAGGTTGGACTCAAGGTCCCTCCAGTCAATCAGAGGAAGTAACTAATTACACTGTATACGGTCATGAATGAAGCAGCTTAGGTTTGGGGGCGTGGCCTCACTTACCTGTCAGAATCACCCCGTCTCGTTGAGTAGCGACAGAAAGGAACTCTAAACGCTACCTTAAGAGTTTACAGAAAAGACACTGAATAATGCTGAATATACAGGAGTTAACCCCCGCCTGCCCCCCCAGAGTGGCGGGTCCTGTACGTCATCCTGACCTGCTTCCTGCTCGTGGTCCTCATCCTGTCTGCCAGCTGGACCTTCATCTGCTGCTGCAAGAGGTGACGCACGCCTCCAGACGTTAGCCTGATCTCAGGTAGTCACGTTTCTGAATGTGGTCCGACTGCTTTCAGGAGGAAGCAGACGAAGGTGAGGAAGAAAACCAAGTACACCATCCTGGACAACATGGATGAGCAGGAGAGGGTGGAGCTCCGCCCCAAATTCAGTAGGTCGCTTCATTAACGGCCTCGAAGTACCAAACGCCAACATGATGTTGTAATATTCCGTCAAAATCTCGTCACTAAATTTCATAACAGTAAAGCATCTGCAGGACCCAGATTCTATCAAAAAGATCAGACGCTGCTCTCCTCAGTGCAGCTGTGAGGTCACGTGACACACAGGGTCATGTTCAGGGGAAGTGTTAAGAGCGGAGGCTTTCTCTCTGCAGGTATCAAGCACCGCAGCACCGAGCACAATTCCAGCCTGATGATGTCAGAGTCCGAGCTGGACAGTGACCAGGACACCATCTTCAGCTGGGACCGGCCCGTCCGCAGCAGGAACCGGCTCCACGCCCAGGCTGCCTGCAACGGGAACGCCCTCGGGTGACGAACAGTGGGACTTCCTGGTGACACAGACGGGACCTGACACTGTAACTGAGTTCTGCCGGCAAAAGCAGATGTAAGTTTGGCGGATGGCATCACGCTGACATCTGGTCTGGTGACATCAGTAAACATCCCTCAGACGAGAAAAACTTAAGGAGGACAAACCTGCGACTCTTCACACAGGAAACATTTGACATGTCCATATATGGGCAAAAATGGAGGCCACTGTGGCCTTTAACCTTGGCGATGAAGGAGGTTGACGATTAGTCTCATCTCTCAGTAGAAGCTTGTTAGCATAGCGCCTGCTGCTAGCATAGCGCCTGCTGCTAGCATAGCGCCTGCTGCTAGCATAGCGCCTGCTGCTAGCATAGCGCCTGCTGCTAGCATAGCGCCTGCTGCTAGCATAGCTTCAACAAGATGAAACAGTGACCCTCTAACCTTTAAACTTGTCTGATGAGTTTCATCCTGTTAGCTTGACGGCGACTCACCATTTCCTGCAGTTGCCAGCCAGGTTGAAGGGAGGTTCACTGGTGGCCAGCAACCACTGTTCAGCTCAGGCTGGCTCCAGGCTCCAGGCTCCAGGTTCCGGGTTCCAGGCTCCAGGCCAGTTTCCCATGCTGGATCGCAAGCCAGAGAGCACTAATCCATCTCCACCGCCACATCCACCAAACACAGAGCGTGGAATATTGAAATCTCTTTATTTTCCATTTGTCAGAAATATAAAACAAAGACCTGTTTTCATCCAAGACTGCAAGGTTTATGACCATTACGACAATTACACGTGACAATACAAACAATTTTCTGTACAAAACCAAAGATCAGAAGAGTTCTGACGAGCCAATCAGAGGAATTAACTACCGAGCCAGAGGCTCCAAAAATAGCTGACATTTATGGCAGAGGGACATCTTCTTGTATTTAAGACATTTGTAAGAAGCAATGACGGGTTATCTAGTAATTTTGTGTCATTTCAACCAACTTACATTTCCCATTAGAACATTTGACCTCTGCTATGTTTCGTGTCAGGATTTGCATGTCTGTGGCATCAGTGTGTGAATGAAACACCCGTCTCCGTCTCCGTCTCCGTCCTGCGCAGCAGCTCATTCAAATATTTCACTGTAGAAATTCCGTTCGCACGATGCTTCATAAATTAATAAATTAAAACACTTTTACTGAGCATTTTCTGCCTCTCAAAGTTCTGTTCGCTCTCTTATGAGCGAATATTTGACTGGTGGCCCCTCGGACACGCCCCCTCATCAACGTGAACATCTGGTCTGCAGTTGTGATGGAGGGAAAACGAATGAATAAAAAGGCCTGACGTCTGTTTCCGAGGACCGAGTCCTCCGACGCTCCTGTGCACCAACACATCAGGACTCGAGATTCCTTTAATCTGGGTGGACATAAACCCTCATCATCATCATCATCATCATCATTTGGCACAGAGACGTTGGCAAACTGCACGTTAAAATACATCTTTGAACAATCAGAAGTTAATAAACTACAACATTAATATTGCATTTATTTGTACTTTTACTGCTCCGCTCTTTGATCGATTCTATGAGAATTCATCGGCATTTTCTCGTCACCTTCATCCCAGCTCTTTGCAGCATTTTTAGTTAGTTTGTGTGACTCGTTAGCAATGGATTAAAAGGCTGATTGGACCAAAAGAAAAAACATGGCCACAGAGAATACTGGCCTCTGATTGGCTGGATGTTGATGACTGCGTGATTAAAGGTTATTTGTTGATGTACGTGTACGTTGCAGCGCTCGTCGCACTCAGGGTTTGAGGCCTCCGAAGCACATGTACTTGACTTCCAGGTACTCGTTGATGCCGTACTTGGAGCCCTCGCGTCCCATACCCGACTGTTTCACCCCACCGAAGGGGGCCTCCGGGGTGGATAGGAGCCCCTCGTTGACTCCCACTATCCCCACCTCCAACGCCTCTGCCACCCGCCAAATCTGACTCGGGTCCTGTGAGTAAAAGTAGCCTGTGGAACAGAGCAGGGGTTACTACCAGGAACCTGAACGGGCCCACGGACATTCAGAGCCTCGCTCAGATTGAGGCCTTTAATCCAGATTTATAGGGAACAGCAGAAACCACGTCAGGCCAACGAAAGAGCGACAAGGATCAGCATCGTTGGCTCTGGTCTGAATCAGCTGATGAATCCTAATGTTCTCACACAAGAAGATACTAGTGAACGAGAAGGTGTTCCAACAAACCACATCAGGTGGCGCCAACAAGCTGGTTTGAAAACCGCCAATAAACCCCAAAGAGGATCAGATGTGTTGTGGGCGGAGCTAAAGAGTAAGTACAGGAAGAAGCTCGGTGTTCAGACTAGTATGTGTTTAACTGGTGTTCTTTGAAGAAGTCGTCCTGGTAGGTGGTGGTGGTGGTGGGGGGGGCACTCACCTGCCAGCCCAACGTTCGATGAGTTGGCGATGGCCACAGCTTCTTCCTCTGTGTCAAACCTGTCAATCGAGAACACTTCAGATCCATTATTAAGTCCATTAATCTTTGACCGCGGTTCCCTGCCAGCTCTGGTTTGATCGTTGGGTTGAATGGCGGCCGAGGCTGTGAGGGCTGATGGCGTTCAGCCGTGGCGCACTCACCTGATGACAGGCAGCAGCGGACCGAAGGTTTCCTCTCGGGTGCACAGCATGTGTGTGGTGACGTCGGCCAGCAGGGTGGGTTCCATGAAGGAGCCCTGCAGACGCGCCCCACCCCTCAACACCGTCGCCCCCTGAGCCACGGCGTCAGATATCTGCTCCACCACCTGGAAGAGAAATGTCACAGATGTAAAACCAGAACAGCCAAGTCACGCCTCCTTACTGCAAGGGCGAAGAACAACTAGGAATAAATTGATGAGTGAAACATCAGAGCAGCGCGGATCGGACTGGGTCAAAAAAATCGACTCGATGGATTTCATTAAAAATTTGCAATATCGATCCATAGGGCATGAGATGGATTTTTACCCAAGAACCCCAGAAGCCTCGTGCGAGATTACGTCCACTCACGTGCAAAATGGCCGACGCAGGTCAAACTCCGCTCAGCAAGCCGTCCCAATCGAAGTCTGTCGTCTGGAACCATTTCGGATTTAAAACAACGAAGAGCCGCAAAAAACCAAAGTGGTTTGCCACATCTGTCAAGCGAAGGTCAGTCATTGCAGAAATGCCACAAACCTCAGAAACCACTTGACAAGGTCCCACACAACGGCAGCACGAGCTGCTGAGTCCGGCAACAACAAAAACACAAACTGAGGGGCGGCTCGTTCAGGTGCTCAAACCTCACCGTCGTGGTGCAACGCAAACATCTGGAACTGTAACATGACATGCAAACGAAAATGTCAGTCAGCGGAGAGGCTCGCCATGACCTGTGACACCTGGATGTTCCTGTCAACGCAGTCACACACGACAGCAATGTCCATTTTACAAGTTTGCACTTGATTGTTTATGGTGAAGAGACCAATAAAGGATGTTTGTATTTTGGGTTGTCCTTGATTTGAGAGCATTGAATCAAAGCATGATGAATCAATTCAGAACCTTATGAATCGCAAACGGATCGATTTAGGAGAGTGGCCACGATACCCTAGCGGGGGACCTTCGTGGCCTGCAAGTACGTGAGGTGCCATGAGGTCATCAACGCACCTTGTCAGCTGCCCGGCTGTTGATGAGGGGTCCCTGCGTGGTGTCGGGCTCAGAACCGTGACCCAGGCGCAGCCCGGTGTCCATGGCATGACCCAGTTTCTCCATGAAGCGATGGTAGATGCCGCTCTGCACCAGGAAGCGGTTTGAACACACGCACGTCTGCAGAGGACAGTCAGAGTGATGTCATCAATCCAGACGAAGCGTCTTGAGAATCATATTTGAACAAAAGGTAGTTTCTATTGTCTTTGTTAATATGAGAGAAATGCTGTTAAACATGTTGATGATGTCACGTGGCGGTGAGACTGATTTAGACTTGTGTTACCTGTCCAGAGTTCCTGAACTTGGACGCCATAGCTCCGTCCACAGCCAGGTCAACATCTGCACTGTCAAACACAATGAAGGGGGCGTGGCCTCCCAGTTCCATGGACGCCCTCTTCACTGTGTCTGCAGCGAGTTTCAGCAGCATCTGAGAGGAACAGAGACTTGACTAGGACAGACGATCGATGGCAGAATCACTGATCAGCTGATCAGGTTCTGGCGCTTGTTTGGTGATGGAGCGTTGATGATCTCACAGCTTCTGTTGATCATTCATGGAGAAATGTTGGGATGTCCCGCCGCTGCTGAGTTCAGACCAATGGCGCCGACCACACGCTGCTGTATCAGTTAAACGCAGGAAGTCTACATGTGTATGTTGGAGGACTGTGGCTGCGTCCGAATTGCCAAGTGGCAACCTACGTCCTACTGCTACAACCTACTCCATCCATCCATCGTCTTCTGCTTATTCCTACATTAAGGGTCGCGGGGGGGTGGAGCCTATCCCAGCATTAGCGGGCGAGAGGTGGGGTTCACCGCGGGGTTAGCACCTCGGAGAATCGCCTGCTGCTGTGCTGAGTCAGATTAACGTTCCTGGGAATTTGAATACCATCCATTGTCTCCCACTTCTGTTCAGGGTGGTGGGGGTGGAGCCTATCCCAGCAGCCTTCCCCCTGGACAGGTCACCAGTCCATGGCAGGGCCAACACATAGAGACAGACAACCATTGGCTCTCCCAGCCACGCCTACGGTCAATTTAGAGTCTGGATTAACCTGGTCCCTCTTGATGTCTTTGGACTGTGGAGGAAGCTGGAGTACCAGAGAGAACCCAGCAGGAACAGGGAGAACATGGAGACTCACCCAGAAAGACCCCGTGCTGCAGCCGGGGCTCCACCCACAACCTTCTTGCTGGGGGGCCACCGTGAGGACCACTGCTCCACCCACAACCTTCTTGATGGGGGGCCACAGGGAGGACCACTGCTCCACCATGCAGCCGTCTACGTCCTACTCCTACAACCTAAACACGGCGGCACCATTCAGACACCCTAGATTGGTGGTGAAGCACGACCTCTGCTGGCAGAGCACAGACACCGCAATTAGGTAGACAGCACCAACCAAAGCCCCACCTGCTGGCCTGACTGTGGTACTGCACTCCACTCTGAGCACCTTTCCCTCATCCTGTTATTAAGCACATTAACGCACCTTTAGTCATCAACAACGACTGTAAATGTTGGTGTTCATCAGAATGGGAGACTGTTGGTGGCGCACAAGAGGGATGGGATGCACCTGAACCGACCTACAATGTGGGCGTGTTTAGGCTGGAGTTTAGGTTGAGAAGTAGGTCGCTACTCACGCCAGTTGTGGTTTGGGACAGCCTCCGACCTGCTCTGAGACCTACCATCAGACCTACTTGGCTATTCGGACGCAGCGCGTGACTGTTTATTATTCCTATTTAATTTTAAACTTTGTCTTTTTGCATGTACACATTAAAATAGGTAATAAACAGGTGGTGTCTCAGCCCTACCTTCCCGGTGGCCGTGGAGCCCGTGAAAGAGATTTTGGCCACCAGGGGGTCGGTGCACAGAACCTGTCCAACTGACGGCGTCTTCTCCCTGGAGCATGGAACTACGTTGAAGACCCCCGCCGGGATCCCCGCCTGCTCCGCCAGCTGCACCAAAACACCACCACTTCAGCCTTACATGTTTGGTGAGGTCAAACCCCCCCCAACCCCCCGTCGGTGTAGTGACCTCAGCCAGAGCGAGCGCCGACAGCGGCGTGTCCTCCGCCGGTTTGACAACGACGGTGCATCCGGCCGCCAGAGCAGCTCCTACCTTCCTGGTGATCATGGCGCTCGGGAAGTTCCACTGAAACGACACAAACAAGATCTGTGACACCGCCATTGATCACCTGGCAGGCCGTCGTTACATCAGCTACGAGACAACTAGCGACTAGATGAGGGCCAGCGGCATGAGTGGGAGGAGCCACCTGGAGGTCGGCCTGGTGGCTCCTCCCACTCACAGGATTCTCAAGTCAACAGCATTCCAGCCCAGAGGCTCTTCTCATTGTCTGCTCACCGGCGTGATGATGGAGGTGACGCCCACCGGCTGTTTGAGGAGGAGGATCTTTCGGTCCTTGGCAGGTGATGGGATGACGTCGCCGTACACTCGCCGAGCTTCCTCAGAGAACCACTCCAGGAAGGAGGCGGAGTATGCCACCTCGCCGAGAGACTCCTGCAGGGGTTTACCCTGCAACGACACCACGGTCACATCCCGCTGCTGCGGCCGCTCGGAAGCGAGAATATTCAACATGACACTCACACATTCGAAGGTGATCAGTCGGGCCAGGTCGCCTCTGTGCTGAGTCAGCAGGTCGAACCACTTCCTCAGCAGGTGGCTGCGCTCCTGCAGGACAACCAATCACGTCACACCTGTCACCCGAGTGTCAGTTCAACTTTGTGGTCAGAAAGTGAGAGACAGGATGTTGTCACAAACACTTTACGGACAGGAAATGGGAGGAGTTATCAGCTGAGGTCACGTTCTTCTGATGCGTTTGAACTCCAACTTTTCACACCTGAGTAGTTTGTGCTCCTGTGTCTGCAGGTCTGATGGAAGTGACCCTTCCGTTTCCTCGAGGCAGCTGCTTAGCTGCTCGCAGGCCCTCCGTCTCACCTTCAGTCTACCATCAGAACAGAAACCGCTTCCTGATACTTGGGTCGGTGGTTATCTCACCTCTTAAGAGCGGCGCTTCCGTCTCTAAACTACCAGTGATGGCCAGAATCTTAGAATCTCCGGTCAGGGAGCAACTTGAGAAACTTCTGTGTAGCCCGAATATTTTGTCTGTATTTCAGTCTGGTTTCAGAGGGAATCACAGTACAGGAACTGCGACTATGAAAGTTGAAAAGACAACCTGTCCTATCCTAGCAAGTAGAAAATCATGAGCTGCACTATTTATTGATCCAACTAAAGCTTTTGATGCTGTCAATCATGCTATCCTCTGATCGCGTTTGGTTAGTACTGGTCGTTCTGATACAGCGATGGACTGGATCAGGATTTACTTCAATAAAAGGCCCCAAAGGGTACAGATTAAGGGTTACCTTTCAGATGAGCTTTTGGTTGAAACTGGTGTTCCACAGGGGTCCATTTTGGGGCCTTTATTATTCACAATATAAATTAAAAATCTCAGTGATAACCAGTTAGATGCAAACATTCATTTATATGCAGATGACACCATCGTCTATTGTTGGGCATCGGTGCATTTCAAAGCTGCAGGAAGCATTCAAAATAGTCCAGCGTCCCCTCCTCTCCCTGAAATCAGTCTTAAAAGATAAGAAACGCAAGTATGGATCCTCTCCCCCATCCCTTTGTACTCTCTAGGGGTATAAATATGATACTAATATAGTATATAGTACTAAGTATAAATACTTAAGACTGTGTTGGAGGAGGATTTATCATTTCTCAACTACTGACTAAGCTACGGTTAAAATTGGCGTTTTATTTTGGGAAAAGTGTTTGTTTTTCAAAGTCAGCTGAGAGGAAGCAGGCGGAGGCCACATCGTTGTCTGTGCTGGACGATGGAGACGGCGTCTACAGACGTACCGGCCTCCACTCTGTTTATCACGGCCCTAAGATTACAACCCATGCCAACGTTGATTGTTAATTGGGTGCTGCTACCTTGGACTCACTTGCCAAAGAGGCACCTTGTCTCCATGTGATTTCATCCCTGGTTAAATAAAGGAGAAAAAAGTGAAGACAGTGTCTGAAGAACAACAATAATAGTTCATGCATCGATGACTTTATGTCCTCCCTCCTCCTTCCGCCTGTCTTGAGTGAAACTTGTCTGGGAAGGAAACTGAGCTGCAGCACTGAATAGTTTAATACCGGAGTGACAGTCTGATCACGGACCAGCAGGTCAAAGGTCAACATGTCAGGTTTAGACAGTAACCTTCACTCATCAATCATAAACCAACTACTGTTAGGAACAACTTCACATCGGACAGGTGCAGCTACTCTAACCCGCCAACATCCGGGTATTTGCCATCTGAACGCGTTAATATTTACCGGTTAAGTGAACGTGTGGTGCGCGGGTTCACGTCAGGTCCAGGCAATACCGAACTACCGATTTTATTTGACTTCGTCGCGAGCCGATTCGAAGTCTGGCTCGTGTATTTGGAGAGGCTGGTCTCGGTTCGACTCCAGCTTGGACGTAAACGAGCGAACAACAACACGCTCCGTAATCTGAAGGTTTTTCGGGTGAAGTCCGCGACAGCGACAGCCGCCCGGACCGCTTAGCTACCTTAGCTGTGACCTGCTTCCAGGACTGGAACGCCCGGTGCGCGGCGTCGACCGCCTGTTTGGCCTCCGCCGCGCCGCAGTCGGCCACCAGGGCGATCTCCTGTCCGGTGGCCGGGTCCGAGACGGGGAACACCGAAGCTGCAGACACCCAGCGGCCGTCGACGTACCCCTGCGTCCGGAGCAGCGGAGCGGACAAATCCAGGCTGTAGCGCCGGTGCATGGTGGCGGGGAAGCCGGCGAGCCCCTGCCGGAGGAAGCAGCGAGTCCTCAGCACGCAGACGGCAGACATACCGGGGAGGAGAGCCTCTCTTAGGCGGAGAGGAGGGCGCTTCTGACGCCGAAGATCAGCAGAGGCGCGTCTGCTGCTTCCGGCTGGTTTCAACCGGCTGAAATAAAGACGCGGTGACCACGTGACCGCAGTAACGCAAGCGGCCGCGGCGACTCCTGCTCCGGTTCGCCTTAATCAGGACACGTGAAAGGCACATCTGTTTTAACAGATGGGTTATGACGTCATCGTAGTTTTCAGGTGTTGAGGCGCGGGCACCTGCCAGGCCCTCAAACATCGGCCAGCACAAACCACGCCTCCAAAGCTGAACCCCAGCATGGAGGGGCAGCTCTTGCTCTGGAACAAAAGGCTGTGCCCCACAATGAGGTCCATTATGTTCTAGTAAAATCAAATAATTTGATCGTTTCCTCCCCCAGAGTGATTTTGTTTGACCAACAAATGTAGACACAAAAACGATGAGCCGAACCACACAGACGTGACGTCATCAGGGCTTCAAGTACTGGAAGCAGTTTGTCAAAATGTGAGAAAATCTTTATTTTGTTTTAATAAAGCAATTTTAGATGTAATACAATAATTTATTCTATTTTATTTTATTTGACCACAATCAGAAAATTCAAAAATGTAATCTCATGTATACACACATGTATACGTACACGTGTGTGTATGTGTACGTATACGTGTGTGTGTATACATGCATATGCATGTATACACACACGTATACGTGTGTGTGTATACATGCATATACATGTATACACACACATGTATGTATACATGCATATGCATGTATACATACACGTGTATGTATATATACATATGCATGTATACATACACGTGTATGTATATGTGTATGTATATACATACATGTATAAACACACAGATATCTACAAGTATCTATATATTTTAAATCAGTAAATATTTACAGAATCTGAAAGCAGACAATTGGACAAAATATATAAACAGTTCTATTTTTATAGTTTTAATAGAATTAGAAAATAAATAAAAATGACAAAAGATGACGTGAATTTATTCAAAGGGTTTGGCCGACATAAAACCCCAACTCTTGGATAAAAGTCAAAGTAAACCAGTTAATATGAACTTTTCAGAAGCTGAGAGAGAAAAGTTGAGAGTTCAACAACACACGACTTCATCGATGCCGCCAGTCGCTACTGGCAGGTTGAGAGGAGGCGGAGCCTGAGAGACTGTCTGACCCACCAACAGTCGCTCAGCAGATGCAGGAGGAAATGTTTATAAGAAACAAACTCTGGGTACAGTGAAGAATGTTCAGAGTTCTGAAGGAGAACACACCTGCACAGGTGAGGGGACGCAGGAGTCGCCCCCTGCCGGTCACTCAAGCAAGTGCAGGTGGAAGGTACTGCCATACTGTTTTCACACGGAGGCTCCGCCCACACTGCTGATACCATTAGCTCCATTAAAACAGGAAGGCCGAGGCCACCAGTCCGAACAGATTCAACAGTACACAGATCTGACAGCAAGCAGCTGCTTAGCCTAGCCTAGCCTAGCCTAGCTTAGGATGACGCCTGTGAGCAGCGCATCATCGTCCACAGCTTCATTCCAAATGTTCAGTTTGGCAGCTGAAGTGAGAATCGTGGCTTTGCTCCTGCCGCAGCAGCAGAAATGCAGAGTGAAGGTCCACCCTGCCAGGGCCCAGCTCGGCGGCTGCAGTTCCTCTGGCTGAAGGTCCGCTTACAAATCCAGCTGTTACTCTTCAGAACCAGCAGGAAGTCAACCTCAGCCTTGCTGCAGAGGTTCTGCTGTTTGCTCCTTCAGAGTAAAATCGCCCTGATTCATGCTGCAAGTGCACAAACCAGTCAATACTTAACTTCCATACTCCTACAAGGGTCCGAGCATGGGGCTGATTTTCAGGAAGGGTGCGGGCGCATCGGTCCAGGAAGAACGCGTCACGTTTTGGAACTGTCGTGAAAGTGACGTTTTTGTAGCTGGAGTTTGGCGAAGGTCTGCGCTCTCTGAGGACACGTGTGGTCAACAAATCAACTCCGTCCAAATAAAAGCAAATACAAACCTCCAGCCATGGGCGAGTAAAACAGACTCCATTTCCCACAAGGCACCACGTCTGCATGGTGCCGGCTGAAGGAGGAGGAACCAGACTGGAACAGTTGACGAGTGTTTAAGGCACCACTATGAAGTGATTCACTGTTCACTTTCAGGATGGGATCACACCGGATCAGCTGATGGAAATATTTTGATTCTTTAAACAAGTGGGGAAAAACCCGCAAAACAAATCTGCTGATTAATGAACGGCCAATCACACTCGCCTGTCGCTGTCTCTCATGGATAAAAGTGAACAATAATCAGGTTATAAAAGAGGCTCGCATTTTCATGAAGAGACAGGGAAAAACTTAACTATCATGAAAATGACTTCCTTCCATTCACGAGGAACATCAGAATTAAACTTTTCTTTCTGTTGGGAACCTGTGGGCGAAACATCTTTGATTTCCATGACCAGCAGCAACGATGGCGTCCATTCCTTCTCACTCGTGCTTGACGCGCCACTACGTTAGCTAGCTCGTTGCTAACAGCTGTGCTCAGCAACAGCCTCCTCCATCTTGTTGGGGCTGCTCTGACGTCTGGCGTTTGGCTGCTCGCTGCCTCAGCAAAACAACAACTGGCCGAGAGAAGTAACGACATGAACCTCGCTGAGACCGAATATCCGTGCTGCCAGTTGTGTTCACACCAAATGTGAGTCGATCTTTCTGTGAGACGAAAGGAACACCGAAGCTCGTGACGTCACGGCGCATCGACTGTTCCACGATCTCAGCTGATCAGCTGACTTTCAGACGTCAGAACTCTTGGTCACACAGGAGAAGCCGTCACCGGCATGTTTGTCTCGTCCACAGACGGCGTCCACAAGCAAGACAGCGACCGCACCACATTGTAGGAGGCAGGTCGGTTGCTATGGCAACAGCATGAATGCATGTTTGATGCATCTTCCCCTTCTGATCATGTCACATTAACCAGAAAATCATTTGCACATCTCACTCAACTTCAACAAAAATTCTTCATTGCTTCTTCAAGGCGTCAAACGGCTTCCTGGGAACTTTCAAACAGAGCTTGATTGACAGCCGTCAGCCACGGCGGTCCTGAGGCGCGAGCTTGGAATCAGCAGCTTTGGTCTTACATGGCAAACGATGTACTCGTACACGGCTGGAATGAAACATCTCCAAAAGGGAAGTGGGTGCCAGGCTTCACCGAGGTAAAACCACCAGTCGCTGAAGGGTTAAACACCTCAAAGATGCTTCAAAAGTACTTCAACAGTAGTAGTACACCAGCAGCAGCAGTACTCCTCTGGTCCGCCTCAGAGGACAGTACTCGCCGGTTCTCGGGGGCGAGTGAAGCGGACAAACATTTGCTTCACATTTGGCGTGAACTCGTCTCCAACACCTGCGAGTGCAACGCCCCAACAGTGAAGCCCAGTGGAGGTCGGCGCCCTCGCATCAAAATAACAATCACACGTCTCTAAACAACAATCACGGGGAGGCGGTGCACGGAGGGAAGGCGTGGTCAGTCTGTGGCAGGTTCCACCAAAGCTACAGTCAGGATTCTACGAGGCCAGTGGGAGGGGGTGGAGCCAAAGCAGCTGATGCCGGTTGATGCTGCGAGGATCTGCAGGTCTCTGGACCAGAGTCACATGTCCCGGCAGCCATCTTGTCCTGTCAGTTAAATCAGTCCGCTAGCTCGCCCTGAGGAGTGTCTCCTCCCTCCTGAGGATCTCACAGGGAAACCAAAGGTCCAAGCAGTTTATTGGTCATCAGATGTGAGATCCTCCTCTCCTCGCCGCCTGCGGGCCAACAGACAGGAAGGGAGGTCATACCTCGTGGAAGCAGTGGGTGGGCGGGCTCTTCTCAGCTCCCCGCCACCTCTCCATTTTCTTGATGGCCTCTGACACCACACAGACAGAGGAGGTGAGCGCCACCAGGAACAGCAGGTCTGAGGGCCATCGCAGGAAGCAGTGACACATTAGCGATGAATCATCAGTGAGGAGGAGGCGGAGACTAAATATCTGGTTCTTACCGAAGACGCTGAGGCTCTCTGTCTGGAAGACGTTCTGCAGCGGAGGGAAGTAGATGACGAGTAGCTGACCCATGATGGAGGCCAGGACGGCGTAGCAGAAGGTCCTGTTGCTGCACAGACCCATCTCATGGACCATCCGAGTCTGAGGAGCATCACATGACTTTACTACCGACAATCAGACGCCATACACAAACTAACCGCTGCTAGAGGCGTGTCCAATCTTACCTGTGAACGGGAGCTCAGGGCGTTGAACATGTCGAAGAAGACGAAGCAGGTGAAGGTCATGGTGGTGTCTCGCGGTGTGATCACATTGTCCTGCAGCTGAACACAAACACAGCTGACAATCTGCTGACATCACAGGCGTCCATCTTCAACCTCAAACTGATCCGCCAGCAGCTGGATGGCGGCTGGGTAAGCATGAGGGTTACGGACGAGTTCTACCTCAAGTTGAATGTTTTCAACTGGAAGAAAACCACCAAACCAAAACTACATCTTTACAGTGTGACAAACACGTGGCGCTCCAAGCTCAGCGGGCACCGCCCACTTTCTGCTCCGGTAGCTAATTTCACATCAAATTCCCTCCAATGTTTATAGGAGGAATTTACAGATGGAGTTGAACACCAGGAACTAGCGAGCAGAGGACCGTCAAACATTTAATTTGCCACTTGGAGCCGTCTCCGTTACTGACCCATTCTCCCACAACGCTCTCAAGCACGTCTGACCAGCGCCGCTTGAAACAACAACGTTTCCTGACCCTCCGGCCATTTTCTTGTCACTTGCCAGCTTGTAACTGGTGATAATAAACCAATAATTAACATTCAGCGTCTGTGGTCAGAAAGAGAAATTGAGATTCTACAGCTCTCAATCGACGGCGGGGGGGGGGAGCTCAAAATGGCCGACAGTGACTGCTTCAGTAAACATTTCAATCAGAGATGTTGCTGATGCACTTCAGGATTGTGGGTAGTGTAGTATTTCTCCATGTTAATATCAGGAGCAGATGCCCATTGGTTACGACCATTTAATTTTTCACATTCTGTGCCATGATGCTGTAAGGATGATTACATCGTCCTCCTTCTCCTCCTCAGGAGAAAAGAAAAGGTCGTCACCTCTCTCCAGAAGACGAACAGCGTCCCGCAAACGATGATGAGCGCCGACACCAGGACTTTGATGATCAGACTGCGGGTGATGATGCTGTCTCTCACGTTGCGAGGCGGCTTCCTGATCACGTCCCGGTCGACAGGCTCCACCCCCAAACTGAGCCCAACAAAACACATCAAGCTCCGGCTGAACCTCGCGTTACTTTATCTTACCGTTGTTTTCAAACGCCGCCACCACCGTACCTCTGAGCAGGAGGTCCGTCCATGATGATGTTGATCCACAGGATCTGCATGGCGTTCAACGGGTTGGGGAAATTCATCAGGGTTGCCAAGGAGATGAGCGTTAGTGCTGCGATACTCCTGGAGGCCAGCAGAGGGAGCACGTGTAAAGCTCGCACATCATTATCCTCATCTTCATCAACATCCTCATCCTCATCAACTTCATCAACATCCTCATCATCTTCATCAACATCCACATCCTCATCATCTTCATCAACATCCTCATCGTCTTCATCAACATCCTCATCTTCACCATCTTCATCATCATCATCATCCTCATCTTCATCAACATCCTCATCATCTTCATTAACATCCTCATCATCTTCATCAACATCCTCATCTTCACCATCTTCATCATCATCATCATCATCATCCTCATCTTCATCAACATCCTCATCATCATCATCTTCATCAACATCCTCATCATCTTCATCAACATCCTCATCTTCACCATCTTCATCATCATCTTCATCAACATCCTCATCATCTTCATCAACATCCTCATCATCTTCATCAACATCCTCATCCTCTTCATCAACATCCTCATCTTCACCATCTTCATCAACATCCTCATCTTCATCAACATCATCATCCTCATCTTCATCAACATCCTCATCATCTTCATCAACATCCTCATCTTCATCAACATCCTCATCAACATCCTCATCATCTTCATCAACACCCTCATCATCTTCATCAACATCCTCATCATCTTCATCATCCTCATCATCATCTTCATCAACATCCTCATCATCATCATCTTCATTGACATCCTCATCATCTTCATCAACATCCTCATCATCTTCATCAACATCCTCATCATCTTCATCAACATCCTCATCTTCACCCTCATCAACATCCTCATCATCATCATCTTCATCAACATCCTCATCATCTTCATCAACATCCTCATCATCATCATCTTCATCAACATCCTCATCTTCATCAACATCCTCATCATCTTCATTAACATCCTCATCACCTTCATCAACATCCTCATCTTCACCATCTTCATCATCATCATCTTCATCCTCATCAACATCCTCATCATCTTCATCAACATCCTCATCATCTTCATCATCATCATCTTCATCATCATCCTCATCAACTTACGTGCTCAGCTGGAAGCGGACAAAGTTCTTGATGTTGTTGTAAATCCCTTTTCCCTCCTCGATGGCTGACCTGGAAGACCGTTGGAACAAAGGTCAAGGTTAGACTCCCCCAGAGGTCCAGGTGGGCGCCACGCAACCTGAAGACCCACTTTCAGGGTGAAGTGTGCCCGTGTTCAGCTCACATGATCGTCTGGAAGTCATCGTCCACCAGAATCATGTCGGCTGCCTCCTTGCAGACGTCAGTGCCCGTCTGACCCATTGCCACGCCTATGTCGGCCGCCTTCAGAGCCACGGCGTCATTCACCCCGTCACCCGTCATGGCCACCACTGCGCCAATGTTCTGGAGGGACTAAAAGTGGCGAGACATGAACCTTCAAAGCTGCTAGCAAGTAGCAGGCGTCCATTACATCCACGCTAGCAGCCAGCGGACGACCTTTCACAGACGCGTCTGTCTAGTAAACATTCAGCTCAGGAGCCATGGATTCAACCCCTAAGCGTTTTAACACTTCAGCCATTTTGGGATAATCAAGTTCTTTTCTCTCACCTTGACGATCTTCAGCTTGTGTCTGGGACTCGCTCGATAAAACACTGAAATCTGCAGGGAGAGAGAGAGACACACACACACACACAGTTAACTACCAGCTTCAAGTCACTGCTGTCCTCCATTTATGTAATAAAACAGCTTAGCTCACAGAGGTCAAAGGTCGTACAGCTGATGAGGGTGTGTGTTCTCACCCGGGGGATGATGTGAGAGAGCTGCTGCAGCTCCAGCTGATCCACCTCGTCTCCTGACAGACACTGGCAGCCTTTGGAGTAGAGACCCAGACGGCTGGCTAGACACCATGAAGACGGACAGAAGTTAATCCCGGCCCCCATTTCCTGAGAGATCACGTGATCTCTCCTAGCCACCAGGCAAAGGTCGAGTTAGGGTCGGAGTTCCCGTCTCTCACCTATGGACACAGCCGTCTCCTGTGAGTCTCCAGTGATCATCTTGATGGCTACTCCGGAGCTGATGAGCATGGCCACAGCCTCTTTGACCCCTGACCTTGGAGGGTCGATGATGCCCACCAGACCCAGGAAGGTCAAGGTCCTCATCTCTAAGCCCGACGCGAAAGCCAAGACTGGGGGAGGAGGAGGGTCAGATATCAAACCAGCAGACGTGCATATAAAATATATGATTCTGTTTATTTCAACACTGAGTTTAAAAGAGTCACAGAGAAATCAGTGGGTCCAAGGACGAGCCGGTTCTGTTTTGGTTAATGCCGTTACTGTAGCAACACAACACATGATATTTTCCCATTGAACAGGAAACTGTAGTAACTGGACTCTACAAACAAGCGCCTTCATGGAATGTCAATGAACAGCGAGCACCTCCCTGTTGGGTCAGGTGACCTGGACGGAGCCTCTAAACTCTACGTGGATTCTGGAACAGAGTTCACCTCTCAGGCCAGCAGAGCCCATGTAGCTGATCTGCTGCTGGTAGAGCTCCATCTGCTGGTGGGTGAGAGGAAGCGTCTTCCCTCGGCTGTTGTAGTAGCGGCAGAATTGAATCACCTGCTCATACGCTCCCTTCATGAAGTAGAGACCTGGTTTGTCCTGAGGGGCAGCACAGCATCACGCCAGCGGAAGGTTACATCTCACACACAGAACCTGATACACAAACTCTTACCAGAGAATCTACTTTGTCTCTATCTCAGAGTTATTGGACTTGAAGTTAAGGCCTCACAGATGCCGATTTATCACAAGGTTGGTGAGATTCAAACTGACTCAAGGAGCAGCAGGTTCATCAGACCTCCTGCTCTCAGGCGGCACGTACACACCTGCTGGCTGCGGTGCACACAGCGGACCGCCATCCATTTCTTCTCTGAGGTGAAGGGATAGTCCTCCTGGCGAACAAACTCCTGCTGGATGCTCTCCAGGCCCATCTAGGTGACACACGCATCACATCATCATCCAGGATGGTCACATGACAACAGAATGTCCCTGTCAGCTTTTCATCAAACATTTACAACTCAGCACATTAAAGATGGCGGCGTTTCTCACAGGATCACATCTCAACTTTGGTGCTGTCTGGGGGACAAAACACAAAGGCTTCAGGTTCACTGTAACAGCACTTTAATTACTTTAAACATCACGATCTTTCTTTTTCCCAAGCTGTTCCTGAACACAACACAATATAAAATACAAACATTTTAGGTTGGTGAGACATCAGGATGAGCCATTTTCAGTCTCTGCTTTCCACTGCTCGTCTGGGAGCAGACATGAAGCATCCGCATATAAAAACATGCTCAGGAGCTACGTTACCAGAGGGAGTCAGCAGGGGCGTCGCTCTACCACATCAGATCCATCAGGAAATACCAGACTGGTGAGTGCTGGAGAGGCTAAAAAACCTCACAATGTCATTCCTGATATGACCACAACCACACCTCAGGCCTGACGTGACCACTTCCTGTGGGACTACAACCACACCTCAGTCCTGACGTGACCACTTCCTGTGGGACTACAACCACACCTCAGGCCTGACGTGACCACTTCCTGTGGGACTACAACCACACCTCAGGCCTGACGTGACCACTTCCTGTGGGACTACAACCACACCTCAGGCCTGACGTGACCACTTCCTGTGGGACTACAACCACACCTCAGGCCTGACGTGACCACTTCCTGTGGGAATACAACCACACCTCAGGCCTGACGTAACCACTTCCTGTGGGACTACAACCACACCTCAGGCCTGACGTAACCACTTCCTGTGGGACTACAACCACACCTCAGGCCTGACGTGACCACTTCCTGTGGGACCTCAGGCCTGACGTGACCACTTCCTGTGGGACCTCAGGCCTGACGTGACCACTTCCTGTTGGACTACAACCACACCTCAGTCCTGACGTGACCACTTCCTGTGGGACCTCAGGCCTGACGTGAGCACTTCCTGTGGGACTACAACCACACCTGAGGCCTGACGCAAGCACTTCCTGTGGGACTACAACCACACCTCAGGCCTGACGTAACCACTTCCTGTTGGACTACAACCACACCTCAGTCCTGACGTGACCACTTCCTGTGGGACCTCAGGCCTGACGTGACCACTTCCTGTTGGACTACAACCACACCTCAGTCCTGACGTGACCACTTCCTGTGGGACCTCAGGCCTGACGTGACCACTTCCTGTGGGACTACAACCACACCTGAGGCCTGACGTGAGCACTTCCTGTTGGACTACAACCACACCTCAGTCCTGACATGACCACTTCCTGTGGGATCTCAGGCCTGACGTGACCACTTCCTGTTGGACTACAAAAAAGCTTTACCTTCATGGCGAGGGCGATGAGCGCTCCCTCGGTTGGACGTCCCAGCAGAGTGTGGTTCCTGATGACAGAGTCATTACATACACAGCCAACCTAGTGCGGCGCACGCACACACACACACACACACACACACACACACACACACACACACACACACACACACTAATGTGATGAAACACAACCGTGGTCACATCAACTGTGGAGCTTCAGACATTTCCGACCCACTGGATCACCTCACCTCCACGATCCTACTAATTGAAGGGCAGGAGAATCCGTGGATAACCTCACCGTCCACCATCACCTCTCCTGCGCCGTTGTAGCCAACGCCGGTTACCTAGGAGACGAGTCACGAGACAATAACTCAACACCTGCTGGCGCCAAACTGTCTTAAAGATAAGATGGTCATTTTGGTAGAAAAATGTGCGTTTCACAAGTCTGGGTCCAAATTCAGATGAAAGCTTCGGAAAATTTCCACAAAATTGGAAATGAACATTCGCTCACTGCTGTGTTCACCAACGTTGATCAAACTTTATTCATAGCTCCTTTGTAAACTAAAGTGCAGTTTAAAGATGGCTGACAGTCAGAAACGCAAATGTGAACGAGAAGCCAGCAGAAACTCAAAGATTGCAATCATGAGGAATAAAAATGCTGAAACTGTAACAAAACCAGAGAAAATTTTCAAAATAAGAGGAAAAGTCACTCCGGCAGAGTGAAGATGTGGAGGCTGCAGGAAACCTGACATGATTCCACTGTTCATATCTAGGGGCGGTTTCCTGGGTGGAGACTGGGAAAGTGGCGGTTCAGACCTCAGCGTGGAGTCCATCTGATGTGAACAGCTGAGTGACCGTCATCTCATTCTTTGTCAGAGTTCCAGTTTTGTCCGAGCAGATCACGTTACAGCAGCCTGTCGGAGAAGAACACAGGAGACACCGTAAAACTCACTGACTCTCCGTCACGTCTGTATGAACAGTTCCAACCCTGTCATGGACAGTTGGTACCAAGAGTTTCTACGATGGGAAGCTTCTTCACGATGGCTCGCTTCTTCACCATGCGCATCACCCCAAGTGCCAGCGTCACGGTCACCACGATGGGTAAACCCTCAGGGATGGCAGCCACCGCCAGACTGAAGGAGACAGGTGACAAACTCCCCATTTACATTTTGTCTGAGAGCGACACCCTCCAGCTGCCGCCCCTGCTCGTTACTCCCAGTGTGAGTTTAAAATAAATGAAGGGACTTTGCTGCTATCGGTTTGCTAATTTATGTCAAGAAATACATTCTAAACTAGCCAAAATAAAAACAAACAAAAGACAAGACTTTTCCGGACAATGAGCAAAACAAAAAAATAATTTAAAAAAAGCACAATTGGGTCAGAAGGCGATGTTGGATCAGATCTCGGTTAGAGGGGGAAGTACCTGACGCCAATGGTGAACATGTCCAGGATCCTCTTCCCCTGCAGCCAGCCCACCAGCATGATGACCCCTGAAACACAGCACACAGGCGATAGTCGTCACCGAGCGGCAAGCCGGTCGCCTGGCGTTCACGGCGGCGGAGGATGGAACTCACTGACCTATGATGCCGAAGGAGTAGAGCGACAGCTGCTTCCCCAGCAGGTCCATGCTCTTCTGCAGCGGCGTCTTAGGAGCCTGAACCACACAGACAGGAAACAGTTTTCAATGAGGCCCGACGTGTTGACCAGTTACTGACAAGTCCAGACCAACGCTGACCTCTGAGTCACCAGCTGACACGTCTCACCTGGTGGTCAGTGTTTTTGTTCCGTTGTACTCAGACCAGCTAAGGTAGCTCTTCCTCTTACCGCGTGTGTGCGCGCGTGCGTGCATGTGTGTGGCAGCAGCCCTCAGCTCAGGGAAGCAATGGCAGCAGCAGACTAAAGTCTGGGAATGTGTGAAGTCAGCTGAGCTTGTCCAAGTGCACACAGCTGGAATCCCTAGCGAAGTGAAGATCACTAAGGATTCCAGGTCCTGGCTCCTGTTCAGTTCTGAGTGGTGGTCAAGTGGACTGGTTCAGCTCCTCCTCTCATCAGTTCTTCATGAGTCAGCGTGTGTGTGTGTGTGTGTGTGTGTGTGTGTGACCTCCAACGGGTTCATTTACGTCTTCAAGGGAACGTTAGCAATGTTTTCCACGTCCACTGTGCCCTTCACATCCGCCACTTCCCCACGTCTCCCTTCCCTTTGTGTAGATGCACCTTTCACTGACATCATCACATCGCTCCATCCTCCTCTGCTCTGGCAAATGATCTAACTGGGTAGACTGGGACGATCTTACTCCCAGTATTCACAACATCAAAGTGGATGGAATTGCCAAGTGTGTCTGCATCGGTTAATTTGAAGAGATTAACTGATGTGAGTGTTGCCACTCTCACATTGAGGGTTCCAGGCTCTGGACACGACGGTGTGACATCACACTCAGAGCCCGCGTCCTACCGCTAAAACTGACTGAATTGATTTAGGAACTCTAGAACGTGATTGGCCAGGCCGGAGTAGAGGAGATTAAACTGGACTCTGGAATGTGGGTACCGGCCGCTTCAAAAGGATGAGTACCTCTTCTGCTTGCATCATCTTGAAAACCTCTCCAAACTCGGAGCTCTCCCCGGTTCCTATGACGATCCCCTGAACGTGACAGAAACAGAGGACGGTTTTAACCAGAAGCTCCGCCTCCAAACCAACACCACATGACTTCCTGTTGTGTTCTCCATTAATACACAGAATTTCTTAAAAACACATTTTGAGACTGAAAGATGACGTTGTACCTTGGCTTTACCGCAGCACACCAGCGTTCCCATGAAGGCAATGTTGCTCCGGGAGGCGATGTCTCCATTGGTGGCCGCTGGCTGATGGAAGGTGGACTTGGCGCAGGGTGTGGTCTCCCCTGTCAGACTGGACTCATCCACTGACAGATCTGTGGCCTGAGGGGGCGGAGCAAATGTCACTTCAGGGTTTATAACAGGAATCTGAGACGGCTGAGCGGGTCACACATTCAGCTAGCTGGAGTGAATGATGTCACTTCCTGTCTATCTGAAGTTAAAATTGATGCTTTGTTGTCATCTGCTCAGGTCGCCGCCATCATACAGCGAGAGTCAGACACTTATGATCAAGCTGCTGCTGCTGCTTTGTCTTCTTCCGGTCCTTAGAATGTCATCAAACACAGCTGCCTACTGGCGCCATCGGCACAGATGAAGCCTGTTTACCTCAAAGAGGCGGAGGTCCGCGGGGACCCTCTCCCCCACTGACAGACACACCGTGTCCCCGGGAACCAGCTCCCGGGCCAGCAGGTGCTCCAGGTGCCCATCGCGGACACTGAGGAGGAGGGGGACGGGGTAGAAAACAATGCATTATGAAGAGTGAGGAAAAGAAGGAGAGGAGGGGAAATTTCTGCCCTTCAACAGCTCCTCCCAGAGGGCGGCGCCCGGACCAGAATAACAGGAGGATGTGAGTCTTACCAGTGACATTCGGGAGGCACCAGCTTCCCGAGCTCCTCCAGGGACTTCTCAGAGCGGTACTCCTGCACACACCACAAACACGCATCACGACACACATCCCCTTCAGCTGGACTCAGATCTGCGGAGTTTGTGCGTGTAAACGTTCTCATTTGCAGGAGACCCTGATTATCGGTCCACGCTCGCCACAGAGACCATGATTTCAATCAGAGGAACTCATCACTGAGCAACGCAGCCAGGTCTTAATCGCCGCATGCGTGCATCGAGTTCTGTGCCAAATTCAGGACCAGAAATGCGGAGGACAAACCAAGTCTGCAATGTGATGTCATCATTCAATCATGTTCACCGCCACGGATTTGCCTGGATCTGATCCCACCCGGTTTGCGTAGTAAACGTCACGGGTGTGACCAGCATGCAGGAATCACTCATGTACATGGACACGAGCAATCAGCTCTGAGTAAAGGTGGAGCTGCGAATAGATGGCGAACCAGGATGGAACACACGCTCACTCGTGAGGTCATGAACACCTGTTAGCAGGCCTCACCTGGACGAAGGCCACGGTCACGACGATGATGATGGCCTGGGAGGAGACACGGACACATCAGTCAGCAGAGAACAAGACAGAGTAAAAGCCAGAGTTTTCTGGAGGACGAGAGGTGAGCGTGAGGGCTGACGGTGCTGCGGCGCCCCATCTCCACCCAGCAGTCAGCTACACGCCCCAGGAGCTCAGGAGGAGATGCAGCGTGAAGCAAAGCTCAATAATTACAGGACAGAGGTGTTTTCATGAGTTTGGTGTGTCACGTTACCACGGTGATGCTGATGGCATCATCAAACTGGTGCATGAGGATGCTGATGACAGCCGACGCCAGCAGCAGCAGGATGAGAGGGTCTTTGAACTGCAGACAGACAGGATATGACATCAGAACCAGCTGACAGCCTCTTTCAATGAGCTCTAATCACATTGCTATCTCTGTGAGGACATTAACGCCAGTGGACCATCGATCTGTGAGGACAACATCACAAAGTCAAGATATTTCACTCTTTTTCAATGTGAACCTGATTAGAGGGCAGAGAAACCATCAAACCCCTCAACGTGAACGACCACGACGAGTGAAGAACTCGCCATTTTCCTCTCAGCCACCAAACATCCAGTGATGGGGGCTCAGCAAGACGAGAGTTAACTAATGCTCACCCCAGCACACGCTGACATCCCCTTCTTCACCTCCGTACAGACATTTTCATGAGGAGTTGGCACACAAACGTGGACATTTTGTCTGCTCCTCCAACTTAGAAATTGTTTGGGTCAGGATGCAAAGCTCACGGGGGGAAGGCACAGCAGGGCTCAAGGAATAAAGCAGGAGCTCCAGCTCTATTTTCAGCAGCGGCATCTAATGACCTCCTTTCTCTGTTCAATGTGGAGCAGGTCACGCTCTGGAAGATCTCCGTGATCGTACCAGCTTCCTCCAGCATGACGCAGCTCTGTGGTGTTGATCTGACACGCGGAATCGTAGGAAACAACCTGTCTTGATCGTCTCGTGGTTAAAGAGAGCAGAGATGTTGCTCCTGTCTGTCATTACCATGATGGAGAAACACTCCGCCACGACGGTGGACGTCCTGCCACGAAACGTGTCTGCGACTTCATCAGGAGTCGGTTAAAGGGACGTGACGTGTCCGAGCTCGGTGACGGCTGCTTCCACCTTTGAGTCATCAAAGTAACGCTCAGGTACGGTGTGATCTTAAGCTGGTTCTGCTCTGCCAGCCGCCATGTTGCCCCAGTACCTTCTGGGAGCTACATTCAGGTGTTTTCATTAGCAGAGCACAATTGTCTCAAACGTAATTTTAAATAAAATATTTTTGACTCCACTTGTCTGTCAAGTTATCAATATAATCTGATGTTGATATGACCAGACTAACCAGGTGATGTTTGTTTTTTTCAGAAAGTTATGCGAGTATTTGTACTGTAGTCCATTACGGTATTCAGCAATAAATCGGTGTGGTGACGTCCTGGCCTTCTGGTAGGAGCTCTGGAGAGCACCGGCATAAAAGCACTTGCAGCCTGTGACAACTGTTAGGAGGCTGAGGCTGATAATGAGAGGAGAAATGTGACAGGTTCAATGTGTGAAAGCGTCTTCATCACTCTCCGCCCTCCTCTTCTATATTTAACCTCTCTGTCCTCCAGCGGCGGTTTCTGTCCTTGTCACAGCTCACGAGGACAAAGGAGCCTCCTGCAGTCGGAGCCCGTTGAAGACTTGGCTCGTCCTTTTCTGCTCCATGAAACAAAAGTTGGCTCCAAACTTTGTGTGGCAGTTTACCAGCAGCGTTCCTGTGGGGCCACGTCGTCACCCATGACCTGCCCCATTGGTCTGTTTGCATAGAAAAATACCCTCTTATAGAATTAAAGTACTTTTACAACTTGGGTCAGAGGGTGAATCCTGCCAGTACTGCTGTTTTAGCCATTTCATACTAAACCATCATAAACGGCAGCTCAGTGTGTCAACCTTCACTTCCTTCCTGTTAACCGTCAGAGATGAACTTCAGAGAATCACTCGGTCAGTGCTTATAAGAAAAAGTCAGTCACTCCTGAGCTGCTCCTCTGTTTGCTTCCCCTCCTGTTCCTGCCCGTCTTTGTTGACACACTGAAGCTTCCAGACATTTGATCAGGCACAAGATAAAATAAAATCAACTTATTAGCGTCATCCTGCAGCCCCACCAGGCTGGCAGCCTGGAGTCTTTGACCTTCTGCTTTAAACAGGATTAATAGTTTGGCATGGAAACAGACCCTCCAAATCCCAGAGACACTCGACACCAAGCTACCGTATGAAAGTCCTGATCCCACATGAAGACAAGAGAGTGACACCAATAAAAACAAAACACCAAGAATGAAGTGTTTGACCTCCAAAGCCGCTTCTACTGCATTACACGACACATCAGCTTTAAGAAAGTAGTCCTGACCGAGCAATCTGATTGGTTGACCAGAGCATCAGGGTCCCTGCGTCGCCACATGGCAACGACTTCCTCTTTGTATCATTGTGAAAAAAACGCTCAGGTTGAAGTTCAGGACTATGGTGCATCGGTCAGTTGGTCGTGAAAAGATGCAGAACCAAATCCAGAGGACAGACGGATGTTGCTGGGCAACCAAACCTGGCGGAAGGTAACCAGACTTCAGTGGGATCATTCGTCACCTGAGAGATGTACTTCCTCCACAGCGGCTCCTCCTCACTGATATCAAACTCATTCCAGCCGTGGTAGGCCCTCCTCCGGCTCACCTCCTCCTGGGTCAGACCCAACTGCAGGTCGGCCTGCAGCACACAGCAACAAGGCAGTCAGACACCGAAGCTCCATAAACTCTCAAGACACAAACTGTCGACGTCGTCAGAAGAGTTACAGCTGTTTGAGTGAGTAAAGCAGGTTAGATGTGAGGATTCCATTGAAGCTGGCGCTACGGGCAAGACTCTAAAAAGACTCTAACCCTGTGACGTGCTCCAGATCTTCTCTTTGCTTTGATACAGGAGGACAAACACGTCCCTCAAACACTGACGTTGCCTCCATTTACGATCCAATCTAGCTGAGTTTGTGTTTCTAGTTTACTGTCATCAGTACCAGCGTGGTGGAGCCAGACCTTTCCAGAAACATGGCTCCTTTTTATAAGAAACACAGGCAGCAATTTACACATCTCCACTGGCAGGTTTGTGTTTGAACAAGTTGATAAGAAGATTGTTTAACTCCATACTGAGTGACTGGGGTGGAGTTGGGCGAGTTTGATGCCGGGCTGTCTGAGCAAACCCTAAAGGCACTTGTGAATGTCCGTCTTGTGTCATCTCTCGGGGGTGGAGGGTGACGGTGCGGCTGGCGGAGTACCTGCAGGATACATGCTGCTTCGTTGACGGGCAGCTGGCTGGCTTTGAGGGAGGTTAGCACAGGGACCATGTTGTCATCCTCACTGACGGCCTGACTCTCGGAAAGCTGGACACAAACACACAGGATACAGGTTACATGCTTCAAACAAGTTCACCAGAATGTCTTCCATGCAAAAACTCCCTACATCTCTTAAAACATCAGTGTGCACATGAAACCCCAAACAACATTTACCAAAGAACATTCAAGTCAAATCAATGACACACTAAGCTTCATCAGGAGGTTCCTGGTTCAGTTCTCAGCCTGAGCAGGACCCGGAGCTTTGAGAGGAAGACAGACGATGGAAACAATGGTGATGCGGACGACTCCTTCCAGTGAACAGAGGAAATACAGGCATCGCGTCAAAGTCTAGGACATAAAAAGACAACAAGGCTCCTTTACTTTCCCACCAGTGCTGAGGAGAGGCTCCTTACTCGTGTCACTACAACGACCTATTAAAAACACTTGAGAAGATTTACTTCATCACAGCAAAGTTTCTTCTCGAGGCGCCGCTGCCAGCACACCACTGGGACACAAGGACTCAGTTCCAGTTCAAACCTGGGAGCCGTAGTGGTCTCCCAGGCAGCAGGTCTGCAACCTCCAGGTTAAATTTAACCAAAACCCGACCAACTACATTCAGAGCTGTTGTTGATGCACAGTCATTCACATTTGGAGGAAGACCTTTGGTACTTAGCTGGTAAACGAACTAGTATCTTTAACAGAAGCGGCATCATTTTGTCATGTTGTGAATCAGACCTGGATTCCGTGTTTCCTTCACACCCAGCGACAGTCTTTTTCCTTCTGTCAGCCATGTTCTCTTCCTTTTGTCGCACGAGAACAGCCGTTTTTGCTTGTCGTGTTTAAACTGCAACAAACTCCAGGAAGTCGGCTGGTTGGTACTGTATGAATCACCTGTGTTATTCCTTGGGTGGTGCTGTCAGTTGCCATCAGCCTCAGGTGTGTTTATGTCAGTCACCTGAGCAGCAGTGGTAGCGACACCTCCTTGACTATTGTCTGAGTGCAGGCTGCTTGATCAGCTGACTAACGTGGCTGCATGTATGAAACTGTCCTCTTGATGCCTGACGACCTGCTGACCAGAGGGACACTAAACTGCTGCAGCCTCAGCTCTGACTGGCTGGCATTTCTCATCTACATTCAATATTTTCACAGCCAGACGTCCAGGAGGAGGAGACGGCCCAGACTCAGACGCGCTGCAGCCACAACTGAGAGGCCGTCAGCTGAACGGTGGAGGGTGATGAGGAGAACGCCGTGCCAGGAGGTGATAAATAAACACACTGAATCAGCAGCATGTGAACTCAACTCACCACAGTGGCACACAGAGCTGGCTGAGCCGGGTCACTGCAGGTTCACGCTGCCGCCGAGACATGCGACGCGTCTAACTACGACTGACATCAGACTCATGAGCTACCAGGAGCAACTACACGCTGTGGAAGACCAGTTTGACAGACAGCTCCACTATTGTGAAACGTAGAACTTATTTACAACACTAGAAGTCTCCACACCAACTGAGATCAGGAAGTTGGAGGCAGAGGAAGCTGCTAATTCACCGTGAATTCCAACTGTCAAGTGGTCAGAGCATCAGTCAAACACCACACGGCGTCAAAGACCAGCTGTAAATTAGGGAGTGAAAACACGCTCAGTGGAGTCGAGTATCACCAGCATGAATGCCTCCATAACCCTTGAAGAAAAACAATGGTTAAGAAGTGCTTCAAACCACAGGGAGAGAAGTTCACATTTTTTGTGTACTGGACAAACACTGAATCCTCCAGAGTGGACGGATGGGATCCTTCACCAGTCAGCAGAGGAAACAAACGGCGTTGTTGTCTTTTTCTAGCTTTAATAGAATCATGGCCGGCTGCCATCCTCCCTCCTCCGAGGGAGTCAACTGCTACATTTCAATCTTCAGTGCAGCACAACTTCCTCTTGCAAACAGCACTAATGACAAGCGGCTGCTTCTCGATAACCGGCTCACTGATAATGACAGAGATGAAGTGGGTGACGCAATGCAAAGTGCTGTGGGACACGAGGGACCAGAACTTCGAGAGCCAGCTTGACGGAGGACGCGTGAATCCTCAGGTTCTGCTGCTCAAAGCTTCAGGCTTCTCCTGCTGTCACCATGAAGGTCCTCAACAACCTCTGCAGTCTCTGCTGCGACTCCTACCCCGGAAGCTCCACAACGCTCACTTGCATCCATGTTGTACGACCCCTCGCTGAGCCATTTTACTGAACTTGGTGTTAGCATGCTGTATAGCTGATGTGGCTCCCCCTGCAGGCCAGGAGTTGGCAAAGCATTGGCTCTCGCACAGATCTGTCTCCTAACATGGCCACTGGGTGATGTTTTGGTGTGTGTTATTATTGTGGTGTTCATGGTAGAGCTGCGGCGGGCGGCGCTCTCTCAGGCTAGTGTGACCTGACCAACAGAAGCCGAGGAGGACGGCGTCCCACAGGACGAGGAGCGGATTGTGTTTTTTGAACATTACCTTTCATGGTCTGGGAGACCATCTGGCCTCCTCGTCCTCCTCCCGTCAGCTCTGCCTCAATTACCCGAGACATTAGCCAGCCACTGGCTCAGGTAGCATTAGCCAGATTAGCTAAGCCACAGGTGCTCTGCTCTCCACACTACTCAGATGCCGCAGTCCCACCTCACCCTCAGAGGTATCACCAGGTGCTCGGCTGCCCTCGGTCCTGTGAACAAATGTCTCTCCTGAGCGTTCAAAGTCTCCTCCAGACGGATGGAGAGCTGAGAGGATTGAGTCTAATTAGGAGCCAGAGCAGCTTAGAACAGGATCCCGGACAGAAACGCTGCCCTCTGCAGGACGGGAGGACACCATCATCTCAACCAGCAGCGTGCGTCCTAAAACATCCCCTACACACACATATTTGAGCATTACTTTACCCATAAAATGCATTTTGCCTTTCTAATCCTCACTAATAGGTTTCTCCAGTACAGGTTTGATCAGCTCATCACCAACATATCGTATCAGCGCGTGTGATTTCTGATGAGATCGAATAACAGTGTGAGGGAGTGTGTAACGCAGAGGACCATCTGGAGCGTCCCATTTATTTTACTCCTTTATTGAAATATTCATGTGTTATAATCCTTAAATATCTTACATAAAGGTAGTTAATGGTTTAGGAAATTAGCCGTCTTCCTTTACTTAGTCGTATCAGTACAAAAGTGGTGCACACTTAAGATACATCGATTTTCCATCCCTGCACTAAAATAAACTATCAGTTACACATATTTGGTTATCGGAGACTTTTTCTGCTCTACAATCAGTCGAGGGCTCAAAGATGTCACATCGCTCCAGCTGAAGTCTCGAGCTGATGTTTATCCCTGAAATCTGGACCAAGATCAGCTTTTAAAATGTTTGTGATGTCATGAATCCTGCTCACCGGGCCGCATCTCTAAAGTCAGGTTCTCCCCAACTGAGCGTGAGTCTAACTGAGAGAAACTCGACCGTGGGAACAAGACGAACACACTTCTGACTGGAGCAACATCGGCGACGTCCCAGCTCCGACTGCTACGGCGAGTGCTGGTGTTCAGACTTGATGGATTTCTGGTTCTGCCAGTCTGATCTGGAGTTGAAGCTTAAACCAGTTGGATTTTATTCAAACCGGCTGAACTGGTTAATTTATAAATCAGGAACCTGTTCCAACATCATCACAACCTGAAACTTGGTCTTTAAGAGTCTTCATGTGAGGAATAAAAGATCATTTATTGTCAAGTGTAAGACCACGGAATTTAGCCTCTTTCACAACTTGGATTGCGGCACCATCCGTGTACAGCAGTGGCTCATGATGTCAAGTCCCAAGTTGGCAAAAATGAGTGCAAACGTTTTGGATGTAGAAAACTTGAAGCCATTTTCAATGGACCAAGTGCTGATCTTGTTCATGCACAGCTGGAGTCGTCTTTCCATTGTACTCATATCTCCCTCTGTAACAAATACAGAGGTCATCAACACACAGGCTGCAGAAAAGATTGGGATAGATTTCTTTTGCAGTGCTATTGATTTTAATACTGAATAGGGTGACAGAGAGGATGCTTCCCTGAGGAACTCCTTGTTCTTGCAAATGAGGTGTTGAAAAGTTGTACCTAATGGAACTTGAAAAAGTCTATTAGACAGAAAATTGGAGATAAAAATGGGCAGACGACCTCTGAACCCCTTGTAGTGCAAGTCCTTTAAAATACCATATTTCCAAGTGGTATCATACGCCTTTCAAGGTAAAAAAATACTGCTATTACATGTTCTTCCTGATAAATCCATCCCGTGTGTAGGCCTCCAGTCTAATAAGGTGGTCCATTGTGCTCTTTCCTTGCCTGAAGCCACATTGAAATGCACTCAAATGCCGTTCTGATTCAAGCATCCACACAAGTCTTTCATTCACCATTCTTTCCATAGTTTTGCACAGGCAGCTGGTTCAGGCTATAGGACGATAGTTGGTGGGATCAGTATGATCTCTGCCAGGTTTTGGAATGGGAATGATAAACCCTTTCTTCCAGGACTTGGGTCCTTTTCCTGATTCCCAAATCACATTAAATATTGCCAGGAGATGAGATGGCACACTGGATGGCAGGTGCTTTAAAAATTGGTAATGAATCACGTCAGGGCCCACTGCAGTATCATGACAGTTCCTTAGAGCACATCGAAGTTCATCCATTGAGAAAGGCTGGTTGTATGGTTCCACGTTATCTGATGACAAATTCAGGGTTTTCGCCTCCTCCTTTCTGCGCACGGCTTGAAATTCAAGTTTGTTCGCTATGTCCTGCTTAGACGTCAAAGACCTTTGTGACATTTTAGATGTTGAACTCTTACAGTTCCTCCTTCAGTTCTCATCTTTCCAATGAAACTCCAGACCTGTTTTGAGGATGCATCCCTTGTAAGGCTTGACACGTACTCTCACCAGCTTTGTGGTTTTGCATCATTCATAGCTCTGCGTGCTTGGGCTCGTGACATTTTCAATCTGCCCAGATTTGCTGTTGTTGGATGCTTGTTGAAAACCCTCTCTGCCTTTTTCCGGGCATCAATGGCCTTTTTACAGTTATCATTAAACCACGGCTTAGACCTGTGGTGGGGCTTTCCTGAAGTTTTTGGGACAGCTTCCTTTGCAATAGAGATCAAGCTCTGAGTCAAGTTATCGACTGGATTGTCCATATCTTGGGGTAGGTGACCCAGGTGGATATCACAACGGTACTGAAAGAGACTCCAGTTAGCTTTTTGAAGCTGCCACCTTGGGGGTCTTAACTGTGCGTCTGCTTCTGTAGATGACATGATCAGGGGGAAATGACCACTCTCACATCGGTCATCCAGTGCTCGCCAGGGAAAGTCAAGCAAGAGGTTAGGATCACATATGGATAAATCAATTGCTGAGTATGTTCCATGGCCCGGATGTAAACAGGTCAAAGATCCATCATTCCACAGGCATAAGTCAGTTTGAGTGATAAAGTCCTCCTTAGCCTTGCCTTCAGCATTGGAGTAGTTTCCTCCCCATGCAGGGTTATGAGCATTAAAATCTCCTAAAAACATATCTGGGGGAGGCAGTTGAGCCATTAAATTGTCCAGGTCCTGCAAAGTTACTGTGACATCAGGTGGAATATCGATAGAACACAAGGTAACTACTTGTAAATGGGTCGTATCGTCCTCGCCAAGCCTCCGTCATGAGCCGTCAACAGCTCAACACTTCCTGCTGGTTTTCAGATTAAAGGAGCTCAGCATGGACAGCTGCCAGACTTTCACTACCAACATCCGACAAACGAGTGTTGCATGAAGTTACCTTGACAACAGGCCGTCATGGACAAAGTCTGGAGTACTTTATCTAGGAAACACAGGAAACCCTGGACACCCTCATGCTTAACAAGGGTCCCTCTACCACGGTCATAAATACTGAGGCGTTAGCCCGCCATCTAAATATCCAGGTACAAATCTATGTTGTTGTCATGCAAAGCAACAGCAGCACATCAATAAAATACCACTTTACTCATTAAAACCAAACTACTGTCTGTCAGCGCTGAGAATGGGACACTGATGAGTCAGTCCTGCTCATGAGGAGCAGAGGGTACTGACAAAGACTTCACCATACAACACCGATCATGATACTCGGGTCCCGAAGCCAAAGTTCCTCCAAAACATTCACTTTGGAGTTTCCAGGTGTTAAAAGTTTAGCTGTCACATTGTCTGACTGACTGCTTCCTTGTTTGGAAAAAAAAACTAAACAGATATGAAGAGCTGGAATACGGACGTTGTAGCAGGAAAACATGACTGTGGCAGACGGCCATGGATGCTTTATCCCACCTCCTCTCATGTTGCAGTGTGATGTCGCTCACGAGTCACTGCGTCCAGCTTCAGGTAAAGGCATCAGTCATGGTGTCCTTCCTGCCTCTGACCACACGTCCACGTCAGCAGCATCGTATGCAAACGGAAGCCAAACAGATGGAAACGCGTCTCGCACCAGTGGCCAGGGCTGGCCTGCTTCTGTCCTCATTACCATCTACAGGGTTCAGACACAGAGACACGTCCCTGCACAGACGACCGTCTCTCATCTCCATGCAGCTTTGATGACCAAACTGCTTTGGTTTGCATGCAGTCATAACGAGTACAGTGGAATCTGACTGTCCTTTAATGAGGCTGAGGGCAGAGCAACCACCAGCTGGACCACCAGATCAGCCAAAACCAAGAGACATCGCAGATCAATGTTGTTTTCTGATCACGTGAACCCACAGAGCAGCGGGGACGAGTCGACCTGGAAGATCATCAACATTTGTTCAGCAGGGCTGATTCACTGACTCAATCACACGGAGCAATCCCATTGGCTTTCTGCTGGGAGAACGAGCAAACGCATGATGCACCTGAGGACAGGCACGCCGGGGGACGCCAGTCGCTTCCTGCGAGCCGTTTCATCGCTGCTGCGTGTTCATCCTACCAGGAGGAATTCAGCACCACTTAAAACGACAACTCTCACCGCTGACTTGGCCTGAACACACATTCTCACTTGATCTCTGAGATACAGGACATGAAGAAGAGGTTCTGGTTTTTCCAGTCGGTCCACGCCATCGTGTAAAGAGCAAATATGCTCATGGGAACAGGAGTGTGATGATCTCTCCACATCTCTCCTGTTTCATCAACTCCAACAATCGTGGCTTCTGCTCCACGACACCACAGAAAAATCCCAGGAGTGAACGGACTCGACATGGAACGATATTTCCATGAGGTTCCAGCTTAGTCCATCATACTCCTGTTTACATGGAACTGGGCAAAGACCAGAGGCCCGCCCACCTCCTACCACTGCTTCTACGTCACAGTTTGAAACCATTTCTGTCATTTAGGAACCTTTTGAGTGTTGACAATGATAATAATCACTGGAAGCGGGATCAGTGCCAAAGGATGACATTTGACCAACATACAAAAATCAATCAATCAATCAATCAATCAATCAATCAATCAATCACGCTCTGAAGTCCTACAACACACCTGAATAATGAGAATAAAATCAAGAGCCTAAAGAGACCAAAATATGCCATCTTAATCTGATTGTCATGACCTTATTCAGATTAAGGCTTCAAAGTTTCATTTGTTACCATGGCAACCACTGCCCAAATCAGTATATGAAGGTGTGTGTGTCTCTCTCTCTTTCTCTCTCACTCACTGCTGAGCTGGCAACTTGCTGGAAATTTCTGTCCTCTGTTGGCTTGGTTGGTGCAGCCATCAGACTCAGGTAAGTAACACCTGAGCTTCGAAGACCAAGAAACGCTTCTCAGGTGCCAGTGAGTCATTAGAAAATCACAGCTGCAAATGGCAGGGTCTTCTTCTGAGAATGGTCTTCATCAGGGAATATCTGCATCCACGGAAACATCACATCGCATCGGAGCAGCCAATGAGGGCGGAGAGGCCAACCGCTGCCTTACGTGTCAGTGGCAGCCGAGCAATGTGGCGAGAAAGAAAAAAAACTCTCACTGTGGCTTCATTCTTGGGGAGACTCGCATTCTTGTTCCACTTCACACTCATTTCATATCAGCATGTCAACGCAGGAGCGAGGGGACGAGAGAGAGAGAGAAACACCACTCCACGCTACGCTCAGCTGGCTGAAACCACATCCTGGTTATTATTCCAGATAAGCTGCTCCCAGGTGTCTCAGGGTCCCTCCCTCCAGGAGGAAACAGGATGTGAACATGGCAACAGAGCTGCCGCACTCTGGTAAAGGCCGCTCTCGCCACATTCAGTAGCTTCGTACGGAGCAGCTGAGTCACCGCCACACGTTCAGCTTCCATGATCCTCAGAGGATTCTCACCCTCAGGAACCAACCTTTTCACTCATGTGGCGGCTGATGGCGCCCACAACCGCGAGCAGCAGGTTTTTCAGACTATTGTGTTCATTGGTAAGAAGACATAGAATTCAACCCTAACCACAGGTTCAGGGTGACCTCCCACCTGGTCTACCTGATCCAGTCAGACTTCAACAGAGCAGCACTTGTAGTCTGTGGGGCGCGTGGATCGGCTTCACTCAAGATGCCGAATAAAATATCTGGCATTTAATCCCCCCCCCTTTTAAAATAATGGACTTTTACACACTGAGGGCTGTTTTCTGACATCTAAGTGTAAATCTCTTTACCAGACGGTGAACGGGTTCGTGTTGGGCTCTGTTGTTCGGGGAGGTCTGGCTCTGTTTCAACTGTTGCGGTTCTTGCCCGGTTCAGTTCTGATGTCCAGTAACGTTCCCACGGTCCTCCGTGATTACTCCCTCCTGGATTCCTCTGCTGCTGTTCGGTTTGAGGTGACGGGCCGTTCGAGGACGACATCGGCAGCACAGTAACGAGCAACGCAATCGCCAGTCAACAAGACCACCGGTGGTCCCGCACACCGGCGGCAGCGTCCCCTCATTCCTTGATGCTAGCCCCGGTTAACTAGCTAGCTGCTCCCGCCGCCGGCCAGCGAGAAGGTTGGGTGAGACGCCACCGGGGCATCGGGACAGAGGGACCGCGCATCATCTCAGAACGCCGCGCTGAGGGGAATCACCTTTGTCAACAACCGCAAATGTCAGCCGCCGCTCGCTAGCTAGCATTAGCCTCGTCCCGCTGTGACAGCAGCAGGCTAGCGGCGAGTCCGCCCCGGGAGGAGAACAATCGATCCTGCCTTCCTCCAGAGGGGCCGGTCCCCGTTACCGGTGGTAGCTTCATGGGCGGTGAGGTGATTCGAGCTTTAGCGTACAGTCGAGAGGCAAGAAACTCACCAGCGGCTCCCGGTACTTCAGCATCTTCCGTGAAATCCCACCGCGGAGCGTTTCTCTGACAGCATAGAGTCCACCATGTCACATGCACTGACCTCAAATATTACACTTCCGGGCGCCGTTTCAAAATAAAGCTTCTCCTAGACGTGGCTTATGAAGAGGTAGTTTTGCACTTTTAAATGTTTAACGTCAAAATAATTTGTGTGTATAAAAAACACTTCGCACAAAGTACACTGTCTAACTTACTTAATTAGATTTTTCAAGCAGTATTTACCCTACAAGAGTGATTTTAAAAACAATTTGGTTCTTTACTTCCTATATTTTTTAACACAAATATCCAATACATACCAAAGAGCATTCAAACATGTGACGTCATCATCAGCTCATGGCACATACAAGACTAAGCTCGGAACAATTGGATTTAAACCGGTTTCAAAGACCCTCACCGGCTCTTATACATAAAATAATCAATTATCAAGAATAAAATAGAGTTCACTTCATTGATTTGCGTTCAGCAAATGTTTAGCTCCACCAGCTCACTAATCGTTCAATCAGCCATTAATAACCAGGAATCCACAATAGACACAAACAAACTGTTCCGTTCTCCCGATATACGTTCCTCTGTGAGAGTTAATGACAAATAGTGATCTTTACGGTATAAACTGAGAGTTTTACGCGGACGAGAGTTCCAGAATCTCCCTTACCTGGTAGAACCTGTCGAACACAGCACAGAAACTGAGCTACGGCGGCCGCGGAGGGCCAGGGGCCGCATGGCGAACCTATAACCCAGGATAATTGCGTCACCGACAGCAAGGATGGCTCACTTTGTTACTTTTACAATGATGAGCTTTTGGAAGTTCTAGTTATTACAACAGGTACAACTATTTCCACTATTATTTTTACGACTAATTTCCCCTATATCTCCTTGGCCACACCTCTTTTACCTGGCCAAAAATCAGGTAATGCCGCCCTCATCGACCAAAGCAGGCATCAATCTGCAGACACACCGGTAACCCCGCCCCCTTACCTACCTGCAGGGGGGCCAGTTGTGGTCAATTGTCTTCTGTACGCGCGCTCTCTCTCTCTCTCTCTCTCTCTCTCTCTCTCTCTCTATCTCTCTCTCTCTTTGTTTGTGGGTTCGAGTCCCGGCTCGGGCGCGGGATCTTTCTGGGTGAGTCTCCATGTTCTCCCTGTTCCTGCTGGGTTCTCTCTGGTACTCCAGCTTCCTCCACAGTCCAAAGACATCAATTTGGGGACGAGGCTGATTGATTCTCTAAATTGACTGTAGGTGTGATTGTGAGTGTGAATGGTTGTTTGTCTCTGTGTGTTGGCCCTGCGATGGACTGGTGACCTGTCCAGGGTGAACCCCGCCTCTCGCCCCGAGACGCTGGGATAGGCTCCACCCCCCGCGACCCTTAGGAAAAAAGGAAAGGAATAAGCGGAAGACGATGAATGTAGCTTGTGCGTGTTTAAAATGTCCTAAAATATTTATTTTGAAACTCTACCCCGTGACTTCCTGTTACCCTTATGTTTGCTCTGCCAGAAAGTTCCCTCTCGTCCAAACAAAGATAGCTTTTCACACTAAGATGACGTACTCGGTATTTTTTTAAAGCTGAAGTGAGCTGAAGATCGACAGTAACAAAGAACACAACAACCATCACGTGTGAGGGCGCGCCTGAGCCGGTGACCTCTGACCCGGAACCACAACAACAGCTGGAATGTGCGTCGAGCCGTCCCTGACCTGTTCGCTGACGGCTGTGTGATGCTAATTTCGTCCAAACCTTTAAGCCACGGTTACCGTTGTGCGGGATCGCAGGGCCGCGAGAGGATGTGACGTCTGTTAACCCCCGTCTGAAGTCGACGTTCGTCGCTGTCGGCAACATCTCCCCGAAACCGGAGCCGCGTCGCCTGCTGCTAAACCCGCTACAGCTAAAGCTGCAACGGTCGGCGGCAGCTGGTAACGGCACCCCTGGAACCTGCTCCCGACGAGATTGGAAGCCGAACGTTAGTGACGCTTCCGTGATCGTGAAATAGCACCGACGACGGTTAGCTAGCACGGAGCTACGGCGCGGTCCGAGGAGCTAAGTCACGTGACGGCTGGTCGGGGTGTAAACAGGTTGAGCAGCGGTGATCCAGATGTTTGACACCAGTAAACACAGAGGTGTCGGCTGAGCTCGAGGGCGCGCGCTCGTCTTTGATCTGCCACTTTGATCTTTCTAAAAAAGTTCTTGATCGTACACAGTGAAACTGTGAGTTTTGATACAGTAGATTATTTTAGTCGTAGCTAAGCTAAGTAGATAAGATAAACCTTTAATCGTCCCACAGTGGGGAAATTAACATCGTTACAGCAGCAAGAACAAGGAGAATTTAACACAAATAATATGTGAAGAAGCTACCTGTAGTAGCTAACTGTTATAGCTAACGAATAGCTCTGTAGTAGCTAACTGTAATAGCTAACGAATAGCTCTGTAGTAGCTAACTGTAATAGCTAACGAATAGCTCTGTAGTAGCTAACTGTAATAGTTAACGAATAGCTCTGTAGTAGCTAACTGTAATAGCTAACGAATAGCTACCTGTAGTAGTTAACAGTAATAGCTAACTGTAGTAGCTACCTGTAGTAGTTAACAGTAATAGCTAACTGTAGTAGCTACCTGAAGTAGTAACTACCTGTAGTAACTAACTGTAATAACTACCTGTAATAGCTAACAAATAGCTCTGTAGTAGCTGACTGTAATAGCTAACTAATAACGACCTGTAGTACTTAACTATAATAGCTAACTGTAGTAACTACCTGTAGTAGTAATTACCTGTGGTAACTAACTGTAATAACTACCTGTAGTAGCTACCTGCAGTAGTAACTAACTCTAGTAGCTAACTCTAGTAGCTACCTGGAGTAGTAACTAACTCTAGTAACTAACTCTAGTAGCTACCTGGAGTAGTAACTAACTCTAGTAGTTACCTGGAGTAGTAACTAACTCTAGTAGCTACCTGGAGTAGTAACTAACTCTAGTAACTAACTCTAGTAGCTACCTGGAGTAGTAACTAACTCTAGTAGCTACCTGGAGTAGTAACTAACTCTAGTAGTTACCTGGAGTAGTGACTAACTCTAGTAGCTACCTGGAGTAGTAACTAACTCTAGTAACTAACTCTAGTAGCTACCTGGAGTAGTAACTAACTCTAGTAGCTACCTGGAGTAGTAACTAACTCTAATAGTTACCTGGAGTAGTAACTAACTCTAGTAGCTACCTGGAGTAGTAACTAACTCTAGTAACTAACTCTAGTAGCTACCTGGAGTAGTAACTAACTCTAGTAGTTACCTGGAGTAGTAACTAACTCTAGTAGCTGCCTGGAGTAGTAACTAACTCTAGTAGCTACCTGGAGTAGTAACTAACTCTAGTAACTAACTCTAGTAGCTACCTGGAGTAGTAACTAACTCTAGTAACTAACTCTAGTAGCTACCTGGAGTAGTAACTAACTCTAGTAGCTACCTGGAGTAGTAACTAACTCTAGTAGTTACCTGGAGTAGTGACTAACTCTAGTAGCTACCTGGAGTAGTAACTAACTCTAGTAACTAACTCTAGTAGCTACCTGGAGTAGTAACTAACTCTAGTAGCTACCTGGAGTAGTAACTAACTCTAGTAGTTACCTGGAGTAGTAACTAACTCTAGTAGCTACCTGGAGTAGTAACTAACTCTAGTAACTAACTCTAGTAGCTACCTGGAGTAGTAACTAACTCTAGTAGTTACCTGGAGTAGTAACTAACTCTAGTAGCTGCCTGGAGTAGTAACTAACTCTAGTAGCTACCTGGAGTAGTAACTAACTCTAGTAACTAACTCTAGTAGCTACCTGGAGTAGTAACTAACTCTAGTAGTTACCTGGAGTAGTAACTAACTCTAGTAGCTACCTGGAGTAGTAACTAACTCTAGTAACTAACTCTAGTAGCTACCTGGAGTAGTAACTAACTCTAGTAGCTACCTGGAGTAGTAACTAACTCTAGTAGTTACCTGGAGTAGTAACTAACTCGAGTAGCTACCTGGAGTAGTAACTAACTCTAGTAGCTACCTGGAGTAGTAACTAACTCTAGTAGCTACCTGGAGTAGTAACTAACTCTAGTAGCTACCTGGAGTAGTAACTAACTCTAGTAGCTACCTGGAGTAGTAACTAACTGTATTAACCGTGGTGATCTGCTGGTCACGTCGCCTGACGTTGAGGGCTGGTGCTGATACTGACATCATGGAGCTAAACATCTACATAAATCATCGATCGGCTAAAAGTAAAAACAAGGTCTTGGAAATCCCTGAATAACAAACAGTTCATTGAAATAAAACAGTGGGACGGGAGAAGTAGGCCTGTTCAACAGGTGAGGACAGGGAGAGAGGAGAGGACAGTGGATGAGGAGAAGACAGGGAGAGAGGAGAGGACAGTGGATGAGGAGAAGACAGGGAGAGAGGAGAGGATAGGGAGAGGAGAGGACAGTGGATGAGGAGAGGATAGGGAGAGGAGAGGACAGTGGATGAGGAGAAGACAGGGAGAGGAGAGGACAGTGGATGAGGAGAGGACAGGGAGAGGAGAGGACAGTGGATGAGGAGAGGACAGGGAGAGGAGAGGACAGTGGATGAGGAGAGGACAGGGAGAGGAGAGGACAGTGGATGAGGAGAGGACAGGGAGAGGAGAGGACAGTGGATGAGGAGAGGACAGGGAGAGGAGAGGACAGTGGATGAGGAGAGGACAGGGAGAGGAGAGGACAGTGGATGAGGAGAGGACAGGCTGAAGCCATAGCGGCGCCGTCTGCTGTGGCGTGATGTCCAGGCTACTGGGTTATGGAGGACCCAGCCGTAAGCAGTGATAACTGCCTTTGTCTAACGTCATCAGTCAGGATGGCAGTGAAGCCTCCTCTTCTTGAAGTACCCACATGCACTATTACTTCCTCTTTTGTCCAGCAGGTGGCAGCACAACAGTAGCGATGAGCCAGCCAGATGACAATCCTGCTGTGGAACGGCTGATACTGACTTGTGTCCTCTGAATGTTTCAGACCGGCGTGGCAGCGTCATGGGGAACCAGCTGGCCGGTATCGCCCCCTCGCAGATCTTGTCTGTCGACAGCTACTTCTCAGACATCCATGACCACGAGTATGACAAGAGCCTGGGAAGTACTCGCTTCTTCAAAGTGGCCCGCGCCAAACACCGCGAGGGCCTGGTGGTGGTCAAAGTCTTTGCCATCCAGGACCCTTCGCTGCCTCTGACCAGCTACAAACAGGAGCTGGAAGAGCTGAAGATCCGCTTGCACTCATGTCAGAACTGCCTTCCCTTCCAGAAAAACTCTCTGACAGAGAAGGCAGCCATCTTGTTCCGCCAGTATGTCCGGGACAACCTGTACGATCGCATCAGTACCCGTCCTTTCCTCAACAATGTGGAGAAGCGCTGGCTGGCCTTCCAGATCCTCAACGCCGTGGACCAAGCACACAAGGCTGGCGTCCGCCACGGTGACATCAAGACGGAAAACGTGATGGTGACCAGCTGGAACTGGGTGCTGCTCACTGACTTTGCTAGTTTCAAACCAACATACCTGCCAGAGGACAACCCCGCCGACTTCAACTACTTCTTCGACACGTCCAGGCGGAGGACGTGCTACATCGCTCCGGAGAGATTTGTGGACGGAAGCATGTTTGCGACAGAGAGCGACCAGAACACACCGCTGGTGGACCTGACCAACAACAACCAGAGGAGCCGCGGGGAGCTCAAGCAGGCCATGGACATCTTCTCCGCAGGTAGAGAGCTTCAACCCAAGGCTTCCTCTACTACTCCAGCACCTAGTCCCCATGTTTGAGGGTCTCGCTGATGAATAGAGAACGCCATAAATCAGGAATGCCTGCAGGGAAATTTGCAAAAATCTTCGCTTGAACTGATTCAAGTTTTGAGGTCAAAGGTCACTACATAGTTGTTTTTTTCATTGTTGTTTTTCTTTAAGTAATTCGAGAATCCTTTGGCCAAACAAGACACACCTTCACACAGTGCCGTTAAATGAGGAAGTGAGCACAGTGTTCCGCGTCGTCTCCTGTAGTTGGTGCCGTAGGTCCGTGTCAGCGACCTACGGCCTCGACTGATGCACAGCAGTGACCGGTCCACCCCCTGACATCACATTTCCACACCCTCTCCTCTGGGCCAACAACTTTATTTGTTTCAGTGAATGAAAGTGTTGTTCAGCATTTAGTAGCTTAAACACCCCAAATGATTCGCTCTGCTCCAGCCGCTCCGCTACGGCCTAGGTCACATGATCAGGGGACGCTCTAGACTCCACACACTGCTATGAATCATGCATTAGTCCCAAATTCACAAATACGTATTTCTTTCTTTGATTGCTGATCCACGTTGTTGCCTGGCAACACAGCTTGGACATGTCAGTTATGAACTGATGAGCTGCAGCAGAACCAGCCATCAACGTTGGCTCGTTTCTGTCAGGCACTGAAAGTTCTGTTGTTTGAAGCTGATGATTGACAGCCGTTAAGGTCACTGCACTCATTTTCATATCAGCTCTCATACTAGTCAGAGGATTTTTGTTCAGATATTTCAAGTTTTTATTCAATCATCAGGAAGCAGATGTGGACGTTTTTAAGGCTGAAGCTGTCCTGAGCGGCACTGAACAGCAAGTGAAGAAAACAAAAATGTGTTGGGTGGATTTCCCTTCAGCTGCTGAGCGTCAGCTTCATAACAGAGCGGCTCTCAGCGACTCACACGCAGGAGGCCGTTAGCTCCGCTGTCATTCCTTCTTCAGTACGAGGGGACGGATCAGACGGTAATAACCTCCTGGGCTCACAGCAGACACTGGCAAGAAGAGCTGGGCCCGATGGTCCTCTTCATTTTTGTCATCTTCAGCCCAGAGGGTCACAAGTGGTGCATGTGTCATTGTGCTGCTGGTTATGTTCCAGGTGATATGACCAGGACTGGTTTAGCACAGTTTACTGAAGAACTGAAACTAGAGCCGCTCCCTTTCCTACCTCTGTACACATACGGTGGAACAATGTGACCCAAAGAATCAGAACTGTGAGATTCTAATGCTGGACTTCTCCCCAGGCTGTGTGATAGCAGAGCTGTTCACGGAGGGCGTCCCTCTCTTCGATCTGTCTCAGCTGCTGGCGTATCGTAAAGGACACTTTCAGACGGAGCAGGTCCTCGCCAAGATCGAGGACCGCAGCATCAGAGAGCTGGTAATGATCTTCATCATCGCCATCATGACACTGACGCTCAGCTTGTTCTTGGCGCGTTTATTGGTCTGCTGAAGAATGTGATGGATGTTCCTCGGTCGGGTCTTGAATGATTCCTTCATGAGCAGTTTACCAAAGCAAAACTCCCTCCGCTGCCGCAGGTCGCTCAGATGGTTCAGAGGGAGCCGGACAAGCGCCTGGCAGCAGAGGAGTACCTGAAGCAGCAGAGAGGTAAAGCCTTCCCTGATATCTTCTACACCTTCCTGCAGCCGTACATGGCTCAGTTCGCCAAAGAGACCTTCCAGTCAGCCGATGAACGCGTGCTCGTCATCCGCAAAGACCTGGACAACATCTTGCACAACCTGCGAGGCGGTGAGAGCTGAACGTTTACATTTACACAGTGAAAACTAGTTGTATGTTTTTACATCCAACTCTCCCCCTCCAGGCTCCGCCTCCTCCTCTTCGTCTCAGGACGTTGGTGAGGGCGTGCTGAGCTCTAGAGAGCAGCAGGGCCTCATTGTCCTGGTGTCAGTCATCACTTCCTGCCTGCAGACGCTGCACTCCTGCGATTCCAAGCTGGCAGCGCTGGAGCTCATCCTTCACCTGGCACCCCGTCTCGGCGTCGACGTCCTGCTGGACCGCATCACACCGTACCTGCTGCACTTTTGCAATGACCCTGTGCCACGTGTGCGTGCCCAGGCTGTGCGCACGCTGGCCAAGGTGCTGGCGCTGGTGAAGGAGGTGCCACGGAATGACGTGAACATCTACCCAGAATACATCCTGCCTGGCATCGCTCACCTCGCCCAGGACGACGCCACCATCGTCAGGCTGGCGTATGCAGGTCAGTGGCTGGTCAGCCACCAACAATGTATTTAAGCTGAGGGGCGGGTGTTTGAGGCTGTGGTGACAGCGGCGAATGTCTCGTTGGGGAGCATCAACTCGCTTTTTAGCAGTCAAGCAAAAAAATGTCTCCTCACTATGAGTCGGGCATCGTCAGGGTTTGTGTGCAAGCAGGTTTCCTTTTAGGAGGAACATAAACAAGAGAAGGAAGCAAACCTTGAGGAAATGTGCGAGGCCCCGTTGTGACACTTAGATTCAGGATAGCGATACTTCACCCAGTCAAGCAGCGCCAGATAACTGTTTATAAACCAGTCCAGAACCAAAAGGGTTCTAGTTCCTGGATTGTAGCGGATGAATATCGGGGAGCTTCACGTCTCCTCATGCTGCTGGTCTTTGTGGCCCACCTGCAGTACCACTGTAAACCACTAGGGGCTACATTCCACACTATGGGAATCATTGATGTAGAACGTTTACGTTGCTCTGTTTGTACAATATGAAAGGAAACTCTTCGCACTGCTCCCCTGTCTCAGTTATCGTTTTTCTTCTGGGCGATGGCAGAGAACATCGCCCACCTTGCAGAGAGCGCGCTGCGTTTCCTGGAGTTGGTTCAGGAGAACAATGTCAACACGGAGCACGACCTGAGTGGCGAGGATGCAGAGGAAACCCTCCACCCAAATGAGAACTATGACTCAGGTACACACACACTCATTCCTGCTGTGCTTGTTTTGACATGTTGTCCCGCCTCCATGTGACGAGCAGCTGTGTGACGCTCAGAGCTGCAGGCGCTGCATGAGATGGTGCAGCAGAAGGTGGTGACGCTGTTGAGCGACTCGGAGAACGTTGTCAAGCAGTCACTGATGGAGAACGGCATCACTCGGCTCTGCGTGTTCTTCGGCCGGCAGAAGGCCAACGACGTGCTGCTGTCTCACATGATCACCTTCCTCAACGACAAGAACGACTGGCACCTGCGCGGAGCGTTCTTCGACAGCATCGTCGGTACAGAACACTCGAATACAGCAGGGAGGACTTTACAGTTACTAGAACAATTAAATGAGCTGAAGAAGTGTGCTGACGATCACGATGAAATACTGAGTCTCCTCCTGTTGTTTGTCTGCGGTGTGTGGTGGCGTCCCAAGGCGTAGCTGCGTACGTGGGCTGGCAGAGCTCCTCCATCCTGAAGCCTCTCCTGCAGCAGGGCTTGAGCGACACTGAGGAGTTTGTCATTTACAAAGCACTCAACTCTCTCACCTGCATGTGCCAACTCGGCCTGCTGCAGAAACCGCACATCTACGAGTTCGTCAGTGACATCGGTAAGATGGCGGCATGACATCACGCTGCTGTGTTTTACACCTTCTTATTATGTGAGCCAGGGATTGAGCTAAGATGAAGCTGTGCTTCATAGCTGCTGGTGAATAAACCAGATCTGCAACATGATGTTGGTATTTAACAGCGTAAAGCCTGAGATGAGCTAGAGTGGCTCTCGGTAGGTAGAGGGGCCGTCTGGCAACCCAAGGGTCGCTGGTTCAATCCCCACGTCCCCCAGTGACCATGTCCAAGTGTCCTTGAGCAAGAAACTGAACCTTTAATTGCTCCTGATGTGCAGGTTGTTGCCCTGCATGGCAGCTATACTGTGTGTGTGTGTGTGTGTGTGTGTGTGTGTGTGTGTGTGTGTGTGTGTGTGTGTGTGTGTGTCATTCTGTCTCCCTCTCCTACTGCAGCTCCGTTCCTGTGTCACCCGAACCTGTGGATCCGGTACGGGGCAGTGGGCTTCATCACCGTGGTAGCGCAGCATCTCAACGTGGCTGATGTTTACTGTAAACTGATGCCCTACCTCAACCCCTTTATCACCCAGCCCATCATCCAGGTGAGTTCTCCCTCATCTGCTGTAGAGCTCATCCTCGCTGCCCTCCACCACCGCGTCTCCCTCCTCCTCCTCAGATCGATAAGGAGCTGGTGCTGTTGAGTGTTCTGAAGGAGCCGGTGAGTCGCTCCATCTTTGACTATGCGCTACGCTCCAAAGACATCGCCAGCCTCTTCCGCCACCTGCTGCTGCGTCAGAAGAAGCGTGTGGGATCCATCCCAGAATGCCCTGCTCCTGAGGACCCTGCCATTGCCCAGCTCCTCAAGAAGCTGCTCTCACAGGTAACAGCTCTGTTACTATGACCTCAGGTCATCGAAAGGAGTCCTGACTAGAACCTCCCCTGGCTGGCCTGGACGCAGGTTCAAACCTTGAGAATGAGGAAGAGGAGACTTGGACTCCTGTTTTTTCTTCAGTGTCTGGGAAAATCCTCAAAGACTTCCTCAGAATCACCCCAGCAGAGCTCTGACTAGAACATTAAAGCACTTCCAGAGAACTCTGCTGACTGGAGCCTGCTGGAGCGTCTGAGCAGCCAAGATCAACACAGGAGTCACAGAAATGTGAGGAGCTGCAGCGGAGCTCCTCACACACCATGTGGACGGCAGACCAGCTCTGCGGCGGCCACATGGAGGGAGCTGCCGGGATTCTGTGGTCATTTTTCTTTGGAAAAAACACATCATTGGACCACATGGAAAACATTGAAAGTCCAGATGTAGGAAGTTCTGGTTCAAGAAGAAAGAGTTGAAGCTGCGTTGAATTTTACGAGTGTTGTCCTTGAGAGATGCTGCAGTCCACGATCAGGTCCAGCTGCACCCTTTTTTAGTTATAGTTTTAAGTTGAAATGAAATGGAAAAAAGGCATTCAATGATTGACATCACAAAATCTGTCTGATCACGGTACATTATATAGGGTTCTGAAAGGGGAGGGGGAAACTCAACATGGATGTTGAGGAATGCGCTGGTAGAAAACTGATGTCCCTGTGACCCGTCTCCTGTCGCTGTCCAGGGGATGACCGAGGCAGAGGAGGACAAGCTGCTGGCCCTCAAAGACTTCATGCTGAAGTCCAACAAGGCCAAAGCCAACATGGGCGAGCAGAGCCACCTGGGAGAGGCGGCCCAGACGGGCATCATCGACCTGGCTCTGCTCGGCATCACCGGACGGCAGGTTGACTTGGTCAAACCCAGAGCTGAGGCTGAGGACAAGAGAGGTAACCAACACTTTTATCCCAGTCAGACTCTTGAAATAGTCCTCTGGTCTTCACACTGGCTCCTCCCACTGCATCAGGGAGGAACTCACCTGTATCTGGGTACCTGAGCCCCGGGACTCGAAAGAGGCATTGAGAATCCTCCCGCCACAATAAAACCTTCATTTCTATTTCATCCTTACTGAGTGCCAGAGGCGGTGCGTTCAACACTGAATGTCTCCATCTCGTAGGTCGAGTGTTAATACCAACAAAGTCACCAGTCACGGTTAACCTATATCTTCCGGTGACATCAGAGGATCTGTTCCCTTTCCTGGTCTCGCTTCGCAGGCCGACTGCATTTCTTTGAGCTCTAGCTAAGCCCAGAGTCTCAGCAGTTGCGTCCTCGGTTGCCCTGTGACAACTTGTCCCCTCCGAGGGCTGCGACGAGCTCAGGTGTGGCTACTCCTTCTGAACATCGCCACACCCCTGTTTTGTTTCTGTGTCGCGGATGGCAGTGCACTCATGTACGTGCACTAATGGTTAGCGACAGTTGGCAACTCGATCCGGTGTGTTTGGGTTTCCTTTACTGGAGAAATCCGTGCTGTTGCTCCCTCATAAGTCATCAACTTCATGTTTGTCTGTTGGACAAGAAACATTGAAGTCGTTGCAGCCCCCTGCCACTCTCATCCACAGACTTACACCCGTGGCTAACACAGGTGCCAGCACCCGGTTCCACCGCCTACTCAGCAGGAGGCCTGAGCGGTCGCTGCCGATGACCGGCCCCAGGGCCAACTGAACCTCCGTTTTCTCTCCAGTTGGCTTCTTTTAAACTCTCAAGATTATCTGGAAATTCCTCTCTGTTTAGCTTTTCAACCTTTTGTCATGTGACTAAAGTTGTTTTTACACAAGAGTGAGCTTCGGGGGAGGCGGCCTGCTAATCCCTTCGTTCATGTCACTCACGTCTCCTCCTGACACCCACGCTGCCGGCATGTTCCGCCCTCAAACTGCCGCTTGTCTTCAGTGATTTCTGATATCCTGGAAAGGCAACAAGTCATTTCCCTCCTTCAGCTGAAAAGATTTCACTTGGTTGGAATTGACACCCGTCAGCTCCTCATCGTTCCATGCAGACTTCAGGGTCCTTGATTCCAGTCCAGACAGATTTTTTATCACAGTGTAACTGGAAGCAGCTGTGGCGCTCGCAGCAGCGTCTGTTGAGTGGGTGGCGGTGTCGTGTTTCTCCGCTGCTTTAACATCCTGCTCTGTACCTGTTGTTTCTCCTGCAGCGAGGAAACACACCAAGCAGGACTCCACCATGAACGAGGAGTGGAAGAGCATGTTTGGATCCCAGGAGCCGTCTGCTGCCCAGCCCGCCATGGTAACACCACCGCGCTGAATCAGGCTGGGCAACCAACCAACGCAGGTTTACAGGGAAAATTCCCCGTTGACATGTGTCCCCCCTGGAGTTTCTCTGTGGTTGTAGTTTGGAGAGACTCAGTGGCACAGTTCTGGTCAAATAAATCTGTAGACATGAACCTCCTTTCCAGTGATGGTTGAGGTGCACATTCATGATGTCATCAAGCTCATCAGGAGCCCCTCCAGGTTCAGTAAGACGCCGCCCTTTACTAGATGAAGTGCTCCGCCTCCTGAGCCAAGGCTGCTCATCATCACTTCCATGAATGCACAGCACAAAAGAGTGAGGGCCGACTCTCTTCTCCAGGGAACCCCAGGAGCGCCGGTCAGGACAGAAGCTCCCGGGGCAGCGGACGATGAGGTCCTGTAGAGGTCGGCCCCCCTTAAGTGGCTCTTGATGAAGCTGTTACCAAGCTGCAATTGGCAGCAGAACACAGGAACTTGTCTGAAAGGAATTTTATTAATAATAATAATAATAATAATACGAAGACTGCATCTCAAAGGGCGTTAGAACAAAGAGGAAAGAACATCAGAAACATGTAGGAAGAGAAGACTGAGATCATGGAGGAAAATAAAATCCAGACTAAACTGCTAAAGAGCGCGGGGGCCACCAAGTACAGGCTGAAGTCAAGAAATCAATGTTAAGTTTCGCTTTTGAAAACTGTATGAGAGCGGCTTCCCTGGTTGCCGTGGCAACCACCTCAGCTTCCACACCCAGGTAGAGTCGTAGTTGGAGGCTACGGTGAACAACTTATCCATTTTGGTTGGTTTCCTGTTAAACACGGGACACCATGACGTCGAGTGTCCGCTGACCCCGTCAGTTGTGTGCGTAAACTCCTTTCAGCTCTGTAGAGGAACAAGTTCCTCCGTGTTCTGGGGGCTTTGGTTCCTGTCCGGCGTCGTGCTGGCTGGGTGGACTGGAAAGCTCCACATCAAGTTTCCAGCAGTTTCCAGTAAAACTGAGAATGTGGTGAACCTGTTCTCTCCCCTCAGAATGACCCCTGTCCTGATTGTTGGTATTGATCTGAACCATCCAGGTGACCGACGGGCCGGTGAGTCAGTCCCGGAAGAGCACTGTGGTCCCAGCGGTCCCTGTGTTGCAGTCAGTGGCAAGTGGCCCCGCCTACCAGCGGCGCATTAACACCTGCAAGGTGGAGCTGCAGCAGCTGGTGCAACAGAAGAGGGAGCAGTGCAGCGCCGAGCGAATGGCCAAACAAATGATGGAGAGCGCCGAGTGGGAGAGTCGGCCTCCGCCGCCAGGTAAGATGAACGCGCTCGCCTGCTAGCAGCCAGTTGGCCCTGTGGAGGCGGACGAGAGTTGACCTGCAGAACGTGTGTTCCAGGGTGGCACCCTAAGGGACTGCTGGTCGCTCACCTGCACGAACACAAAGCTGCTGTGAACCGCATCCGAGTCTCTGATGAACACTCCATCTTCGCCACGGCGTCCAACGATGGGACTGTCAAAGTGTGGGACAGTCAGAAGATGGAGGGGAAGACCACAACCACCAGGTGGGTCACAGAGACCACATGACATGAGTCAATCACATCATGATGGAAGCGAGTCGCGTACCAACTGTGTGTCTGCAGGTCGGTGTTGACCTATTCGCGTATCGGCGGCCATGTGAAGACGTTGACCTTCTGTCAAGGGTCACATTACCTAGCCGTGGCCTCAGACAACGGATCCATCCAGCTGTTGGCAGTCGAAGCTAATAAACCACCCAAATCCCCAAAAGTCCAGCCCTTTCAGACCAGGTAACCATGAGACACCTCCGGGCTCTGCAGCGGTGAGCGGGAGCCCGGGAGTCACTTCCTGTATCTGTGTCATGTGGTCTCCACTGCCCCGCCTCAGTGGGAGACGAGCAGCAGGTCCTGAGTTTAGTGACTCTTAGCAGGATTGGAAGTGAGCACAGTCGTATTTCTGCTCTTAGCTGGACCCGTGAGTGTCCGTCTGTGTCCCAGACGCGGCAGCGTGAGTGTTTAATGTTCAGTCTGACTGAGTCAAGCTTTCGCGCTCCTCGTGTTGCGTCTCCAGAGGTTCAGGTGAGTGAGAATGTGGGACAGTGACTGTAGAGCAGGGGTGTCAAACTGGTCCAGTAAGGGCCGGTGTGGCTGCAGGTTTTCAATCCAACCGAGCAAAAGCAACACCTGATTCTACTTAACTCAACCAAGCTGTGTCCACACAGCTTGGTTGAGTTAAGTAGAATCGATCAATGTTCAGTAGTTCTCACTCGTCTGTTGCCAGCAACAGTTATTTCAGCGTCATGTATGCCGGTGTCTCCGGGGGAAACCCTCCAACCAGCCAGTCTGACATCTCAAAGACGCTAAAGGACCAGAGATCCCAGCTTTGATTGACGGGTGTTCTTCGTCTCCTCTCAGGTCTCTGGACCTCCAGGAGGATGGTTGTGCTGTCGACATCCACCATTTTAACTCGGGTGCCCAGTCAGTGCTGGCGTATGCCACCGTCAACGGCTCGCTGGTTGGTTGGGACCTTCGCTCCAACTCCAACGCCTGGACACTTCGACACGATCTCCGCCTGGGACTCATCACGTCCTTCAGCGTGGACATGCACCAGTGCTGGCTCTGCCTCGGTCTGTGCCGACTCAGAAACTGATCCAAGAAATACACGGACTGTTTCGTATCGTCTGTACTTTTACTCGCCTCTGAAACTCTGGCAACTTTCTGCAAGCTGAATCGTTTAGAAACGAGTAGTTTGACATGAGCTGCTGGTTCAAGACGGAACCATTTATTGAGCCTTATTGAACCCTGTTTAAACAAAGTCTGAGAGACGCGACGTGGAAATATTTGTCTCTTTCTTTCTTTGTCCTCCTCAGGGACAAGCAGCGGCACCATGGCCTGCTGGGATATGCGGTTTCAGCTCCCCATCTCAAACCACTCCCACCCCGCCCGGGCGCGAATCCGAAGGCTGCTCATGCATCCACTCTACCAGTCGTCCGTCATCGCTGGTGAGAGGGCGCCTGAATTCATACATGCACCATGTTCCACGAGTACCTGTTCATTAGGGTTAGGAAGGAGTGGACCACTGAGGTCGTCTTCATGTCCGTCCCGTCTGTCGTGTGTGTGTGTGTCCAGCTGTCCAGGGGAACAATGAAGTGTCCATGTGGGACATGGAGACTGGAGATCGCAAATTCACCCTGTGGGCCAGTTCAGCACCTCCTCTCTCAGAGCTGCAGGTACCAGTGGACGACGTCGTTTACTGCAATCCAGATTTTCACATGTTGGACGTCACTTGTAGTCACGAACCCTTAGAGGACCGACACCAGCTGACCGTCCACACCAGGCATCCTTTTGACTCTAATGATCAAAGACTGAAGTGGTCAGGGTTACCTGAATGCCCCATAAAGGTGTGTGTGTGTGTGTGTGTGTGTGTGTGTGTGTGTGTGTGTGTGTGTGTGTGTGTGTGTGTGTGTGTGTGTGTTGCAGCCGTCTCCTCACAGTGTTCATGGGATCTACTGCAGTCCAGCTGACGGGAACCCTCTGCTCCTGACGGCCGGCTCCGACATGAGAATCAGGTCTGAACTTCCTGTCCCCTCACACGTTTTGTTTGGTGGACAAACTGAAGGTATTCAGGTCTTTTTGTCCATGGGGGTCCATAAACAGGAACAGAGTTTTAGTGTAGAAAAAGGAAACAGGACAGTTTTGTCCAGCAGAGGACAGAAGCTGCTCTCAACTTGTTTGACTTGTGATGTGGTCTTCAGGTTCTGGGACTTGGCGTATCCTGAGCGCTCGTATATTGTAGCGGGCGGAGCCAACGACTCACTGCACTGCCCGTCGGTCCTCTACAGCAGAAAGATCATCGAAGGAACTGAAGTCGTTCAGGTATGGACGCCGGGCATGCCGCCACAGTCCAATGACCACTTACACCTGCTTAACCTGTCCAGCCCCTTCCAGGCTGCACCCCCCCCCCCACACACACACACACACACACACACACACACACCACGTCTGAGTCTCACCAGACATCTGCGCACACACGTGCTTCTGATCAGGTTTCCCTCTGAGAGTCTCTTGAGGACCTCAGTGAGTAAAACCTGCCCAGGGATTTGAGTCAGTTCAGTGTACGAAGGCGAGCGAGTTAAACATGTGCATGTAGCACGCTGCCATTACATCACCATGGCGATTGGCGGTTGTTTCTGATCAGCTGTGACAACCCAACGTCTTTGTCTTAGTGAGATTCAGTGTTTGTCTCTACAGGAAATCCACAGTAAACAGAAGAGTGGCGTGGTGGAGGATTCGCCTCGCCGCGGGCCCGAATCTCTGCCTGTTGGACACCACGACATCATCACTGACATCGCCACCTTCCAGACCACACAGGGCTTCATCGTCACCTCCTCTAGAGACGGCATTGTGAAAGTCTGGAAGTGAAGAGGAGCAGCAGCAGGAGACGAGAGGCTGCGAGTGGACGCAGGCCCGCGCGGTGCTGCAGAAGAAGAACTCCTGTCTTCAAATTGTGAAAATGCAGCAAAAGAGTTTGCAGCACTTCAGTTGTTTGAGTTCCAACGGTTCCCTCGACCCCGTGGTCACCAGCGTCACGTTGGATTAAAACTGGCGACCTGAAAACCAAACTGCTCCTCAGAAATTAGAATGAGGAGCTTCGTCTACTTATGTCCGTTTTTCACTTCAGAATCAGAACTACAAGAACTTCAGACGTCGCTCTGAAGATTGAGTACAGAAATGATTAGCTTGGAGCTGCAGGTGTCGCTAACAACCACTGCTGTGTCTGCTCAATAAAGTCGGACGGTTGAGTCCCTCGTACGTTGCTTTTCTTTCATTCAGTAAAACGTTAAAGCCTCATTTCAAGGTGTGATGATAAAACGTCGTCTCTGCCTCGACAGTCGCACGGACGCAATGCATTGTGGGCCGTTGAGTGTCACCTAACCATGCTGTCACTCATTCTTGCTAATCACAGGTGCAGCCGGGTGAGAAATGTAAATGGAACTGTTAAGAGTGGTGGACTCCCACAGCCTCATTCAGCAGCTTCATGTGGAACCAAACGCGAGACGGTCGCTGACTAGAGAACAGAAGCTGGTTCCATCCAGTTGGTTCGTCTCGCCAGCCGTAAAACCCCATCGTGTCAATACGACTGTTTGCTGGTCACTTTGTTTTTCAGCTGCAGGTTCACAAATCTGTTTCCAACACACACACACACACACCAGCTGGATCTCAGAGGTTTTCTTTAACCCTTTATTGTTTTACATGAAGCAACATTTGAGACACCAAACCCAACCAGACGTTGAGTCCTTTTGGGCTCTGAAACGCTCTGCTCTCCTGTGTTTATGTAAGAGGAGTAAATCAGAGACTGAGGACACATCAAACTCCATTTTCACCCCAAAAACCGCCTGTCCCGCCCCCCGTTCCATATTAACACCCTTCACACAGGACAAGCATCAAGTGGAGCACGCTGTCAGAGCTTTCTTAATAAACCTGTTAATGTGAATTATTCAGACGCTGCTAGCTTGTAAAGCAGGGGTGGGCAACCATGTGCCACGGAGGGCCGTGAACGCGGCACCTGCAGCCACAGAGGTGTGTTAATCAGTGGAATCACCTGTGAAAGGGTTTGGTTACAAGGACACCCTGCAGCCACACGGCCCTCCATGGCACATGGTCGCCCACCCCTGCTTTACAAGCTAGCCTGCTAATGCTAGCACCACACATCATTTATGTACCCAAGAGAACAGACAGAAGAGGAAGCCGGTGATTCATTGAACAAATGTGCTGTCGCCATTTTGGACTGAATGAATTCATGGAGGCGGCCCAGAGAAATGAGCTTACTGCTTGAGTGTAAAGGTCAAGTTGGTTCCCTGCGTGCAGTGTCCTCTGCTCCACCCTCGCCCAAATAACCCAGAGTACCAATCTAGAGCAGGCCAGGTCCCAGAGGCCACGTCCACCACTTTATAGTCTAGTTCTATCCAACTCTGGGAGCTAACTCATGCTAGCGACAGATCGACAGTGACGATATCAGATGATTATAGAAACCTCTGAGCAGGAGATGAGGACATGAACTTTACTGAGGTCCATAAATGTTCAAATTAAATCTGACAGCTGTCCAACGCCTCACGTTTACTCGTACCTGGAAGGAAGTGTAGATCATGAGTGAGTGAGTGGATGTGGCCAACATGGCGGTGCTGCCACAGCAGGACAAAGGAGCGTCTGAATCACAAAGTCCTTGTTTAGTGGCCGTTTCTCAGGTGGGACACAAGTAATCAACCTGCCAATATCCACCAGTGAACCGAGGAGCAGCTGACCTCCACCTCCCTCACTGCTGGAGGAACCGGATGGTGAGGTTCTACTGTGTCAGAGAGAGTAACAACCACCATGCTGGAACACGTGACACTCAGTCCGGTTGGTGACATCAAGCATGTCTGGACCACATCCTTCTCTAAATGGAGTTCAGGTCAGAAGCAGCGAATCTGAATTTCGGTCTGAAGTTTGAATTCATCGGGTTGTTAAATCTCAAAACCAGATTTGTGACATTAGGATTTAATATCTAAAAGTAAAGCACAAAAGCTTAGTTAGAAATTTCAAGATAATGAGGTCATTTATCTGTTTTAACCCTTCGTCAGCTGTCTGTGGGACCAAATACTTGAATGTTCCTGAAAGGACTCCTCCTGACACGCGGACCGATGGGCTCCAGATGTCAGACGCTCCGTCGCTCCTGCAGCTGGAACCAGCGTCACTTTAGCTTTGCGGGCGGTCAGATTTTTAACAGAAAGGGAAACATGAATATTCAACATGAGGGACCGACGTCGGCGGTGTCTGGACAGGCAGCGATGCAGTCTGGGTCTCTGTGTTGCTACTTGGTGATGTATGTTCAGGTCATGGTGGCGGTTTTCTCCTAAACGTCAAGCACGCCCTCCTCATTGACTCTCCAGCAGACACAGGCTTTCACACTCCTTCTGCGTGTTGAAGCGGTTGCTGTTTCCGCCGCAGCCGCCGTACCAGAAGCGAGAGCATTCACTCTGCTGGAAGTCATAGAACCACATCATGGTGTAGTTCTGGCAGCCGCCGGGGTCCTGACCCAGGGAGCAGGCGTCTGGGTGGAGACAGAAGACATGATCAGAACCACCAGACCTACGGGACTACCAGGAAGCGACACCTCATTAGAGACCGATGACCAGTGCTTCTAGGTTTTGCCTCTCTCTCCTCCCCTCTCTCGCCTCACTCTCTCTCTGCCCTCTCTCTATCCTCCCTCTCTCTCCTCTATCCTCCCTCTCTCCTCTCTATCCTCCCTCTCTCTCCTCTATCCCCTCTCTCTCTCTGCCCTCTCTATCCTCCCTCTCTCCTCTCCATCCTCCCTCTCTCTCTGCCCTCTCTATCCTCCCTCTCCCCTCTCTATCCTCCCTCTCTCTCTGCCCTCTCTATCCTCCCTCTCCCCTCTCTATCCTCCCTCTCTCTCTGCCCTCTCTATCCTCCCTCTCTCCTCTCTATCCTCCCTCTCTCTCTGCCCTCTCTATCCTCCCTCTCCCCTCTCTATCCTCCCTCTCTCTCTCTGCCCTCTCTATCCTCCCTCTCTCCTCTCCATCCTCCCTCTCTCTCTGCCCTCTCTATCCTCCCTCTCCCCTCTCTATCCTCCCTCTCTCTCTGCCCTCTCTATCCTCCCTCTCTCCTCTCTATCCTCCCTCTCTCTCTGCCCTCTCTCCTCTCTCTCCTCCCTCTCTCTGCCCTCTCTCCTCTCTCTCCTCCCTCTCTCGCCTCCCTCACTCCTCCCTCTCTCTGCCCTCTCTCTATCCTCCCTCTCTCTCTGCCCTCTCTCCTCTCTCTCCCCCTTCTCTCCTCCCTCTCTCTGCCCTCTCTCCTCCCTCTCTCTGCCCTCTCTCCTCCCTCTCTCTCCCCCTCTCTCTATCCTCTCTCTCTCTCCCCCTCTCTCTATCCTCCCTCTCTCTCTATCCTCCCTCTCTCCTCTCTCTCTACCCTCTCTATCCTCCCTCTCTCTCTGCCCTCTCTCTATCCTCCCTCTCTCTGCCCTCTCTCTCCTCCCTCTCTCTGCCCTCTCTCTATCCTCCCTCTCTCTCTGCCCTCTCTCCTCTCTCTCCCCCTTCTCTCCTCCCTCTCTCTCTGCCCTCTCTCCTCCCTCTCTCTCTGCCCTCTCTCTATCCTCCCTCTCTCTCTGCCCTCTCTCCTCCCTCTCTCTGCCCTCTCTCTATCCTCCCTCTCTCTGTCCTCCCTCTCTCTCTGCCCTCTCTATCCTCCCTCTCCCCTCTCTGTCCTCCCTCTCTCTCTGCCCTCTCTATCCTCCCTCTCTCTCTGCCCTTTCTATCCTCCCTCTCTCTGCCCTCTCTCTATCCTCCCTCTCTCTGCCCTCTCTATCCTCCCTCTCTCCTCTCTATCCTCCCTCTCTCTCTGCCCTCTCTATCCTCCCTCTCTCCTCTCTCTCCTCCCTCTCTCTGCCCTCTCTATCCTCCCTCTCTCTCTGCCCTCTCTATCCTCCCTCTCTCTCTGCCCTCTCTTTCCTCCCTCTCTCCTTTCTCTCCTCCCTCTCTCTCTGCCCTCTCTATCCTCCCTCTCTCCTCCCTCTCTCCTCTCTCTCTGCCCTCTCTATCCTCCCTCTCTCTCTGCCCTTTCTATCCTCCCTCTCTCTGCCCTCTCTCTATCCTCCCTCTCTCTGCCCTCTCTATCCTCCCTCTCTCCTCTCTCTCCTCCCTCTCTCTGCCCTCTCTATCCTCCCTCTCTCTCTGCCCTCTCTATCCTCCCTCTCTCTCTGCCCTTTCTATCCTCCCTCTCTCTGCCCTCTCTCTATCCTCCCTCTCTCTGCCCTCTCTATCCTCCCTCTCTCCTCTCTCTCCTCCCTCTCTCTGCCCTCTCTATCCTCCCTCTCTCTCTGCCCTCTCTATCCTCCCTCTCTATCCTCCCTCTCTCCCCTCTCTATCCTCCCTCTCTCTGCCCTCTCTCTATCCTCCCTCTCTCTCTGCCCTCTCTATCCTCCCTCACTCTCTGCCCTCTCTCCTCTCTCTCCCCCTTCTCTCCTCCTCTGGCCTCTCTCCTCCCTCTCTCTCTGCCCTCTCTCTATCCTCCCTCTCTCTCTGCCCTCTCTCTATCCTCCCTCTCTCTCTGCCCTCTCTCTATCCTCCCTCTCTCCTCTCTCTCTAACCTCTCTCTCTGCCCTCTCTATCCTCCCTCTCTCTCTGCCCTCTCTATCCTCCCTCTCTCTCTGCCCTTTTTATCCTCCCTCTCTTTGCCCTCTCTCCCCCCTCTCTCTCTGCCCTCTCTCTATCCTCCCTCTCTCTCTGCCCTCTCTCTATCCTCCCTCTCTCTCTGCCCTCTCTCTCTCCTCCCTCTCCTGACCCCAGACGGGGCGGCTGAAACGAGAGAACTGTGAAGAAGCACATGTGGTGGTCCACAGAGGGGGCGGAGCCTAGTAGCGTGAAGAATTCACCACAGTGAGCACAGTTGATTAGAGGTCATCTCAAGCACAAAGACGTGTGACATCTGGACGCGTGATTGATGTCACGTTTCTTTGTTGTGTTTCCTTCATGTCAAACATATTTGTTCAATACTTTAGTTGATTGCTATCCGCTACAGCCCTCCGTTCACTAAAATGATCCGTTAGCTTGGTCAGATCGGTGTGTTGTGTTTGTGTTGGTCATGTCACGCCTCGCCAGAGTGATGGACCGTTAGCACTGAGGCTACCACCATCTGCTAATGTGTACTATGCTCATGGACATCAGCTGCTCCTCCCCACAGCGACACATTTGATGAATTTCTTATCGAAGTTTCAGACCAATTTTCTCAAGATGACGATGAGCTGAGGGTTTCTACCTGTGGAGGAGCCCGTGGGCTGAGGCGGCCTTGGCGGGATGTTGGGATCTGCAGAGAAGTCAATCAATCAATCAATCTTTATTCATATCGCGCCAAATCACAACAAAGCCACCTCAAGTCCCTTTACTCAAAGAGCAGGTCTAGAACCTCCCCCTCTAACTCAGACCCAACGTTCCCACAGGAGCAGCACTCGGCGACGCTGGCAAGGAAAACCTCAGGCAGATCCAGACTCAGAGCGGGCGGCCATCTGCCTCGACCGGCAGAGGTTAAGTTAAGCAGAAGCTCCTTACTTTAACAGTGGATGATGACGCATTCACATGCTCTGCTTGATTAAATGTACTTTGTTTTGAGTTAAAATTCAACAGTAAAAATGTTACAGAAGAATGTAGGAAAGTGAATCAAAGATCTGAAGCAGATGATCGCAAGTCAGCACTGGGGTGAAGAAGAAAGCGGAGTCAAGATGAGGCATGGAACTCCAGAGGCGGTTGGTTCAGGTGCACTCAGGACTTACTCGCAGTGCCACATGTCCGCAAACATTCATTTTCCGTGTTAAAGCGGTTGGCGTTCCCGCCGCAGCCGCCATACCAGAAGGGAGAGCATGCACTGACGTCTTTGTCAAAGAACCAGACTTGGATATAGTTGGAACACTGGATCCCAGTATCGGCATCCAGCTGACACTGGGCTGGAAGCAGAACACACATGTTAAACACTGACCAAAAGAATCCTGCATCAAAGCAGCTCCGTCAGCATGTCACAAGCTCTGATCACAACCCTTGCAGAGGAAGTTTCTTAGTGTCCATCATCCTCAGCAGAGCTGACCCCAGGCTAGTTAGCTTAGCAAAATGGCTGGTAGTGGGTGGGAAGTGTTAGCATCAGCTAGCTCAGGTCCAGGCTAGTTAGCTTAGCAAAATGGCTGGTAGTGGGTGGGAAGTGTTAGCATCAGCTAGCTCAGGTCCAGGCTAATTAGCTTAGCAAAATGGCTGGTAGTGGGTGGGAAGTGTTAGCATCAGCTAGCTCAGGTCCAGGCTAGTTAGCTTAGCAAAATGGCTGGTAGTGGGTGGTAGTGTTAGCATCAGCTAGCTCAGGTCCAGGATGCTGGTGTGTCCAGCAGGAATCCTCCTCCTCCTCATCATCATCATCAGTAGCAGCAGTCGCTCTTCTAGTCCTCAACAAACCTTTGGTTCTGTTGACCCAAGTTCCAATGGAGCTTTGGAGGTGCTGCGCCAAATCACTGCGCCCAGTCAGGAAAGTAGTTCCGGCTACGTGTCTGATTCTACCACTACAACGTCTCCTCATGTTAAACTGGTATTCATCACCAAGGTTACACACAACCCTCCTGCTATTAATGCAGGCAGAGAGGGAGCTACGCTAACACTTCCCACCCACTACCAGTCATTGTGCTAAGCTAACTAGCCTGGGTCTTTGTCCGATTATGGAGACGATGGACAATAAGAAATTCTCCTTTGAGGTTGCGTGTGTTGCATAAAGTGGGAGGAGCCTCTGCTGGTTGGGGGGAACCACAGCTGCAGGAGAACATGCTAAGATGTAAATGTAAACATTCAAATTATTCAGGTTCATTCAGGTGAAACAAGGGTGCTGTTAATAACAGGAATGCAGGTGATTGAAGGCAGGAGATGAAGAACCTGATGACTAACCATTCAGGTCAGGTCCTGAGAGGAAACTCTGGCTGCCGCTGTGGGTTAGGGTCTCAATGATGTCCACCTGGCCGGTCTGAGTCTTCCCTCTCGTCTGCTCCTGGTAATACTCGACTTTCTCCTCCTCCTCCAACACCACCGACCCCTGCCTGCACACAACCACCAGTGAATGCTTCTCTTCCTCTTCAGAAAACTCAAATTCTGTCACTTTAGTTTAAGTAACTTGTTCAATTAAAGAAAATCAGCAACAAGTCACATTTTGGAAGAGTTCATTATTATTATTATTATTATTATTACTACTACTACTGCTACTACTATTACTGCTAGTATAGATTGCCCCGGAGTACCTCCGGGCTCAGGCTCTAATAATAATAGTGGTAGTAGCAGTAGTAGTAGTAGTAGTAATAATAATAAATTGTATTCATAGGCACCTTTCCAAGCACCCAAGAACACCTGACAATACATCATAAAAACAGTTAAAATCAAAACATTGTAACTGGAACATTTAATCGTTTGTAACTGGTCACCATTGTTCAAGACTTCAAGAAAACGTCACTGTCATCAGTGCAGCCAATCGTGTCGACAGGGTTGGACGTACCCGCTGAAGAACAGCCGTCCTCCACCTGGCTCCACCAGCTGGTCGCAAGATGGTTTCAAAGCAAGAGGAGGATACAAGTTGATTCCCTCTGAAACACCAACACATTCATGAAGAAACCCTCCACCTCAGCCAGATTCTCACCTGTGACCTCATTTAAATTATTGGGTTTTTGTATATATTTTGGTTTTGAATATGGTTTCTTATTTTTCTGTAGTTGATTGGCAAAAAAACTACTTTGTATCAGCATGGAACTTCTCCAGTTTTCTTTAATTTCCAGAAGAGTCTGGTTTCATGTTGCCAATTCTGCGTCAAATGTTTTACTTCAGACTGAGTTTTAACCTCCTACATCAGAAATATTATCCACCACCATTAAGCAACACTTTCCGGCTCATTCTTGTCAAGATACACCAAGAATTTACGGCTCTCTGACTCTGGATCTCAAATCTGGTGTAGCCTGGTGAGTAAATGTACTTGGTTACTCAGAAACGGTAGGATATTTGATAAAGTAGCTGTCAGTCTGGTCCTACTGTTGAGGGTGGAGAGGAAGACCCTGAAGAAGCGCTGGGCGTATCCCTGCTCCTCAGCTGTCAGCCGCCCGACGTGGATCAGGTGCTGCATCATGGGCAGACTGGCCAGTTCCTCCACTTGTGTCTGGTCGTAGCGCTCACCCACGCTCACCACAAACACTGCCACACCCTCACACTTGGCCTTCTGGGAGATGTAGTGCAGCTTGGCACGGTCCTCATACGCCGTCTGGGAGCCCACCACAACAAACAGCACCTTCCTCCTACGGGGCTGGCTGGCCTTCAAGAGCACCTCCTTCAGGCAGAACTCCAGCGTCTGTCCCAGCACTGAGGAGCCATGCAGCTGCTGCATGTTTTGGACCAGGTGTCTCTTCATCAGGTCCTGGCTCTGGTAGTCCTGCAGTCCAAACTCCACTTTTCCAAGCTGGCTGGCGCTTTGCTGGACCACAGCCACCCTCGCCTGGTTGCTTGGCCGGCGGGGCTGTGGGCTCACGGCCAGCTGCTCCACCACTGAGCCCAACAGCTGCTGGACACCAGTGTACTGGTCGGCTTGTATTTCCCTGGAACTGTCCACCACCATGACCAGGTCGGCCTCCACCTCCAGAGGCTGCAGGGGCTCCTGGATGAAGGGGCACTCATTGGAAGGCCGGCATGGGTCTGAGGAGACGCACACTTTTAATTGTCGACTCATTTTCAAACAATTACATAAAAAGGCTCTTAGAAAGACATCATGATAACAGAGGGGGCGCCAAAGCTAACCGGTCCTAGTTAAACATTAAGAGACATGAAACAGTTAGTGGCCCTCAACCGGGTAACCAGTCGACCATGGATGGATGGAGGCAGTTCATTGATCCTCCCACTGACCAGGGGGATGTCCCATAGGTCTCGTGTTCACCCCCCACCATTTCATTGTGACCTCTTTGTCTTCTTCTTCCTCTGGGGTTTGCAGCAGCAGCACCTGAGGGCTGAACTGGTGCCCCCAAGTCTTTGATGACTACAAACTACCAAAGTACTGCCAGCATAGCAACAGTTCACACTCATGTATACAGCAGAGAATATTTCATCATCTGCAGTGTAATTCCTGTTTTCAAAATAACATTTCTTGTATACGTTGGAACTCTTCATGGAAATTTACATAACCAAAGTTACATCTTAGCAGACGAAGAGCAGACTGTGGAGGAACTGACCACTCGTGACCAAACAGGACTTCTCGCTAAGCTTGTTGAAAATCTTCTCGCATTCATGAATCTAGAACGCACCACCGTCACTCTGGTGTACGTGAGAAGGCAAGCGAGCACAGCTTTGCTCTCGTTTCACACGACTCCAAACGGATCAAAACAAGCATTAATTAGAGTTTCTGACTCTGATATTTTGGAAATGTAGTTAAGATTCAAACTTACAAACAGTTTGGATGAAACATGTCAAATACAAACTGGCAGTGTCTGCTCACAGCTGCTAGGGAAACCATACTGATGGGCGTGGCTAAGACCTCGTTTCCACGTAGCTTTGCAGACACATGAGAATCTTTGTGAGCTCTAATACTTTATGTTCAATCAAGTATTTCACTAAAGTTTGTTTCAAATTTCGCGTCAGAATTCAGAGAGACAGGACAATGTGCTAGCAAAAACAAGCTAGCAAGCGTGTCAGCTAACAGGCTACTGCTGTGTCTGGGTGTCATGTACGGCTTTTTCAAATGGTTGGGTGCCATTAGCATCTACAGGCAGCTAATCAGATGGCGACACAGAAATGCACTTCCCTGCACTGACCACTAGGGGGAGTGATGCATATGCTGAAGCAGAGCAAATCTGTGTAAACAAGGCCTGAGCAGCAATCTACTGTTTTATTCCTATATTTGAGGAAAAGAAACATTTGTTGGACGTTACAGTCACGTTGAACTGGACCCTTCTGCCTCGGTAAATGTTATTTATCTGAAACCTCTTGGCCGAAATGAAAGAATTCCAATATTCGATTATATAATATTAAAGGGAGCTGCTTACCATAACAAATAGCACAGTTCTTGACCTTTGTCAGGTCGGTGGCCATGTCCCTCCCCAGGACCGTGAAGATGTAGTTTCTGGTGTCGTCCACCTGAGACGGAGCAGTAACAGATGTCACACAAAGCCTGAACATGGAAACCTCCACATCTCAATAATCCTCGAGCTCAAACACTCTTCCTCTACTGCTAGGAGGTGATGACAGCAGGGTTTAGCGTGTGTGTTCATGCTTGGCCTCCATTTCTTCCCGTCTCTGGCAGCAAGTGATGAGCGTAATCCTCAACTCAAAACAGACTGGGAGTTGGACTGAAGACACGAGTTCGAGGGCTAACATGGAATCCTTGCTCTAGGCTGAAAGTGAGCCCTTTACAAGATCAGTGTTTGACTTTTGGCCCAACAGAATCGTCTGGCTGGCTGGGGAAGCAAACACTTAAAGAGTGTTTATCGAAAATTTGCCAACAGTCAGACTTGTAATGAGGCTCAACTCTCCGGGGAGCCGCCTCCCTCCAAACCCAGAAACCCTAATTCACATGCTCAGCTGATCTCAGCCACTGACCCAACACCAACAACTGTTTGACCCTCAAACGACTCCCAAGCTTGAGAACCTGAAAATCCTCAAGTATTTTGGGCACACAATCCTTGACTGACCCCAACATTGTGTGGGGTTTCCTCTTACGTTGCTGTTCGTGGTCAAGCCGAGTCAGTTTTATTTGTATCGTGCCAAATCACAACCAAAGTTTTAAGTCTGCACTTAAACCTAGAGATGGGGTCTGAGTCCTGGTCCGGGACTGGGAGACGGTTCAACAGAGGAGGAGCCTGATAGTTGAAGGCTCCACCTCCCATTCTACTTTTGGAGCCTCCAGGAACCAGCAGGAGCCCACCAGCATCCTTGGAGCAAAGGGTTCCAGCTGGGTCGTAGGGAACCAGGAGCTCCGTCAGATATGAAGGTGCCTGATTGTCTGGTGGGACGTAAAAGCCGAGATACAACAATGGCTTGATGAGGATGCTAATGAAGCTAGTTCGGTTCCATCTCATGCTCCCGCTAAGCTACTCAATGCAACAGCGGGGCTCTGAGACCAACCAGGGCCACTTCTAATGGGGCTTTTAGGAATCGCATCACTGTAAGAGTCATTATGAGACATGACATCCAAACAGGCTGTATGATTTATGAACTCGTGCGAGCAGCCCAAGCATGTAGCACGAGACCAATCGGAGAGTAACAAACCCTTATTGGAAGCTGGAGATGCATCATCGATCAGTTTGACTGCAGTCTGGGTCACAAAACACTGCAAGACTCTAGCAAGACGCCATGGTGCGACCAAGTGCACCGAGGCCTGGTCAGAAAACACCGTTCCATAACAGCATCTTCTTTAGGGTGTCGTCTTAATCAGGTTCATTAAAGCATGTTGATGTCTTTGTAAACTCAGAGATGAAACCAGATGAGCTGGAAAACGCCGACCCTCTGACCTGTGACATTTAGGGATCCAGAGGTTCGTTTATTCTGGATAATTCTGGACCACACCTGTTTCAAGGTGATTCATCTAAGAAACAAACACCGGACAAATCAAACCTGCCTCCATCGCCCGGCTGACAGCAGGAGCGTTCCTCAGTGAGACGACCGCCGGGACGATGTTGAGGGCCCGGTACTCCATCGTGGCGGTAACAATGTCACTCACATCCTGCGATGGCCCATTGGAGAAAAACACGGCCACTTTCCTCATCATCATTCCTGCACGCACACGCTTGAAGACGTTCTGACCCACGAAGAGCATGGCAGCCCCCAGCCGCCGCTGGTTGGATGTGCGCTCCAGGGCGATGTTCTTCACTGACTCAATCAGCTGTGTCCTGCGGCGGTAGTCCTGGAAACGGATCAGGTACTTGGTGTGGGCACTGTAACCCACCACAGCCACACGAGCGCCCGTCGGACAGTTGCTCTCAGTGATGGTGACATCCTCCAGCAAGGAGAGGAGGGCGGCACGCTGCCTCTCGAAGGAAGCTGGGGTCACGTCCTCAGACATGTCCAGGCCGAAGACCAGCTCAGTGGGGAAGGCCGGGCACTCTGTCCGACCTGCAAACCAACGAAGAAGAGATGGCCCAGAGTAAAGCAGAGCAGCGCCTACAGATCCAACAGAGGAGGATGAGGGGTCATAAATATGACAAATCATATCTCGTGTTCACGTTTTGGGATTTCAGACTTTCTAGAGGATGTTGAGATGATGATGAGGGTGAGGATGATGAAGATGCTGCGTGTTGGCGGTCTGCAGCTGGGACATGTGTTTCTTTCCCAGCAGAATTCTCCACCAGCCCGTAGACATTCTCTAGTTGCCAGGTTCTGCCTGCTCACTCAGAATTTACAGACTGCAATCGTGTGTCTTCCTGATATGAATTGAAAAATCCGACTGGAGATTTCAACCAGATTCACTGGGAGTGATGATTATGAAGATGATGACGATGACCAAATGACGGCAGGCGTTTGTTATCTACTCACCGTGACTGACTGAGAACGTGGAGGTTTACGTACCAATGGAACAGGCTGTGTGGAGAAGAAACAATGTTCATGAGATGAATTGTTGAGGATGTCGAGGTCAGAGGTCGTGTTTCATCTCCACACTCACCACAGTTGTCTTGGATGTAGGTGATCAGCTGACATTCCTGAGATAACATATAGAGACATCAGTGACCTCATGGTGGCGGCGGGTGAAAACTATTTAAGGTGGACTCACCGTCAAGCCTTGGCTTCCAGGAGGACCTTTCAGACCCTGACCAGGAGATGGACACATGAGTCAGTCTACATTAAATAACGGATCCAAAAAAATCTGACGGATCACAAGATCGTTCTGATCTGAGTCGGCCTTTCCCGGCTCTCACAGCTTCTGCTGGTCTACGTGTCCAATGGACCTGTGCCAGCGCCGCTACTGGCTCCAACACTGGCTTTAACACCAGCTCTGGTACCGGCTCCAGCCCACCTGTGTCATTCGTGGTTACACTGTCGAATCAGAAATGCTGCACTCTTGTTGTATTTTTCTGATGTTTCTTAAATGCTCCACAAGAGTGTGTGAACAATTGCATTTCCAGTGGAAAAGCCTTGTGAATCTTGTGTTAGCATCTGGATTCAGCTTCACATGTGAATCCAGCTGGTGGAACACATTCACAGATTCTGTATTTTTCAATGACAGAGAAGAAAAGCAAACATGTCTGTAGAGTTCATAGTTGTCCGGAGGGGACCTTTGATTAAGACGCGAATGCAGTCAAACGTTTGGGTTGTGTCTGTAGCAGCAGGATTGTTGGCTGATTATTTCAGGACAGCATCACTCACCCTGTGTCCTTGAGTTCCCACGTCTCCCTTCATGCCCAACTCACCCGGCCTGCCTGAGTTCCCCTGCAGCCGTCGCACCAGAAACAACATTCACCCACAAGGCAAATTTACACATGAGTTAGACAAAGAGCTCAGGTCAGTTAGCAGGAGCTCACCCCTCGCCCTGGGTTCCCTTTAGGTCCTGGATACCCTTTAGGTCCTGGCAGGCCGTCCTCACCCTGAACACGAGGAAATCTTGTCACGCACAAGCAGATCAGCAATACAGCGAGTTCTCAGGTGTCTGGAGGACGCAGCTGTCCACTCCTGATCAAGGCTCCAAAACCGTCCCTGTCTTTCACGATTCTTCCTACCACCGATGGCGCCATTTGATGGCACTGGGGCCTCTGAAACTGACCTTTGGATTACTTGAACCGGTGCTAATTTTATGCTGCTGTGGATGTCCTGTTTGTGTTTTCAACTCACTGAAACACCTGAGACCCAAACTCAGCCATGAGTGACAGTGGGGGGCTCACCTGTAAACCAGGGTAACCAGGGAAACCAGGATCCCCCTGAACAGAGAGAAAAGAGATGCACATGGGTTCAGGAACTGTTTCATATTTCAGGAGTGGGACTTCCTAAACTGCAATCTCCTCTACCTTGACACCTTTAGATCCTTTTGGTCCGTAACCGTCTCGGCCATCTTCACCCTGAAACGGAACGCTGAGTCACTGAGGGAATGTATACAGTTTACATTCCAGTCGGGAACAAACCAGTGCTGGAACCAACCTCCGGGATCCTCAAGGATCTTCACAAGGGTCCTCAGCAGGATCGGCAATCCTTCATGTCATTTTTGTTTAAATGTTTATGAAAAGCTGCAGGCGTCAGTGAGCGCAACACAAGACATCTGATATAGCAGCACTAACTTTAAGTACTATTAGTAACAGTAGTTCTAATACTTAGAAATGTAGTTTCTTTGTTATTTTTCTGAAATATTTTGCTTATTTTTTTATTAATGATGGCCATTTATTTTGAAATTTCCTGGTCATGTTATTGTAATCTGTTAGTTTGTTGGTCCTTTCCTGCAATCATTTTGCTGATTAACTCATGGCACAAAAAGGGTTCCCGAGGAGTTGCATATTTATGACCTAGAATCTTAATTATCTACTTCAAATTTTTAATTGAAACCCAAACTGGGATCTTTTAAAAATATTTCTTTCCATAAATGAAATATGACTTTAAGAAGTTGCGTTTGTAGTTCATTTTTGCCAATGTTTAGCGCTGCTGCTAACGTTAGCACGTACCTTCTGTTATAGCAGTTTGTGGGCTAGCAGCTGTTGTTGTGTCAAGCATGAACAAATGCTCTGATGGTTATTAGATAATAGAACGCCACAGTCACACCGTGAGCCGGACGAACGCTTCACTCACTCTTAATTCCACCAGACACTCGGCTGCTTACCGGCATCCCCCTGAGGCCCTGCAGGCCCGGGGCACCCACCGGACCAGGCTCTCCAGGTTGGCCCTGCAACAACAACAACAACAACAACAACAACAAATATTTACAGCCAACAGCTGCTTCCATCATCAAGTCTCCGCTGCCTCATGAACTGCTGATCTAATCCTCGCTCTGTCTCTTTAACGCGAGCGGTGTTGGGGGGGGGGTGGGGGTATGACATGTCTTCTAAATGTTCACGCACCTTCTGTCCGTTACCGCCACGGCGTCCAGGGGGTCCAGGGTTTCCAGGCAGTCCATGTCTGCCCTGCAGGTCACCACAACAGCACGTCACATCCCGCACACTTTAACACGCTCACAACGTAAATAAGTTCATCTGAATCCTGGCGAAGGGTTGACACTGACGAAGAGACCCAAACAAAGCTGGACGCAGTCCCTCACCACCCTCAGACTGTTTCTGTGACTCAAAGATCCAACTGAAACTTCAGTGTTTGAGCTTTATCAAAGAACAGGAAACCACGGCGACAGTGCTCGTGTGTCTCACAGCTTGAGGTCAAAAGTCTTGTTTTATTTGGAAGGGAACAGCTGAGAGGTCCTAGTCAATTGGTTGATTAAAACAGCGGCAATCAATCCTGGAATAAACATTATTCCAGGATTAGTCCAGTAACATCGGCAGGACAGCAAGTGTTTTTCTCTCCTCATTGGAACCAGAAGCCAGAAGAGTCCCAGATGACAGCAGAATCGGCTGTCAGGCTCTCCAGGGTTGTCAAATGAGACCAACTGTAAGATTAGCAAATGCCTCCCGCACTCGTTGACGTGTGTGAGCATTTACAAGCTTTTAGAAGCTCGGAGCGACGTAAGCCCTCGTTGACCAAGCAACCAGGTTGGGTCCTTTCTCAGAACAGGTTTCCCTCGAATCCTATAATAAAGTTCAGATATGACGGACTATGAGCCTGCTGAGTCAGGGCGCCGCTGACAGCTGTGACGACCTGTGGGCCAACGCTGAAGGAGTCAGATGCAACATCTCTGGAACAGGAGTTGTGTCGTTTGATGAATGAGCTTCGTTAAGATGATTTAAGAACAGCGAGCAATTTAATATGAAGTTTCATCGCACGACACGCTGCAGGTGGAGCACAACGGCCTGAAGACACGTGAGCAACGTGACGCCACATCCAACTTCCTGTCATCCATCTGATCAGAGCACACAGCTGGTAGCTTGTCGTCACGGCGACAGACCTGACCAATCATGACTTCATACTTTGTCCAAATCAACATCAGAATGTTGTTATTCCAGACATCACGGCCACGATGATGATGTCACAGCCCAGACACTACGTCATCATGATGAGAGCTTGTTCTGATTAAAGCCAGATCTTTCCGTGTCTGCTCTGATGTTACACATCCTGTTAACAAGCCCGACACTGACCTCTACCAGACACCATAGCGGGATGGCGTGAACTCATCAGGCTGCAGGACTTAGTGGCTCGTAGGTCAGGTGACATTCCGTAGCTGTAATGAACTCACCTGAGGTCCAGGAAAGCCAGGGATCCCTGTTGGTCCAGGTTGACCTCTGATCCCTCGAGGACCCTGCAAGTACAGCACAGAGGAGCAACGTGGCGGGCATCCAACTTTATCAACCTGCTTTGTGTTGTTAATGTCATGTGACTCACCTGTGGACCAGATGCACCTGGACTCCCTTGCTCTCCAGAAGCTCCTGGCAGTCCAGGTTTACCCTGGGCACACACACACACACACACACACACACACACACACACACACACACACACACACACACAAACACACAGTTTAAGTTTAGGAGGTTCTTTTGTTAAGATGTCAGGTAAACAGCTGAGTGTGGCTGGACGTGACTCACCTTCTCCCCCATGGGTCCTCGCCGTCCATCTGGGCCCTGAACAACAGGAAACAGCAGCGTTCAACCATGACAACTTCATGACATCACTGCCTGAAGACCGAGTCCAGGTCCGGTTCTTAATAACCGTGTTGGAAGTGTTCACCCAGCATGTTTCACCCACCTGATGGACCTGGACCAGTGCGGAGGACAACTGGCTCTGACCTTAAATGACCCTGATGACATCACTGGGACGTCATCATGCTTACAATATATTGTATTTTATCAGAAGGAAAGAGAATACAGTGATGTTTGTTCTGCATCACTTTGATGTCCTGTGTCTGTTGTCTTTCCTTAAATCAATAGATCGATTGATCGATGATCGTGTCCTTGTGCAAAGAATCACTTCAGACAAGAAAGAAGGTAAAATCAAACTCACCGGGTTTCCAACCAATCCAGTCTCTGCCTGCCGCCCATCCGGGCCCGGTTCACCCTGAAGAGTTCAACACACCGTCAGAACCACCACAACGTTCAGCCGCTGCCCCTCTGTGAACGCCGGTGTGGGAGTTGTAATCAGGAGCTACAAACGCGGCTCAGAAACATCCACACGCAGACCGGTGGGCAATTCACCAAATCCTGTCGATCCGAGCAGGAGCTCGCACCCTTTGGCTCTTGCTAACTTCCTGTGGCAGCCATATTGGATCATTGATATCGCCAGACTGTAGTCACATTGTTTTTGCCCCTGAAACCAATTAAACTTTTTATGAAGTTGTGAATTTAGGCACAGTGACATCTTAGTGTTTGAGTGGCGGGTTGAATAACGGAGTCAGGATGACCCGCGTCAGTCAGCTGACCTCCAGCGAGTTCTTCCTGTTCGCTGATGGTCTGCTGGGTGTCTACACCTGTGCATCATGGGAGAATTCTTACCGGTAAACCTGGGTTGCCAGGCTCTCCTTTGGGTCCTGGGATGTTGTTGCTGGTACCTGGTTCACCCTGTCTCACAAAAAAAACACAAAACCCTTCAGGCGATGTCCAGCTGTGATGCAGATGTGTTTGGCTGCTGAATTAGAAACAAAGTGACAGTGACTGTTGGGAGAAAGGTCGAGTTTGTGTCGCGTCCTTGTGTAAATCTGCAGGGCGCCACCGATCAGACGGGGCTGGGCTGAACCGAGGACGGGTGCATCGCCCTCAGTGACCCCCTGCTGCTTCTCCACAGATCAGGAATCAGTTGTGAGGAAAAGAGACGAATCTCGGAACATTCCAGCGAAAATAAAGTGGCTCTGCGGAGGTTTTAACAGAGGGAAGCAACATTTCCTCTGGACACTCAGATCTTTTGCCCTGAAGCTGGGTCAAGATCAAATGCAGTAGAATATTTAGCCTTAAATTAAGAAGAGCTGAAATAATTCAACAATGAAAACATGATACAGGCCCAACTGCATCGCTGAGAGACGGTCGGAGAGCTTGAGCGCCAGGTACACTTGGTCATGTGACTTCCTGAAGCCTTCCTAGTTACACATTCAGCAAACGCTGCCTGGATCTCATCTATACTGAGGTGGTATCCTAGCAACAAGGCCAGAGGGTTGCATTATATTACATCGATTGATGGAAACATTTGTTCCAGGAATTCACTTGTCTGTCTGTCTGTCTGTCTAAATGGAGTTTTTCTGGCGGATGGCGGTGGGTCGTGACGCTGGCTGCTACGCTCCTGCTTGAGTTCGCACGCCGTCACATATTACAACTCCGTCTGTCTGTATATCAACTCACCGGATCTCCTCTTAGTCCTCGCTGTCCTTTCAGCCCCACCTCCCCTCTGATACCTGGGATACCCTGAGGATGACAGATCAACATGTCAACTACCTGCCAGAGGTCAGAGGTCAGAGGTCAACACAGCTGAAGGGGAATTCCAGTGAGCCACAGTCAAATGCGGCCCCCCCCCACCATATAAACACAGACACAAACAACAACGACCACTACTGTTTTTTTCTTTCAGAATCACCTTCTAAATATAATAACAACACTGAATGAGAGTCCACCCTGGCATCGCCCAACTGGTAGCAAATGGTTTCCAACTAGCCACAGGCAAACTGGGAGCCCCTTGATTCCAGTTACTTCCTACTTTGTATAATTTAGTGATTTGAAAGTGGAGTTTAAATTACCAAAATAAAAACTAATGCACCCAAAAACATAAAGAATAATGAGAAAAATTTGTCATCCCATTGATTTTACTCATTACGTAACATTTAAGTCATTCAGAACCCTTTCATAATTTGAGATATTTTCAATATCTTAAACAAAGTTTTCAGTACGAAATGAGGACCCTAAATGACAAACGTCTATCAGCTACGACAGAAGCAGTGACGCTGGTTGGTTTTGTGTCCCTGATTTCTGGTTCAACAAAGTTGGAGACAGACGAGACAAACGGGAGTTTACCGGGTTTCCTCGGAGTCCTTTAGCGCCTCTCTCTCCATCTCTGCCCGTGTCTCCCTGGGAACACGGAGGCAGAAACATCAATCATTCAAATACCATCAACTCCATCTTGGCTACATGAGCATGAGCTTCTTCCTACTCAGTCTCAAACATGTAATAATGACTTTATTGTTTAAGTTTACTGTTGATTTCATGTTCAAGTAACTTTTGTTTTCAACCAGTTTGGGTGAGGCGGCCATCTTGCTTTGTTGGAGAGAATGTTGATCAGCTGTAAATCAAATTCTTAGCAGATGTTCAGTAAAAACTCTGAACCCACATATTTATACCTTATTTCCACATGTGTACACCTGTACTTCATCTAGTATTTAGTGTAATGTACCTGGTACACCCCCACCCCCCGCTGCAGATACATCAGACCTGGGTGGAGGCACTACAATGTAGCATTACCCTGTTAGCTCACTTGTAGCCTGCTAGCTTGTTTTGTTAGATCGAGAGCTCAGCAGTGAGCTCAAAAACCTCTCTGGAAGCAAGTAACGAGTCCAGCGGCGTCCCTGGCTGCCATTTCTGAGAGCTCAGGGATGCCGTTTGCTTGGTTCTCTGTGTTTAGCAGCACCACGTCTGACAGCCCTGAGCAGAGCTTCATGGTTTAGCTGATTAAGACGATAAAGCCGAAGGCAGCAGCGGGTCTTAGTCCTCCACCTGCTCTCCGTTGATCCCGTCCACTCCGTCCTCGCCGTCTTCACCCTGCAACAGAGGAGTCACAGCTGAAGTTTTTCCTCTCTGATTGGATGGATCTTAATCTGAGGTCAACTGAACAACATATCGCTTCCTTGTTGATGGACTTGACATCCCAGCACTCACCCTGTTTCCCCGGAGACCGCGGTTGCCCTGCGGACACACAAGCAGCGACACTCGTCAGGAGTGGCCGAATCCCTGACAGTAACATCCTAGCCTGTAGTACCGCTTGTACAACAACATTACCTTCAGACCCCTCAGCCCCGAACAGCCCTCGATACCTTGAGGTCCGCTGGGTCCCGGGTTCCCCCGCTCGCCCTGCAACATGCAACAATGTGACACGCCTTTCTACAGCAGGATGCACTTTTCACACGCTATGAGCTCTGCACCTGATGAGCATGAACATTTACATGAGAGTGTAGTTCAGTTTAAGCCAAAACCAATAAGTTCATTGTTACGTCACTTACATGAAGAGATGTGGGTGACGCGCGGATCTCCAGCAACACACAACTACAAGCTTAGCTAAAACAAAGGGCTAGCTTAAAAAAATCAGACACAACCAGAAGCTTCAGGGTAAGTTAAAAGAAAACAACAGTTTACAGTTAAGTTGCTCAAATTTAAACTAGAAGAAACAAGTAAAAGATCAAATGGAAACTTCACAGTAAATGGAAACTAAAATGGAAACGCAATTCAAAGTTAAAACCACAGCGAAAACAAAATGACTCCAGGCTTCTCTACCAAAAATAAAACGACGAATGCAACATTTATCACAATATGGCGTCAGGAAACATAACATCAGGGAGGCGTCGGTCTTTGTAAGCTGAGTAGAAGTGCACTCACAGCAACACCCTCCTCTCCTGGGAATCCAGGGAAGCCCTTCCCTCCAGACGGACCCTGAAACAACAAACAGCTTCAGGAAATCAACGAGGAACGACCGCAATAGAAAGACTTCACCAACAAAAGACCTGGCAGAGGAGAACAACCGACGTTGCTTCAGACACATTTTCCTCCACATTCTTGAATTCATGTTTAATGCTGAAAGGCGTGCATATGCCAGTCACCTTTGATCCCGGGGGGCCCCGAGGGCCGCGGATGCCTTCATGTCCTGAACACTTGCACATGACGTTGCAGCACTCCCGATCCGACACCGAGTCCTACGGAGACATGGGAAGACGCTCCATAAGATGCAGGAACAAGGGAAGGATTTACAGGCATCGGAGAGATTCAGGAAACAGGCGGGCCTCCGTTACCCCGGTGACCACCAAATAATCTTCGATGGCATGTTTGCATTATTGGATTTCTCAACAAATGTAGACATATTCAGTAGGTCAAACTTGAATTTTAATTCTATAAGCTGGAAGTTGAGGGGAGAGCTGGCGTAGGCCGGCCTACACAAACATGGCATCTGTTAAAAGTGATGACCTCAAGACTCTTGGCATCAACAAGAACTAAGCAGTCAACCGCGATTCGTGGAGAGTTGCCACCACACTGGGAGTCTCACCCACGTCACATCAAACTCTGACCAGGAATCCAAATCAAGGAAACACAAAAAAAACAAAAAACAAACCCTCGTTAAAGAAGTCCCAAAGTGATTTGTTAGAAGAGCTAAATGAAGAATTTAATTAGTTTAATTAATTAATTTAATTGAAGACAAATCTCAGCTACAAGACACAGTAAGAAGCCAAAAATAAAAGAAATACATGGATTATGTTTTATGTCCGTGAAGCACTTTGTAAACTTGTTTTTGAAAGGAGCTATACAAATATGTTTATAACGATTATTATCATCATCATTATGATTATTATTGCCAATATTATTATTATTATTATTATTATTATTATTATTATCATTGTACTACGCTAACAGAAACAGATAAGTAGATTCTTTAAGACAAAGGAGATCTACCTTAAGCTACAGTAAAACAGAATTTTGTAACCGCTTCGTTCTTGGTTTTAAGCACTTGTGAAAAGCATGAAATGTTGAAGCCCACTGAGGGCCCCTGACAGCACCTGGGGGCCAGAGCACGAGGAGGTCTGAGAACTGCAGTCCTGGGTGGGTAAAAATACAGCAGCCGCCACAGCTGAGCAGGTTTCTACCAACAAGGCTGACTCACAATCTGCTTGAGGATGGTGCTGCCGACACTCGGCATGCCGATGCTGAGAGGAAGCTTGTAGCCGAACCCTCGTCCAAACTCCAACATCTGCAGCTGGGCGGGATCACGCGCTCCCTCCAGTGCCACCATCAGCAGAGCGCTGACCCCTGCAGACACACAAACCAGGTGACAGGACCGTGAGCTGCTGCGAGAACGCCTCCAGATTCACACCATCTGCACCGGAGGACGGTTTATGATAGAATTCAGAATTGGACATTTGGGCGTTCCTGAGATGGACGTGGGAACCATCGCTGCATCTCCGGGGTGCATCCGTGATTAGGTGATTAATAACGCAGTATCAGCATACAGTAGCTTTACTTTCTTTTACAAGAGAGAGGTCAGTGTCAGCTGTGCTGCTCTTAACCTACAACCTGTCGATGTTGATGTCGTTGATCTAAAAAAAATTAAGAACAAAAGAAGGAAAAAGGGTTTTACCAGACTGTCGCAGCAGCTCGGATTCATACTCCAGCTTCATCACGTCTTCATCGAGTCCATCTGAGAAGATCACCAGCACCTGAAGAGCAGGGTTTCATGACTTTACACATCTGCTCTGAAACGTCATGACTAAAACAAAACACTGAACACAATGTGTCAGAGTGAGCAAGCAAAACTAAAATGAGAACCAAAGTCTCTCATTTTACTGGCCAATTTGTCTTCACTAATCCCTTTCATGGGTTTCCACCAGATTTGTGGTTGGGCACCAAAGGAGCACAAAGAGACCAGAAGAACGATGTCCAGTAGTCCAGACTGCTAGAATCTGATGAAGAAGCAGTGAAGTTAAAAATAACAAAGAAGGAAATTGCCTTTATTTTATTTCAGGGTCAAAACGAAACAAAACAGCAAAAAAACAAACAAAAAAACAGGTTCCTGTTGCATTGACCACTTTGACTGTCAAACTCAAGCATGTCCCTCAGGTAAAACACTTCCCCGAGCTGAGGGGTTCATATTATTTACAATAATCAGTGACCTCAGACTAAAGACTAACAATGAAAAGCTCTCCCTTTTGTCCTCTGAGACCAAAGTGCAGCATTTATGTGATTAAACAAGAAATCATGAAACTAGACAGCTACATTGCTGACTCACTTGTTAGCTACATGGCTAACTCACTGGTCAGCTACATTGCTAACTCACTGGTCAGCTACATTGCTGTCTCACTTGTTAGCTACATTGCTAACTCACTGGTCAGCTACATTGCAAACTACCTAGTCAGCTACATTGCTAACTCCCTAGTCAGCTACATTGCTAACTCAATATTCAGCTACATTGCTAACTCACTGGTCAGCTACATTGCTAACTCACTGGTCAGCTACATTGCTAACTCCCTAGTCAGCTACATTGCAAACTCACTGGTCAGCTACATTGCTAACTTCCTAGTCAGCTACATTGCTAACTCCCTAGACAGCTACATTGCTAACTCACTGGTCAGCTACATTGCTAACTCAATAGTCAGCTACATTGCTGACTCACTTGTTAGCGACATTGCTAACTCACTGGTCAGCTACATTGCTAACTCCCTGGTCAGCTACATTGCTAACTCCCTAGTCAGCTACATTGCTAACTCTCTAGTCAGCTACATTGCTAACTCACAGGTCAGCTACATTGCTAACTCAATAGTCAGCTACATTGCTAACTCACTGGTCAGCTACATTGCTAACTCCCTAGTCAGCTACATTGCTAACTCACTGGTCAGCTACATTGCTAACTCCCTAGTCAGCTACATTGCAAACTCACTGGTCAGCTACATTGCTAACTTCCTAGTCAGCTGCATTGCTAACTCCCTAGTCAGCTACATTGCTAACTCACTGGTCAGCTACATTGCTAACTCCATAGTCAGCTACATTGCTAACTCACTGGTCAGCTACATTGCTAACTCAATAGTCAGCTACATTGCTAACTCACTGGTCAGCTACATTGCTAACTTACTGGTCAGCTTTTTATTTGCTTTTTGCCCCACTATGATTTTTAATGTACTCCCATTTATATATTTAACTTCAATGTTTTCATTTTGTTCTTATTTTTTGATCTCAGTATTCTCTTTTAACATGATTTAACTCTTCTTTTTGTTTAATATTCCTTCCTCTTTGTTGCAGAGCGTTTTGAACTGCAATCTTTGTTCAAAGGGTCCTGGACACAAAGATTATTATCATTGATTTTATCACCGTTAGTATCTGAGAGTGCTGCATAAACCCTTAAGTTGTTTCCACTTCAAAAAGCTTTCGTAGTAGGCTTTGCATGATCAAGAAGGACTGTTGTAGTCAGCTTCTACAAAGTGGACAGTCCTTCTGATAGCAACACCACCAGCTTACAGAGGTCTTCGTGAATAAGGGATGTCTCACCTTGACACCAGCTCTGGAGTTGGCCTTAAACTTCTCCCCAAAGGACTTCAGCATGGCAGTGTTCAAGAACGTAGGAATCCTCAAGTTTAAAGTCCTGATTTTATTCACCACTTCCAAACTGTACGCATCAAAGTTGAAGTCATACAGGGCTTGTCCACCCTCACCCACCACTTGGTAGGCAATCTTGGTCTGAACAGGGGAAGGGCCTACACAGCACAGTCCCTGGACAGAAGAAACATAATGCGCAATCTCTGGCAGGAAGGTGTAGAGCTTGGGGTGTCCTGTGGCAAGCAGTTCACCAGGAGCCCCATTTCTTTGAGAAATGTCAAAACCCATGATGATATCGATGCTGCAGTCTGAAGCAAAGGAAATATAGCAATTATGTTAACAGTCAAAGATTAAATAAGAAAGTGACAGAAAGAGAAAAACGGCTTTACATCTCAACTCACCAGATGGATCTAAGTGGGGTTTGGATTGGCAGATTTTGTTGACCACATTTTGTTTGATTTTTCCCAAATCTTCAAATTTTTGCACTCTGAATAGCCTCTCCGGGGTACCAGTGACCTGCAGAAGCTCCAAGTCATGGACATCACCAGTGCCAATGGCAAACACTTCAATCCCTAGAGCCCTGAGACGTTCCGCAGCATCCTCCAGCTCTTCATCATTGTTTGAATTGCCATCAGAGATCAACACCAGATTCTGGGAGATGCCCTCTGACCTTCGGCTGCCCCGTGATGCCTCAAAATATTCCCTAATGGAATTCAGAGCATTTCCAATTTTGGTGCCTCCTCCAAGTTGGATCATATTTGAGATATGCTTGGATATTGTGTCTTGGCTGTAATACTGGTTGAGGTAAAACTCATCCTGGAAGTTGGTGTTGAACTGGGCAAGTCCAACACGTACTAAATCTTGACTGACTTTAAAGCTGGCTATGAGTTCCGTCAAAAAGGTCTTCATGATTTTGTAGTCCTGATCAGAAATGCTGCTAGACTGATCAACTAGGAAGACCAGGTCCGCTTTCTGTTTTTCACAGGCTGCAAGGAGGGGAAGATCATTAGACAAAACAAAAGACAGGGTAAACGGGTGTCACAAGAGCTAACATCTTTGTACCAAACCCAGTGTTCTGAAAATGTGATGATGGATGGTTCTTGGAGAGAGGAGATCATGATTCTTGATAAAAACAATATCCTGCAGATTAGTCTGAAAAAGCCCTGACTGTCAACTCTTGTTAAGCTCTTTCTAAATGTGCATGTTTCGGCTTATCAACTTTTCAACGAGCTACAATTACAATTCTACAATTTCATTTAGCAGACGCTTTTGTCCAAAGCGACGTACAACACAAGCAAGAATTCAGACTTAAGGAAAAACCCATAGTAGTGCAAAAGTGCTTCAGTTGTGAGCTGACAAACAAGGTTGCAGAGTAGAGTGCGACCCTAACTTGGATGCCTGATTAACATGGTGGCTCATGATGCAACACTGCAGTTTTTATGTAGCAGATTTTAATGGGGGTTGTTGCTTTGAGATGTACCCATAGTGATGTCTTGAATATTTGCACCTGAGCTAGTTGCAGTACTGTGCAAGGGTGAAACTTTCCCATCTTACCTGGCTTTGTGTAATTGCAGAGAACCAGAGTTATATTCTTGTACAAAGTTTCAAGGGCATCAAAATTGTCCACATAGAAAACCCTGGATGTGTCATAACCAGCCATGATCTCCAGCTGGGTCTTGTCGGCACCCTCCACTCCAATACTGAAGACACTGATCCCATTTTCTCGCAGTGCCGTGGATGGTGCAACCAGATTGTTACGATCAGTCGCATCACCGTCCGTGATCACCATGAGGATCTGAGGAACACTGAGATCTGCCCGGCCACCATGTGCAGCATTGAAGAACTGTAGAGCGTAAGACAAAGCCTTGCCAGTGTATGTGTCTCCATAGGGGGATTTCAGTGCTGATATTGCTTGAAAAACTTCTCGTTTGGAGTCGAACTGATTCAAAGTAAAAATTGATTTGGGTTCATTGGAGTAGAGGATAACCCCGAAGCGAGTCAGGTTTTTGCCAACTGTGGTTTGGTTCACCATTGACTCCATAAACCTCTGCATGCTTCTAAATTTGGTCAAGGTTATGCTTGTGGAGCCATCCACCAGGAAAATAATGTCGGCCTTTTCCGTCTTCTTACAGTCTGAAAGAAAAGACAACGACAAATGGAATTAGAGGTCAAGCTACAATAGAATGAATGACTTACTCAAAGGACCAAGTTTCCAACAATATCAGATTTGTCTAAATAGAAAACATTGTGTTGGATACCAAACTGCTGTACAAAGCTAGAGTCAACTGGCTTTTGTTGATAGTTCTGCTTGGCCCCTGCTACCTTTGAGAATGTAAAATTCCCACCATAATTACCCTTTGCTTGTTCCTCATAAAATGGCTACTGTAAGACCTGTAAAGTTCTCAAAACAAGGACCAATGCCACGACTGTGTCATTAGTTTAGTCTTGCAGAACTTGGGGAAGGGTCAATTATGCAAAGGTGTCACTGGAGACAAATTCCAATTCTTAGATTTTCCTTATAAAACACAAATCAATAAAAAAACTCAGTTCTAAAAGACATATTTCTCAAAGTATAGTATGTGTCCTCCTGCCTTCCAAGGCAGCTAACGTTTTAGGGAGTCCCATCCCACGCTCACCTCTATTTGGGTCACAGAGCTCCAAGGTTATCTCTTTTTCCAAGTCCTTCAGGGCATCAAAGTCCCTCTCAGCATAGACCCTTTCAGTTGACCCGCTTATCTCACGCAGCTGGGTGGTGTTAGCATCAACTACTCCAATGGCGTAGATGATCACTCCGTTGTCCCTTAGAGCTGCAGCAGGACCTTTGACTTCATCTTGGGCCTCTCCATCTGTTATCACCACCAAACTCTGCCTCATGCCAGGACGCCCCCCTCTGGCTGGGTCAAAGTACTGTGACAAATCTCTGATGGCCTCACCAGTGAGTGTGCCTCCACCCACCTGCTGCATGGAATCGATGGCTTTGAGCATGTCATCTTTGGTGTAGTAGCGGTTTAGGGGGAACAATAGCTGTTGGACAGTGCTGAACTGGATGACACCAACGTGGACCTCATTCTGACCAATGTTGGACTTGCTGATGATAGATTTCACAAAGTCTTTCATTTTCTCATAGTCTTGCGGATAGATGCTCCCTGAGCTGTCAATCAAGAAAATGATGTCACCTGGTACTTCTTTGCAAGCTGTAGACACAAGATACAGACACGTTAGTGGCATTTTCCATTTCGACTTGGTACTTTTTTCCGGGGCTCAACTTTTTCCACCCAAAAGATACCATAAATGACCAATAAATAGCCTGGTGTCAAACTGCCGCTGGGTCTCATGTAATGGCCGAGGGTCCGACCTCATTTTGTAAAATAGACGGCTGTCTCAAATAAACACCAGGTTCGTTTAAACCATTATTTGAGATTAATTTGATCTTAACTTGGTTACATGTAAGATTTTGCAATTTATTTTAACTTACCAGTAATTTATGTGGCATGATATTAGTGCACCGCAAACAGCAAATCTTCAAGCTCACAGTTCCATGCGAAAAAAAAAGATCTACAAGGTGATAACGCGACACGTTGCGAATGTGTAGATCTACTATTGTGGCCCCATGAGACTGTCGTGGAAGTCGAAGTATGCGGGCCTCAAGTTGTCACGCCCTTTTTCTTACTAATAAAGTGTTTTTGTATAAAGAGTTCTCTGGACAATCTTGATATTTGCACTGCTGTTCTGTAAAGTACTACAGTACATTGTTATACCTTGTATACCTATTGCTAAAAAAAAAAAAAAAATGGCCCAGTGCTGGCCAGTGCCAAAACAAATAAAAGCCTGTTACCAAGAGACGCCTGCTCTCTTTTAAACGCCCGGGGTCCACATCGATTTTAAAAATCGCCCGGGCCACGAATTGGTCATTTACGGTATTGATGCAAGTAGAATTCTTTCAGTCCTGAATGAAATTCAACACATGGAAACACAAAGTGCAGCATTGATTTTCAATTCCTGCAATGTGTGAGTTCTAAATGCAGAGGCATTTAAAAACCTTGAAATCTGACAGAGTATCACTAATGCAGTTGTCCGCTGCTGTGGGGTGTGACCCTGGGGAACATCCTTCTTTTTTGCCTTTGTAGAATAAAATGTAATGCACATCCACTGCAGTAGGTGGCAGTGGCGCTCTCATTGCCAGTGTGCACAGTCAGTTTTAGCTCTACGGTGGACTAGCATGCGCTCACACAGCACAGAGCGGGAGATATGAAGTGCAGTGAACAAACCCTCCAGAGACACCATGGAGACATGTGTACCAGGGATGGGAAGAAAGGCTGAGACAGACAAACCACAGTCTCCCGAAGGCTCAGACGAGGAAACACGAGGAAGAGAATGAAGCGCTGGGCTTCCCTGTGACTACGATGGGAGGCCAGGACAGACTTTCAACAAACAGTGTTAATAAAGTTATTCTTTGTTGTAAGTCGGTCAAAACATATTTATAGTTTAAATACTAGAAAACTAGGATTTAATTTTTTTTATATTTCAGGCAAATTGATGCACTTTCAATCTCTTCTGTTATGACTAAAAAAACAATGTTAATGAAGTTATTCTTTGCTGTCAGTCGATCTCTTTCTTTTTGTTTTCTTTCCTGTTAAGGATACAGTTTCATGCAGAGGTGTACTTATAACAATTTTACAGACAAATGATACTATTTAGAGTCGCGACGGAGAGTGGGGGCGTGAAATTTTTTCTTCTGCACTAATGTGAGCTTTAACTCTATCTTTTAGTAATGTCTTGAAAAGTTTTTCCTTGGTTTTCCTGGGTGAACCCTGCCTCTCGCCCTGAGAAGTCCTGCTGAAGGAACCATCAGATATTCTGATGGTATCTACCAGTGTGTCAGCTTGTATTGATAACTTAGGCGTCATATCTGTACTCTTGAACTGCTGCATGAATGACATGTCTGACAATTGTAATCAAATGTTGTTCATGACTCACCGTCAGTGGAACAGATGTCTGTGATGATGTCATCCTTGATTGGCTTGAGGGCATCGAAGTTATTGACAAAGAAAGTCCTCTTTGGCTCCCCTGATATCTCTTGCAGTTCAGTGATATCAGCATTTTTCACTCCAATGGAGTAGACAATGACTCCCTGCGCCCTCAGTTTTGCAGCAGGAACAACAACTTCATCAGAGGATTTTCCATCAGTGATGACCACCAGGAACTCTGGGACTTTCTGACCACGAGTGGCATTAGCTCTGTCAAAGAGTGGGGTCATGAATTCCAGCGCTCTTCCTGTCTCTGTCCCACCTCCTACCTGCCTAATCCCCTCCACAGCTTTCTCCAGTGCCTTAGCATCCATGTAGGTTGTCAGATCAAATTCCAAACTGGGCACATCTGCATATTTTACGACGCCCAAGCGGACATGCTGTGGCCCAATACGGAATGTATGAAGAAACTCGATAATGAACTTCTTCATGTCATAGAAGTCGTTGGGATAAATGCTTCCTGAGTGGTCGATGAGGAAGAAAATGTCAGCTTCATCAGTTTGTTGGCAGCCTGGAAAGGAAAAGAAAACATTTTAAACTTTTCCTGACGCACAATTTTCTGTGCTGAAAATTCTCCGCAAATATAATCTTAAAAACAGATGGAAGCTTGTTTATAGCTGAACTACTGTGGATGTTCAAGGAAACAAAGCCACTAAAAAACATTGGTCCAAACCTTCTTTGATACCAGTTCTTCTTGAACTGACAGTGATTGCTTGGCGCAGAATGTTGTGACAGAGACTCTTCTGCAGGCTCTGCTCAAGCGATTTCAGCTTGGCAAAACTGTCCACGATGAACAGATGCTTGTGCGGGGGATGAGATGCCATCTGTACCAGCTGGACCTGGTCGGCACCTTTGATCCCAACAGCGTAAATGGTGACATTGAAGCGACGAAGGTCTGCCGCTGGATTGCTCACGTCGTCCTGGGATTTCCCATCCGTAATCACAACGGCCACCTGCTGGACGCCCAAGTCTTTCCTGCTCCCTCGTTCCTTAGTAAAAACTTGCTCCAGGGTGAACTTGAGGGCAGCCCCAGTGTTGGTGCCACCTCCATGGTATGGCAGAATCTTGATGAAGTTTAGCAAGTCTGTCTTGTCTTTGAAGGTGTTGAGGTAGACCTGTGCTGTGGGCTGGTCTCTGTACATCACAATGCCCACACGGACTCGACTTGGACTGATTTCCAGGCCATTTACAATTGTGTGTAGGAACTGGCGCACCAGCTGGAAGTTAGCAGTCCCAATGCTTCCGGACTCGTCGATGATGAACACAATGTCTGCTATTTTAGCTGCTTTGCAATCTGTCAAAGGAACATATAATTATTAGCTCACATTTTACTGATTTGGCTTCCTCTCAAAATTAAGAACATATTGAAACAAGCAATAATCATCATTTTATCTTTTGTAAATTCTGCTTTATGAGCACCGTCCTGCTAACAGCTGGTGGTTTCATCTGTGGTAACTGCTGGTTATCTTGAAAGTACAATGCCCTGGTATACTGTTCCATTCCAAAAAAAAAAGAGTGTGAATTTCTCCTAGAGATTAATAAAGTATCTATCTATCTATATATCTATCTAGCTATCTATCAATCTTCCACCAACAGTGCTTGCAGTTGAATTTCTGTGGAATCCCTCCATGTTCCCCCTCTTCCCCTGTTCAGGGTGGTGGGGGTGGAGCCTATCCCAGCAGCCTTCCCCCTGGACAGGTCACCAGTCCATGGCAGGGCCAACACATAGAGACAGACAACCATTGGCTCTCCCAGCCATGCCTACGGTCAATTTAGAGTCTGGATTAACCTGGTCCCCTCTTGATGTCTTTGGACTGTGGAGGAAGCTGGAGTACCAGAGAGAACCCAGCAGGAACAGGGAGAACATGGAGACACCCAGAAAGACCCCGTGCTGCAGCCGGGGCTCCACCCACCACCTTCTTGCTGGGGGCCACAGTGAGGACCACTGCTCCACCCTCCCACTCTTCTGTGGAATCTTCATTTAAAATCTTCTAAAGTCCAACATGCTTTTGAAAACTGTGCAATTTAAAGTCATAAATGAGTATTGTGTGTGCTTTTGCTACAGTTTGGAATTTGGCCGCTAATGTTGTCTTTTCTCATGAGCGTTATATCATCTGTGATGACCTCAGTTACTGAGGTAAACATTTTTGTAGCCATATTACTCCAATTGAAGATTGGATGTTGAACTCATTTGGAGGTCCCCAAAGTACCCCCCTGCTGCTGATGCCATCCAAAACAATGTGGAAGGTGGCACAGTATTGCTTTGTTTTCACATTCATCTGTCTGTAGTCTGAAACCCTGCATATGAAGATGGAAGTACATTCATTTCAGATGGAAACCTCCTGTCATCCATTCTGTTATCTTGAGTATTTTGAAAAAACTTGAATTATGCTGCAGATTTGATATAAATGCTAATGACGACAACAGGCTATGAGTGTGCGAACAGGCTACTGCTATTATCTCTCAAGTGTTCCACAGGTCTATTGTGGGTATCAAGGAAAACAGTTGACCAAGTTAGCCTTGGGCTAATCAGCAGGTGTGTCTATCATCATCTCCATTTATTATAATATTCCAGACTGATTTACCATATTCAAATGTATCCAGGATCATCTTAAACTTAAGGAGCACGTTAGAACTCTTTGTGTGTGGAAGGGGTTAAAACCACAGCACGTTTCCATGATAAACCAATCGGCAAATGTCCCACAAAACAGAATATATATGTATACATACATACATGTATGTGTATATACATACATCTATGTATATATACATGTATGTATGTATACATGTATGTATGTATGTATACATACATGTATGTGTATATACATACATACATACATGTATACATACATACATGTATATATACATACATACATACATGTATATATACATACATGCATGTATACATGCATGTATACATACATGTATGTATATATATACATACATACATATGTGTGTGTAGCCATAGAATGTAAACACATTCCATGATTCACTCCCTGATGATATCAAGAATTAAACATTTGATTAAATATTTTAAACTTGCTCACCTCCAAATTGACTGATCTGCTCTTCCTTCATTTCAGATATTTTCCTCAGCTCAGGTACAGCGTTGCTGATGGACGAGTAGGCGTAGGGAGGCGTGGCTACAAGACGCATTTCTTGCATCGATGCCCCAACGCTCATCCCTACCACTGTTATTCCCTCTGATTTGATGCGACGTGACTGAATATAAACTTCATCATCAGAGTCTTTTCCACTCAAAACGATCAGGATCTGTCGGTAGCCTTGTTCTGCCCGGCCCCCTGCGTCAGTGGTGAAGAAGGCGGCATTGGCGAACTCCAGTGCACTGCCCAGGTTACGAGGCTCCCCGGGCTGCAGTTTACGTTGACGGACACGCTTGACGGCATTGAGCGCCTCTTCTTTTGTTTGGTGAGCATTGAGAAGAAACTCAACTTTGACATCTTGAGAGTACTGGGCCAAACCAAGGCGGTGAGCAGAGGCTCTGATGTTCAGCTGGTTGACCAGTCGGACGAGGATGCTCCTGACCTGCTGGAACTGCGCTGGATTAATGCCGCTGTCCACCAGGAAGAAAATGTCAGCGAACTTTTCTGCCAAGGCTGAAGCAAACCAAAAACGAAACAACTTAATGCAGCTTTCCACTGAGTATTGCAACACTAATACATGAACTAGCCCCTGAGATCCAGCCGATGGTGGCTCACTCTCCAACAGCAGAAGAAGAGGGTGCAGCTTGGCCCCATGCCGAAACCCCATTTCGTTATATTTCTAAACTCTTTCTTTCTCCTCCCAGATTTCTGGCTCATTATGGTTGAGCTGAGAAATATTTGGGAAGGTGCAGGCGATCAGTCATGGAAGTGTTGGCAAAGGCTTGGTGTCTGAAAGCAGTTAGTTTGAACTGATTCATGTTTCCATACAAATACAAAAGAGGGTCCTTTATTGATGCCGCTGGGCCGTCCTACAATGGCTATGTTGCTTTTTTTTACAGGTAAATGGCTGCATGCCATCAAGGTGTCACTCTACAAGACCTGGACTGTGAATCCCAAATTTTGTCGCTCTGGATAGAAAGAGCGAAAAGATAATTTAAGAACAAGATATTATGTTCCTGGGCAGTGAAAAGTACTTGTAACCAATGGGAAGTCAGCATGTCAGGGATGAGGTGTGATTGTAGACCAGCAGGAAGTGGTCATGTCAGGGATGTCGCCCAGCAGGAAGTGGTCATTTCAGGGATGTAGTCCAACAGGAAGTGGTCATGTCAGGGATGATGTATCCCACTAAAGGATGACGTCTTACAGTATGAGGCGTCCTTCCGTCTTTCAGGAACAGCAACCCTCCATTTGGATCATAGATTTTCCTCAGACATTCCCAGAAACATTAATATTTTGCTGAAACACGTTTTTAGTTCTGGTGTGATCCATCAATGGAGTGCTTTGATCTTACCTTGCCTTTGGTCCTCCATGGAAATACAGACAGTCTGCAGCAAACCGCTCGTCAGCTTCTGCAGAGCCTGGTAGCTGTCGATGGAGAACAGGAAGCGCTCCGGAGGTCGATTGGCAATGGACTCTAGCTGCTGCCGGTTGGCCTTTCCCACCGCAATGGCGAGCACAATGACTCCACGTTGTCTCAGGCCCTGGGCGGGCACTGTCACATCATCTGTTGAGTCTCCATCTGAGAGTATCACAGCAATTTGAGGCACCCGCTGGTTGGCGCGGCTCCCGGCATCTTCAGAGAAGTAATTCGCCAGAATGAAGTTGATGGCCTTGCCCGTTTCTGTGCCTCCTGTTCTGTAGGGAAAGTTCTCCACTTGAGCCAGCAGAGACTGTTTGTCCATGTAATCATTCAGCAGGAACTCCTTGTAGGGTTCATCACTGAACTGCGCCAAGCCTACACGGACTTTGTCGGGACCGATGTCAAGGCCTGCAATCACGCTTTGGAGGAACACCCGCACCTCCTTAAAGTTATCGATGCCGATGCTGGAGGACCCATCGACCAGGAAGACGATGTCTGCCACCGTGGCTTTGGCACATTCTGGACCAGAGGGACAAGAATGTTAACATGTGGCGCAACACACTGCAGAGTGTGTGTGTGTGTGTGTGTGTGTGTGTGTACGTGTGCGTGAATGTGTGTCTATGAGAAGATACCAGACTGTACGTTTTGGGACATAAAACTTGGATGTGTCTCTGAAAACTTGGCGCAAGGCATGAAATCAGTGCACTGCCTTCATAAAGCTGCAGACAGTGGAAAACTGATGGAAGTGATGAAGTTTAATGGATCAGGGAGGACTTGAATGATGCTCGTTAGTCCCTGAACACAAGCTGAATTAAACAACTGACAAGACACAATGACTGCTGAAAATACCACATATGAGTTGAATCAACACTGAACTGACACGTTGTCAAACTTGGAACAATAAAGCTTCTAAAACAATGGAATATGTTGGTTGATTGATCACAAGTGGAAAGTTCTAAGACCAGGTGGGACTTGGCCTGGAGTTGCTCTGAGCAGCATTCGACCTTACTTTTTCAGCTCTTTTCTCAAGTTACGTGAAGTGGATTTGTCCAAAATGTCTGGACATTTAAAAAGCCCAGAGAGTACACACTGCTGCCTGCACCAAAAAATACACCCAGTCTGTATCGAGCACTGCAGAGATGAGGCATTTTTGAGGTTCAACAGGACGTTAGCATGTCAGGGGGCTGGGGTATGTCTGTGGTCCAACAGGATATGAACACAGACCTGATCTCAGGCCTGTGACCTGGAGATGATGCTCACCAAGAACAACTTCATTCTGGTTTTTGGACTCACTCTTACACCGCTCTGTTGGTGTCAGTCAGACTAGACCAGACTCAGTGTGCTGTGCTACCTGCTGCTGGTTAAAAACAGCAACTCACCCCGCCTTTGTAGACAGAAATGATCGACGTTTATGAAGGAAAGTGAGAGCCGTTCATTTGTGCCCTCGAATGGCAAATTTGAACCGACGATCTTGTGACCAGACCATCTGTTCCTGCCTCGTCTGATATCAAATACAACTGACATCTGAGCTTTAGAGAAGGAAATGTTACCTTGAGACAATTGCAGCAGCTGCCGTTTGGCTTCTTCGACTGTCGTGCACAATGTCTGTATGACGCTCTGAGAAATTCCCTGCAGCGCCGCAAAATCTGACACACTGTAGATGTGCTGGCTGTGCGGCTCATTGGCTATCTCTCTCAGCTGGGCTTCATCCGCATCTTTAATGCCAATTGCATACAAAATGATTCCCTTCATTTTCAGCTTCAGGGCGTGGGACTCCACATCATCTTGGGATTTGCCATCGGTTATTACCACAGCAATCTGCGGCACGTTCTGGCTAGCTCGGCTCCCTGCCACCTCCACAAAGTGGTTATTCAGCATGAAGTCCAGGCCCTCCCCTGTGTGGGTACCACCCCCCATGTAGGGCAGCTCTCTGATTGACTGGAGGATGGCGGCCTTGTCCTGGTAGGTGTTGAGCAGGAACTCGGTCCGGGGCGTGGTGCTGTACTGGACCAGGCCGATGCGGACGTGGTCTGGCCTGACATCAAAGCTGTTGACCAGTGTGTACAGAAACTGACGGATCTGCTTGAAGTTCTCTGTGCCAATGCTCCACGATCCGTCAACCATGAAGACGAGGTCGGCCACAGGTTCTTGAGTGCAGACTGAGGTCAGATGGTGGTCATATCAGAGAGGCTGCGAGGGCTGCAGGGAAAGCTGGGCCAGTCTTGTGTGGCAGCCAGAGATGTGAAAGCGTGGTGTACACACAGGAATGGTGTGATGTGGTGGTGAGGCCGAGCCAGAAGACAGACAAGCAGCTTCCTGTCTTCTGGACAGTGGCAGTGACAAACGCTAAAAGCCCCAACCCCTGTCATGGCTCCTGAATGCATTACAAGCGTGAAGAAAATGGAAGAGGAAAGCAGCATACAGCTGGTGTTCACGTTCGCCAGACTGCTTGTGTTGCAACATTTGACCTTTCTTTCATCTTACATTTCTGGGTCTGACTGCATCAAACATTCCTTTTAATAGTTCTCATCAAGATCACGGTGAAGACAGTCAGCATTGATATCCGCTTAAGGAACTCCTAGAGAATAAAAAGTGCGTCCCCCAAGATGGGGGACCCAGCCGGAGGTGGGAGAGAGTGCTTCGGAGGTGCTGCGTGTGTTTGGACACCGTTGAGAATCTCAGCAGAATTAAAAATGTCTGCAGGTTGAGTTCCTTTCCAGATTAAATAGAGACTAACAGGGAGAGAAGGCCCCTCTGGGTCCTGGGGCCACACCTTGGCGAGGATGATCGTCTGGTTCCAGAGCCACTCAGTTGTTGTTCATGTCTAGAATCTGATAGTGTTGTGGTGTTTGTCCCAAACTCAATATGAGGTATTCATTTGCCTACTTTCATCTCGCCTCAGCAGCTACTTTGGGAGTGTCCTTTTTGGGGGAAGGAGGACGAGTAGGAGATAAAGTGTGAAATGTGAAAATGACACCAAGCCACCAAGGTGATTTACTATGACTTATTTTAATCCCCCCAACAGAGATGATGATTGAAAGCAGAGAGCGTTTGTCTGGAGGGGAACATTGACTCTAACGGATTAAAAGCAAACATGATCCAGATGAGAACCTAGGGGAAGATGTTTGATGCAGCAGGTCAGTGAATGTATCGTATCATCTGCAGCAGCAGACACATTCCTGTGCAGTTAGTAGAGGTGATGTTTATAATGAAGCCGTAAACTCTCTCTCACTCTCTCTCTCTCTCTCTCTCTCTCTCTCACACACACACACACACACACACCCCAGCTCTGTGTGTGTTTCTGCGTCTGTAGATTTCACGCGATAATGTCATGCTGCACGCTGGCCATGACCCTTTATGTGCTGGTATGCAGGAAGTTTATGTCAGAGCTGCATAATCATACCCACCTGTCCTCTGAGCAGCGTTGCCATAGAAACAGGCCGTTATGACGAGGCTGAGGAGAAGACCCCGCCCCTTCTTCATACTGCGATGGTCTCAGATATCACTCCCCTAAAACACAAAGATGACCATAAAACCAGAGAACGGATTTGTTCAACATCTGTAAAGAAAAGCAGGCGGGGGTGGGGCAGTGGGGGTGGGGTCACATTTGTTCAAGAAAATCATGTTACAATAACTTCAAACATTTGGCCACACCGACTCTGGATCTGTGTTACTGCACTTTTATGAAAAAGTCTTTGTGGAGCTGCATGGCTAACAGGACCAAAGGTTCTCAGAGCCTCAGGATTCTCTGCTTGTTACTGAAATGTCTTTACAACACACACTCACACTGGAACAGAGGTTAAGATCAGAGCAGTGTCTCCTGTTGAGGGTGGGGGGGTGGAGCCTATCCCAGCAGCCTTCCCCCTGGACAGGTCACCAGTCCATGGCAGGACCAACACATAGAGACAGACAACCATTGGCTCTCCCAGCCACGCCTACGGTCAATTTAGAGTCTGGATTAACCTGGTCCCTCTTGATGTCTTTGGACTGTGGAGGAAGCTGGAGTACCAGAGAGAACCCAGCAGGAACAGGGAGAACATGGAGACTCACCCAGAAAGACCCCGTGCTGCAGCCGGGGCTCCACCCACAACCTTCTTGATGGGGGGCCACAGGGAGGACCACTGCTCCACCCACAACCTTCTTGATGGGGGGCCACAGGGAGGACCACTGCTCCAGCCAGCTGACCAGGAGGGGAAGTAACGTTCCCAAGAATAACTGATTTAATATTTAACCTGGACCCCCCCCCCCCCCACTCCAAAGGACCTCCGGAGCAGGTAGAGTCTGACCCTTCCTGTAGACAGCCCGGTGTCGTCTGACCAGTCCAGTTTGTTCAGGTGAACACTCAGGTACATATAAGATGTCACCATCACAGTCTCCATTCCCTAGATGGTCAGCGGCATTGGGTGGGGCTGCGTCCACCACCAGCTCCTTGGTTTTGCCCGTATTGTTCAGGAGGAGGTTCCTCAAGCAGACTACGAAGTCCTGGGTCAGTCCTCTGTACCCTCTGTGGTCCTCATCTGTGATGCGCCAGTCATCAGAGAACTTCTGCAGGTGACAGGTGGGTGTGGTGGGAGGAGTCTGCAGTGTAGAGGGTGAAGAGGAACGGAACCAGGACCGTTCCCTGCGGGGCCCCTGTGCTGCAGACGACCATGTCGGAAACACAGTCCCTGGACCTGAGGATGGTTTGTGAGGTAGTCCAGTATCCCGGATGTGAGCCATGGTCCAGTCCTGTATGCGCCAGCTTGTCCCTCAGAGCCCCGGCTGAATAGTACTGAAAGCACTGGAGAAGTCAAAAACCTGAGGCTTCATCAGGTGGGGTGTGAGTGCCACTGGTCTGTAGCTGTTGTGGTCCTTGGGGTGCGGTGTCTTGGGCAAAGGGACCAAGGTTTTCCCCAGCTTCAGGCTCAGGTTGAACTTGGGTTCAGCGACCCCACAGCTGGTCTGTGCAGGACTTCAGGAATGGAATCTGTTGTCAACTATGTTGAACCAAAACCTTTTCAACTAAAAGACTCCACATCTGATTGGCTCAAACACCTAAAGGGAAGTACAGCAGCAGGTGAAATTCACGCTGTGGGGTCCGGAGCCAGTGGACATCCTCCAGCTGGATTCCTCCTGTCCAGCACCAGCTGTGGGTGGAGGAGGTCTGATGCAGTGGAGGTGATGCTCCCCATTTCTAGCGTGACTTGCACGACTAATCTAACTCATTTCTAATTTAACATCTTGTTTTTGACTGGTGTCTGGAACCATCATCCTGTCGGTGAACCTCTGAGTTATTTGACTTGACCCACCAGGTCATTGTTGGTGGGAGGAGCATCGCCATTTATCCTCAAAGCTCAAAAGATATCTGGTGCTAAATGAGCAGAACCAGAAACCCACTCGCGCCATGAGTCAGCTGACAGAAGACTAAAGTTATGATGCTGTTACTCCAACCGGGCTGGACGTGAGGTTTAGGGAGGACGTTGAGTGACGCAGCGAAGATCTTCTGGATTTATAGAAGAGTGCATCTGAATAAACAGTCCCAAACATCCCAAACATCCCAACGGTCCAGTGTAAGCAGACAGACGACATCAGCCTGCCTCTGTAAACACCACAGACGTACTGGACTAGTTCAAAGGTCACTGTGGAGCCACTGACTCAGATGTAACCAGACTAACCAGTCTAACCAGATGAGATGTGGCAGCACTGTGGAAGAGGCCCTGCCCCTGTTGGAGATAAACCAGTTCATCCTAATGTACTGGTGATAGAACCAACCGCTCAGAAAGAGACGCCGACTCTTCCCACGCAGGAGGAACCATTTGTTTTTGCAGCTCGACCATCGTGACAAACTTCTTAAAAGTCCTTCAGCATGCAGATGATGCGTGACCCCCCCCCCCCCCCCTTCTGCCGGCATTCTGGAGCTTCCAGTCAGTGGATTTTGTCCACAAGTGAGGCCAGTGGTCTCCTCAGCATCTGGCTCCGCTTAGCAAATAATGGCACCATTTCCTGCTGAGGGAAACTATGTGAGATGTCGTGTGAATTTGTTTGATGATGCTGCTCAGTTTGCTGGTTCGGCTGCAGCTCGAGAGCAAGATGGAGACGAGTGGGCGTCTGATACAAAGCAGCTGTGTGAGCAGACACAACAGAGCCATCATCATCATCATCATCATCATCATCTTCATCATCCCCAGCGGTCGTACGCAGGCTGGTTTGGTCCCACAGCCCCTGGTGGCGTTAACTGACCACTTAAAAACAACGTGCACACTAAAACTCCAGCATCAGTCAGGAAATGACAAAGTTCCAAATTTGATTGGCTGGATTTGAACGGCGCACTCTGGTTGGATTTTCTGAATTGAGTCTTTTCTGATGAAGATCTGAGATCTGCTGACGATACTCAGATTTTATTCTTTAAACGTGTATACATCAGATTTACGCCTGGAGGCGGAGTTTTTACGGCAGTTTATGACCTCTCGCCTGTTTATAGCCTGGTGTGTAAATGCAGCATGATGCTACAATTTAGCCTGCTAACAAACTAAATTCTTCATCCCTAAATATTTGTTCATAAAGTAATCAAAGTGTAGATTTACACTTCATGAAGACTCAAGTGGAGAAATTAAGTTTGAAAATCTCAGTGTGAAATATTTCAGACATACAGGAGTGGAACTTTAGCTCCGCCCTTCCTGTTTCTGACAAGTCAAGGTGGTCGACGTGTACGTGGTTGCATGTAAACAGGATATGAGCAGAATATTGCCAAGTAAACAATGTGAGCAAAAACCAGGAATGATGGTGAAATACTGAACGCGTGTAAACGTAGTTGTTGAGTTCATCGCTGAGGGAGTTTCTCAGCTCAAACTCTTTGAATAACAGCAACATGTTCACCAAAGTGCTTCCAGCCATCTTGGTACCGCCACAGCAGGGAGAAACACACAACCAGACCTGGACCAGCGTTTGTCGATACCAGAACCACAGCTGGATGACATCACTGCAGCGTCTCACCTGCCGCCATCAGTTTGTGCCTGTGATGTGTAATGGAGGCATAGAACTGGAGCCGGTGTTACCGCGTCACGCAGCAGTGTTGCCACCCACATGCTGGCTGGGTGGAGCTTCTAACTTCAAACAATGGCAGCTGAAACTGAGCCAAAAGTTTCTTGCTGAAATGAAAAGCCTCGTGTTGCACTGTAAACGTGGATGGATCTTTGCTGCTGCGCTTCTCAAACTAACACCCATCGTTCACCATGATGGAAACAGCGTCCACCCTCAAGCCTGCACGGAATCAGAGCTGGAGGCGGCTTCAGCCTTCAAGATGCCACCACAGGAGAAATGAATCTGGGGTTTTTTGTCTGACAGAAACAGGATGCAGCCATCTATCTGCTCGAGGCCTCCGTGGGTGAAAACAACGCCGTAAAAGTAACAATAACCAGCGCTTTCACTGTTTGGGAGCTCTGCTTCTTTACTGCGAGCCTTAATGCCTGTGTGTGTGTCTGTACATCCACATGTGCCCACCCCCACAAACCTGCTTCAGCCTGGCTTCAATCACTCGCCAAGTGGAGGAAAGGCTTCAGGCTAATGTGAAGCATGTGAAGGTAATCACGGCCCTGTGCTCTGCTGATTGAGAGGAGGGTCCCGCCATCATCTAGAAGATATTTACATGGACCTCCACCTCAGCGCCGTGGAGCAGAAGAAAGAAGATGGAGGAAAGATTGAGTGTCAGAATCTGCTAACCGATGATGTCACGGTCCAGATGGCTAGCTGGGGGTCGTCTGAAGGCCCAAATCTGCCCTTGAAATCTTGGCAAATTGTTGTACTATTACAGTGATTTTACTGTACTTTGAGTACTGCAAAAGAGGAGAGAGTTGAATGAAGAACAGCAGTGAAACAGGAAGCGTGTCTAAGTTCCATGTTCCCACACCGGCAAAAACAGCAAATACCTGCGTTAATCCAGCAGCACGTTCAGACACAGCGGCCATGGCGAGACGACCCCAACGAGAGCTGGCAGACAAGAGCAGCCAAGTGTTCTGACAGATGAATAATAATCAGCAAAAACATCAAATTTTAGCTTTAAACTTCAGCCAATCAGCAGCTGGTTTGACTCATGTGTCCCTGTTTCCACATCAGTGAGACCAGCTGATGCTCCCCGTGTCAGCGCTGCTCCAGTCTGTCGGCAGCTGAGCTTTTAGCTCGCTACAGTTAGCTGCCCCTGAGCCTCCCTCAACACTGTTAGCTAATGTTACTGCTAACCACATGTAGGGGTGGATGTGATGTACAATCAGACTAAAGCTAAGCTGCACCAATCAGACAGCAGAAACAAACCACGAACATGCACAGCAGGATCAGCTCATGTTAGCAGAGGGCGAAACTTATTTTGGAAAAAATAACAGTAACTTTTGATTATTTTGAATGATATTGCGATTGATTTTGGTTATCAGTCCTCAGCAACACCAAAGTTGTCTGGCCGTTTATTTTTACATCATTTGTCTCACTGTACACCACCACGACCATGAACACGGAAATTTTGTCGGGATTTGGACCAAACACACTTCTTCAATCACTCTGACAAATTAATATGGACTTTTATGGACACAGTGGTCCTGGGACAATGTTGTGTCTTCCTGCACCTGAAATTGGAGGGAGGCCATGTTGGGAGCCATCACGCGCTGTCAGCGCTGTGTGTGGGGATGGTTGTTTCTTCAAAGCAAAGATGAGAAACACCAGAGAGTAAAAGTTATTTGTTGACTAACCCTACTCAGGCACGTCGAACCGTCCCCGTACAGTAAAGTCCTCAGATTCTACAATGGCCAGTGCCACCAACGATCAGCCAAACTGAATCCAAATCAGATGAAATGAATGAATTCTGCTGCTTTTATTGCAGCAGAACTCTCACTGCCTCCAGGATTGCTGGTGCCAGCTGGACTGAAGTGAGAACCGGGTCGGAGTCCTGAACAACTCTGCTGCTGTGGTTTAACCTCATGACAAAAACATCGAGTCCCACTAGACTCACAGCTGCTTTCTGTGTTCATTTGTTAAAATTCCTCACAAACCCTCTGAGAGGCCCGTCAGCAGCCAAATTAGGCCCGACCCTGGATGAGTGCGCGATTATTACTCCGACCTCGACACTCATATAAACATCTGGGCAGCAGATGTTTGGAGACACCCCGACCTCTGCAGCCAATCGGCATTGAGCAGAGTGGTGGAAGTAATGAAACTTATTTCACCTCAAACATCCACCGGTTCTGATCGGGTTCGATTAACATCGCTTGACTGTCAAAGTTCAAGAGCCCAAACTGTGTTTCTGTCCGTTTAGCAGCAAGTTGAATGCTTGTGAGTGAGAGGACTTACAGGACAGCCCCCTGCATCCATGTGTACAGTAACTATGGGTTTGTGTCGTTCATTTTCATGTAAAAACAGAGAGGGAAGTACACGTCGCCTCCAGCCCGGTCCTGTTCCCTTCAACATCGGGTCAGTGGATCATGGATTTATTGATAGTTTTGATATCTGATGGAATGCTTTGGGCCAATACCAGATCAGAACATTGCGACTTCCAGCCGCTATGATGTTGGAGCAGATTTTTCCTTCACTAGGATGCATCCATCCATCAGCAGCCGGGTCCAGCCATGTGTCTCCTCCTGATAACAGACCCATCTGGCTCTAACGGCTGTCGCTTGTTCCTCCGCCCACTCAACAGAACATTTGTGATGACAAGTTAATTGTGGGTGAACGATGCGTCACTGGGGACAGTCGACTGCTTCCGGCTGACCCGATGTCTCACTTGGTCCTGGACTTACATGATTAATCATCACTGGAGGCTGTAAGGCGATCACAAGGGCGCCAGCCACAAACCTACAACTGCAACATCTGGTCCGATCATTGTATTCTTGATGTAAAATCTATTCAGAGGACTGGAGGGAGTATTGTGGAGCGTTACGCCTGACGACTCCACACATGACAGCGGAAGCATGTGGTCATCCACGGTCGAGGGGGCGGCGCAACGACCAGAAGAGCATTAGTGATGGGAGAAAAACTGCTCTTAAGTCATGTGGGAGTTCTTCCTGGTGAAGAGAAGTGCTTGTTTCCATGGACGCAGAATTTAAGATCTAACTGAATACGAACAGACAGGCTCAGACGTGAATTCACTCCCCTGAAATCTCGTCTTTCAACGTGATGATGATTGTCACGTTTGAAGTCACAATGAGTCGCCGAACACCTGACCTCTGACCCATGTCGTCGTGCTGCTCTCATGATGCTGCTCCATCTGAGGAAACACTCAAGTCCCCTTCTGTGCTCGGAGACTGAGCCGGTGGGTGGGCTGAACAAGGCTGATGAGATGCAGCAGGAATCAGACGGAGCTGAAGGTCGTTGGAGTCGTCATCAATAACGGGAGTGTTTACGCTGATGTCAAACAATAGCATATGTTTCTCTTACCATTTTAGAGAGAAGGAAACAAACTGACCACCAAACTGGAGCTGCATGGCCTCGCTGCTGGGGAGGGCCCTGGACGTGAGGATACTCGAGCCTCCAGCCGCTGATTGAACTGTTTGACAGATGGATGTTTGATCTTCATCGAAACTTTGTTACTTGAGCATGAGTGTACATTGGAATGAGTGTTGATGGAAAACAGCCACGACTCTAAAACCTGCCTGGGGGAGAAGGCTGGTGCACAGCAGAGGTCCGCTAATAAAGGTTCCACAGAACGATGCTGATGGATGAATTTAGAGCCATGAAAATCTTGTATTTCCTAAAGGAGGGTCAACACGGCAGCTCAGTCCAACAACATGGCTTTAAATGTTTGTTTTGCATTCAGTATGCACTCGATATCATTGCTTCACTGCTATTGAGACCAAATGTTTCATGATGTTTCCATACAGTGTAGGAACACAAAACATTGAGGTTAGGAAACATTGGTACCAAGCACCACCCTGAATCGCCGGACGGAGAGGAAACTGAAGCGATTATAGTTAGCACTGTTTCAGCCCGTAGCATTCATAAGTCCTTGAATTTGCTAGATCACCATGCCTTGTGCAGTACGACCTAGAAAATGAAGCGAACCCTAAACTCAAGAGCATAGAATGTCCAGTTAAAGTAGAACTCATCCTCTGATATTCATTGGAGGAAATAAACTCAGGACCACGCCCACTTTTAGTGAAAGTCTCTAATTGTCCATCGTCCCCAGATACAGACAAGAAGACAGCAACATTCTCTAGGGAGCTGAGGTCCAGGCTAGTTAGCTTAGCCCAATGGCTGGTAGTGGGTGGAAGTGTTAGCATCAGCTACCTCAGGTCCAGGCTAGTTTGCTTAGCTCAGTGACTGATAGTGGGTGGAAATGTTAGCATCAGCTAGCTCAGGTCCAGGCTAGTTTGCTTAGCCCAATGGCTGGTAGCAGGTGGGAAGTGATAGCATCAGCTAGCTCAGGTCCAGGCTAATTAGCTTAGCCCAATGGCTGGTGGTGGGTGGGAAGTGTTAGCATCAGCTAGCTCAGGTCCAGGCTAGTTCGCTTAGCCCAATGGCTGGTAGTGGGTGGGAAGTGTTAGCATCAGCTAGCTCAGGTCCAGGATGCTGGTGTGTCCAGCAGGAATCCTCCTCCTCCTCATCATCAGTAGCAGCAGTCGCTCTTCTAGTCCTCAACAAACGTTTGGTTCTGTTGACCCAAGTTCCAGTGGAGCTTTGGAGGTGCTGCGTCAAATCACTGCGCCCAGTCAGGAAAGTAGTTCCGGCTACGTGTCTGATTCTATCACTACAACGTCTCTTCATGTTAAACTGGTATTCATCACCAAGGTTACACACAACCCTCCTGATATTAATGCAGGCAGAGAGGGAGCTACGCTAACACTTCCCACCCACTACCAGTCATTATGCTAAGCTAACTGGCCTTGGACTCAGCTTTCTAGAGAAGGGCCTCCATCTTTATTTTCTGTATCTGGGTACGATGGATGAAAAGGGGATTTTCCCTAACAGTGGGTGAGTTCTGTTCTGTTCGTGTTGATGACCTCACTGGTGATCAGCAGGCCATTGATGAGGTTAGAAGCTGACAGAGATGGGCAGCAGCGTGGAGGCATGTCAGTGACAATCTGGGTGGATCGAGACTCAAACTGATGTCAGTGCAGAGGAACCGATCACATTAATACACATAAACACAATCAGTCACTGTCACTGGCTGCTGGTAATTAATGTGAGAAGCAACAAAATGGCTGCCACACGACAGGAATATCATGCTCAGATCCAACATCTGTCCCTTCCTGGTCGACATGCTCATGTTGGCGAGGCCAGATACATGAAATCGACCCTGACAAAAGTTATGGGGCAACAGTAAAAAACTACATCAAACAATCATCTGAGGTCTCCTAGAGACACCAATCAGATTCAGTCAAAGATGGATGTGAAGCGTGAAACACTGCTGGTAGAATGGCAGCTCTGTCGTGGAGAGAAGCTACATCACAAAACCAAAACAAATAAAATGCTGCAGTTACAGTTGGAGCAGAGACGGGGGAACTGGTGCCGATCCAAAAAGAAAACATTAGAAACCATCTGCTGCTCTCATCTGTGGAGACAGCTGAGAGATCTCTGTCCCAGAGGATTTACAAACACAGCAGTGTCTAATATTCATAATCCCTGCCAGATTAAACACAGCCACCCCTCCATAGTTGTTGTAGCACAGAAGTTATAAATAACCGTTTAGTCCTGGTAAGAGAGCAGGTTAAAGTTCCTTCATCTCCAAGTCAATGACCTGAAATCAAGCTAGTGATCGACAGAAGATGTTGGAGGTTCAGTTCTACATCAGATCCACCAGCAAACACCAGACCGGTGGATGGTGGAGGTTCAGTTCTACATCAGATCCACCAGTAAACACCAGACTGGTGGATGGTGGAGGTTCAGTTCTACATCAGATCCACCAGTAAACACCAGACCGGTGGATGGTGGAGGTTCAACCACACCTCCTCATATTCACTTCCTGTTGGGTAACAAACATACCTTGAATGTTTTTATTGACTAAAGGGGTTCTAACTGCTGGGTTCCTGCCATCTGGTGTCCTTCCAGTGTTTTGTGATTCTTGCTCAAATCTCTCATGAAGTTGAAGAGCAGCAGCAGATCGATGGAGCAGTGTCCCGGTCCGGTGAGCTGGTATCAACAGGAAATGCCTCGTTACAAACATCCTGACCAGCTGAGGGGAGCAGGAAGCTGCCAGCTCGCTATCACTCTGAAGCCAAAAACTAACCAACAACGAACTACAAGCCGACAATATCAACAAGCTGGAGTCCCCAACTCAACAAACGATCGCTCGCTGTATTTGACTCCAACGCAAACCCTTGGCACTTTGATGGAGGCGGTTCCGTTTGAGTGTAACACTGATGCCAACGTGTACCAACACATTCTCAGCTCTAGAGGATTTATTTCTGATTTCCACATCACAACCAATCAGACATCTGTTTACTTCCTGCTCCGAGACCAACGCCAGTATCAGACAAAACATACATTGGGTAGCCACGCCCACTTAGCAGCTCACTGTTGCCATGGCCACACCCACTCAGCTGATCCCCAGTTCACTTTTGTGTCTCTGATACTTGTCTGAAACTCAAAACTTCAGAGTCAAGACTAACTAGTACATCTGTCCAGGGACATAATGAAGTACAAATACTTCCTGATTTTACTCAAGTTGATTTTTCAGGTATTTAGATTTCATTTGACTACCCATTTTTTGACAACTTTATACTTTTATTGCCTGCTTCTTTTGATTCTTTACAGAACAAATTTGAGGTCAAAGCTGGACACAGAGGCTCAGATGAGTTGTGTTGTGACATGATGACGCGTTCCTGTCAGCATACAGCAGGGGGTGCTAACTCATGAAAACGCCGCTCGCCAAAATGTATAACATAAGAAGAAGAAAGAAGACGCCCAGGCTAGGAGATGAGAATAACCAAAATGGTAGAACAACTGGAAACCTGAGGGTCAAAGGTCATTCACCTTTGCACGTTCCAGTATGTGAAGGAGGAAGCCGCCACAGTCCTGATCCTGATCAGAGCACCTGATTGGTCAGGCCAGGCTGCTGCTGGCTGCTACTGAGCCGACCCTCAGACATGTAAACTCTGACCAAAAAAGGCTTCGCTGGCTCTCGTCTGCCGTACACGAGCAGAGAAGGACATGGCGGCAGTTCAGCATGGCGGCTGTGGCGGGGGGCGGGAGGCGGGGTCACACCAGGCCACAGATTTCGTCCTTCCTGAGCTCTGGAGCTGAACCCAGGTCAGTCACATTCTAACACATCTATTTTCTTCCGTTTGATTTCATTCGTGTAGAAAGTCTCAAAACTGCAGAGGCCCAGAGAGGTCACTTCTGCTCCAGGAGCTCTGCTCGCCTCCTCTGGCGGACCAACTCTCCGTGTCGGGCGTAGACACAATCATCTGGAGAACGTCCCCCACATTCAGGAGGCGATAAGACCGTCTTCACCTGCCTCTCTAGAATGAAGCATCTTAGGTATGAGATGAATGTCAGCAGCACCTCCAGGCCATGCGGGATTAACGCCGTTCCTACGCCTTGCATGCTGGCGCCTGTTTCTGGTCCTGACCATCTACGCCTACCATGCTAATATGAAAATAGCAAGCGAGTAGGTGCCATTCCTCCAGTATGTTTTTGTTAGTTAAGGCCCGCCCACCCAGGTGCATGCTGGTTCTTCACCTGTCAATAGCTCATTAGGTTCAGTAAGTTCAGCTCAAGTAACAACAAACAATGGTAAACTAGAAAATAGAAACGAACAACACACACAGAAACCAATCCAAACAATCATGATGTCATCAGTGACCAGTGGCGACGAGTCGCAGGCGTCCCTGTGGACAAGCACCAGTTCCAGGCTCCGTTTCCTCTCCACCTGTGACCAGTAAACTCAGCGGGGGATGCTGACGAGGCTTGATCCTGGCGATTGTGGCGACACAGGTTTATCTTGTCCACGGCGAGAAACTGTGATGCTTTGACGCATAAGAGAGACGAAATGAAATGAAACGGATCCGAAGACGAGACACTCCTTCAATTACCCTCAAAAAAACCCCAAACAAACGCCGTGGCACAACTCGACAGGTGGATCAGTGCCATGACACAAAGACAGGCTCTGGGACTGCAGCAACTGATGGTGGCACCAGTGGCACCAATAATGGGCGGGGCCATTTACATCCATCTCTCTGGATCTGTCTGATCTGGACTTCCTGGATCAGGGTTGTGAGGTTCTGAGGACTCCTGTCAACCACATTTGGAACAGAACCTGACAGCTGTGTTTGTGCTCGACCTCCACTTGTCTGGGTCTCACAATGCCTGTCTGTCGACTGTGTGTGTGTGTCTGCATGGTGTGTGTGTGTGTGTGTGTTTGTCTTCGTGTGTGCGCGTGTGTAAGTCTGCATGTGTGTGTGCATTTGTGTGTCTTTGTGTGTAAGTCTGCATGTGTGTGTGTCTGCGTGTGTGTGTCTGCATGTGTGTACGTGTTTTTGTGTCTTCGTGTGTAAGTCTGCATGTGTGTGCGTGTTTGTGTGTCTTCATGTGTAAGTCTGCATGTGTGTGCGAGCGTGAGTGTGTGTGTCTACGTGTGTGCGAGCGTGTGTGTGTGTGTGTGTTGATGTGTTATGTCCTCTGTCTCTGTCCTGGGGAGGCGGGCCCTCCCGCTGGTGGTCCCCCCGCTCAGCAGCCGTAGATCAACAGTGATTGATTGACGTGTGGACCCGCCCCCACCAGATGAGCTGCAGGGCCTCAGTGTTGACGCACGAGTCCCTGATTAACACATCAGATCTCATTGCTAAACTGAGCTGCAACCACGGCCGCAGGCATTCTCTCAGCCTCTAGAGGACGGTGATGTAACGACACTCAAGTGTTGAACTGAGGACACTCGAGGTGGAGCCGCCGAGGATGCCACACTCTCACGAGTCAAAGTTACTTTACTTTTCCACAAAAATGATACCACTGAAAAAAACAACAGTTTCAAACTCCTACTGATGAGAGGTTCCACTTTAGTACTTTGTTCTTAACCAGCTGATTTGTCTTTTTTGCCCAGGTGAACCCAGTGGGTCAAGGTGAGCCCAGATGAGCCAGGTGAGGTCTCCATTCTTCCATCTGAAGACAAAAACACCACACGAGTACAACCAAGAACTGACGCGTGTTCAGAAATCATTTCAAAGAAAGACCCAACACAGCAGAACCAGGACGCCGGCAGGAGACCTAAACCCACCCCGCACTGATTTCAAAGTTGACTCGAATCAACCTCATGAAAACTGGACCTCTAACACTCTTCTGATACGCAGTCAGAACCAATGTTCCTGATCCCGTTTTCAGTCCAACCAAGAGGCTGTGACTTTGACCACTGCAAATGGAACTGAGTTATCTTGCTGCGCTGCCAGTGGTTCACCTGTTAGCTTGTTGCTAACGTTTAAAGGGTGAAGTTGTGATGTTGAAAACTGAATCCTGCAAACAGACGAACCAATCGATCACATCACCAATAAAACGTCACAGGTTAGACTTTGGTTCCAGAATCATTGACCTCAAGCAGGACTCCATCCAGCCAGACGGCACTGGAGGATGTTTGACAAACAGGAAAACTAAAAACAGCTTGTGAGCCTCTGTTCACCAGACAGAACAATGGAGACACCAAGGAAAGTCCCTGAAGACACGCCAGATAGATTCCACACACACATTTGTCAAACACATTTGTTTGTCGTGACTCGTCAGCTTCCATGAGAAGAAAAACAACCCCCAAACTCAATCCAGTCCACGCACGCCTGCACGTCCCAGCAGGAAGTCGTTACCGTCCACAGCGAAGCATCAAGTGTCCTCACTTGTTCGAGGTCAAACCAGCTAACTAGTGAACCTCAGATTATGGATTACACCAAAACTACTGTGGAAATCAGGTGGAGGGGCGGAGTCTGGCCAAGGAAGAGGCCATTGAATTTGGGGTCAGATGATTTGCAGCGCCACCTGATGGCAACAGGAAGAGACATGTTTCTTGTACACATTGATGTTCTCCTCCCAGAGGGTCAACCAGGTCTTCCCAAATGTGGAAGCGTTTGTCAGGACCTGGTGAAGGGTCACGGTGAACACGGAGAGCGAACCATAGCGAGGAGGCGGCCATGTTTTTGTTTGATGTTTGACCGCAGAATACGAAGCTGTAATCACTGGAGTCACATGATCAGATCTTTGGTGAGACTCCTGAAGACGTCTACAAGCTCAGTGTAAGTCATGGCGCCACCTGGTGGTTACAGGAAGTGGAACCAACATCGCATGGCTATGTTGTCTTCACCTGACCTACAGCTACTTCACATATAGGAAGTGGGGGTTCTCTAGCACCACCTAGTGGAGGCAGCAGTGTTCTACACCTCCCTCTCACTCTACTGAACACAAACTCAGACTGGGATGTAGGCGGGGTCTGAGGCTCCGCCCACAACCACTTCAACCGGGACCAGGGGCCCAAGTTCACCTTGAGGGAGGAGCTAGCTCTCCGCACGACGACATCAGCACCTCATCGGTGTCGCCAGATGTCAGCCAGTTTAAAATACCCCAGCGTCGGCCTGACAGCAACACAGGACCAACAAATCAAGACTAGTTCCTTCATGTCTCACGGCGTTGTCACCGAGCGTGACGTGCCGCTGCCTGATAAACTCCGACACAAAGGAGAAAACATTACAGTCAAAGTCACTGTTGTTCATCTCTGATCTCCAGCTTTTATCTTCTTTGATGTTCTTCAGTAAATGTTGCCACTGGATGTTTCTCTCCAGAACAGAATCAGCGTTTCGTCCAAGTTCAGTTTCGTTATGTGACCATTGTGACCCCCTCAGCTGGACGGGGAGCTGAGACCGGACCGCATCTTCATCAGAACAGCACGTTTATGTTTCGAACAGTCGCCTGTGATAAGTAAAAGACATGTTCATCATTCCTTCACACGGCACTCGGTCATCGGCCAACAAACCAGCAAATGCTTGATGTCTGGGCTTTACCGAGACTTTGGAATAAAATAAAAATGTTATTTCTTAAAATTCCCAAAGTTTACATGTGAGAGAAACATGTAAGTAACATAGAAACTTCTTTTTCATTGACATGTGACAATAAGAGATGGAACAGCCATGTTGATCGGCCATGTTCACGCCACTGACGGAGACTCAGTGGGGTCGATACGGCTGGTCGCACATTGTCACATGACATCGCATAGCTAATCAAGTTATACATCCAAAATCTTTAATTAAATCATCAATTCAATCATAACAACACAGTAGCAATACTAAAAGATGCAGCATACAGGAGGATACACCGAAACATGTGTTTCAAATATAGTTTGAGTTTTTTTGTTGAAAATTGTAAATTTCACCTGAAAAAAAGTCAATCTTCCAGTGTCTGTTCAACTGATTCATGAACATTCACTGCAGCACAAAGCTTCTCCAACTTCATCAGACTTCAAAGACGTGGGGGAGGGTGAGAGCGACGAGGGGCAGCCCCTCATGCTGGTCCTTTGCTGAACAAAATCATTTCTAGTAGTTTTCATTCATGCACAGTCACTTACAGGTCTGCTGCTCTGCGTCCAAGTCCTCTGCACGTCCACCACCCGAGTCCCACGACCATGTAGGGAGGCATAGGATGGTTGCCACAGGAGACACCCCCCCAGACCCAGACTCCGCCCACTCATGTGCTGCAGAGGAGAACAGAGCCTGAAGTGATTGGACAATCAGCTGCAGATCAGTGTTGATGAGTCCCTGGTGGGTCAGGGTGAAGCAGCACCGCCCAGCTGCTCCCTGCACTCACTCGCCTCAGGAAAAATGTGAAGCAACTTGTGTGAGGAGGTGGAGCTGAACGTGATGGACAGGTAAACAAACGTCTCTTCACACTCAAAAAGCCACAGTGACATGAACGAAAGGTAATCATCAAGCAACCATGGGCACATTTGGTCGCTTCTATCTTCAGCAGCAAAACCTTCTCATGAGCCGCCCTGCACCCTGGTGTAGCAGCGGGTCCTGGTGTAGCAGCAGGTCCTGGTCTTGGTCCCTTGTTAAATGATTATTAATGAAGCATTAACCCTAAGAGCTCTGTCCCTTCTCTGATGCAGTGACCTTTGGGTCACTGCATCCTTTGGATGGATGAATGGATGATGGATGGAGGGATGGATGGATGGATGAGGATGGATGAAGGGATGATGGATGGATGGATGGAGGATGGATGAAGGGATGATGGATGGATGGATTGAAGGATGGATGAATGGATGGATGATGGAGGGATGGATGGAGGACGGAGGAAGGGATGATGGATGGATGGATTGATGGAGGAAGGGAGGGATGGATGATGGAGGGATCGACCCACTAAGTTATGACTGGAAGGTCCAAAAGCCACACAGCTGGTTGTCTGTTTTTCTCAGGAATTTTTCTGATGACTTCAGACAGCATCTGCCTCCTGCTGTACTTCCATGGAATCGTGTTGGACTGCCAGTGGGACCAGAGTCAAGAACCGTTCCACCACAGCTGCTGGAACCTTCACCACAGTTATCATGTTGTGTGCTTGAAGGTAACGGTGACGTGATGGCCAACAACATCTGAACTGTCCAACAAAGCAGCAAGACGAGGGTCAATATTGGTTCAGCAGCTCCATGCTGGTCTGAACTGGAGGACCAGAAGGGCTTAACAGCTAAGCTAACGATTGCTAATGAACAATAGTAACAGCTTGTTAGCAACTTTAACCTCTGACAAGTTCATGTCGTCATTGTTAGTGTGGGACAGAATCACAATGGTGACGAGGTTGACCACGACTTGTTTGTCTCATTCCTGCTATTCTACCTCTGACCACATGACGACCTGGTAACCGGGAGACTAGATTAGTGCAGCAGGAGGGAGGGAGACACCTGCTGGCCAGGAGGTGGAGGTGTTCAACCCTGCAGCTGTAACTTAGTCCAGATATCAAATGTGTCTTCATGGCATGAGTGCAGCCAGCATCTCTCAGTGGTTTCAAGGCCTCGTTGTGAAACAGACCTCAGAGTGGTAACACGACCAGTTAGGGTTGTATATTGATAGGCTATCAACTTGGCTAAAGTTGATAGCCTATCAATTGACTATTATATGTAGATAAATGTTGCCATCTGTTGGTGAATCTAATTCATAACAGTCAGATGCATTTGAGGGACCTGAATTAAAAGTTTGAAGTATCAGTCTGTTTGATCCTGAATTAGAGTTTTCTTAGAACCGTAGTCTGTACATACTACAATTACTACTACTAATATGAATAATAATAATAATGAGAATAATAATAATAGGGCAGCCCGGTGGAGCAGACAACATTAGCGGCCAGATTCCAAACTGTAGCAAAAGCACACACATTACTCACTTATGACTTTAAATTGCACAGTTTTCAAAAGCATGTTGGACTTAAGAAGATTTGAAATGAGGATTCCACAGAAGAGTGGGAGGCTGGAGCAGTGGTCCTCATGGTGGCCCCCATCAAGAAGGTTGTGGGTGGAGCAGTGGTCCTCCCTGTGGCCCCCATCAAGAAGGTTGTGGGTGGAGCAGTGGTCCTCACTGTGGCCCCCATCAAGAAGGTTGTGGGTGGAGCAGTGGTCCTCACTGTGGCCCCCAGCAAGAAGGTTGTGGGTGGAGCCCCGGCTGCAGCATGGGGTCTTTCTGGGTGAGTCTCCATGTTCTCCCTGTTCCTGCTGGGTTCTCTCTGGTGCTCCAGCTTCCTCCACAGTCCAAAGACATCAAGAGGGACCAGGTTAATCCAGACTCTAAATTGACCGTAGGCGTGGCTGGGAGAGCCAATGGTTGTCTGTCTCTATGTGTTGGCCCTGCCATGGACTGGTGACCTGTCCAGGGGGAAGGCTGCTGGGATAGGCTCCACCCCCACCCTCAACAGGAGAAGAGGGGGAACATGGAGGGATGGATGAGTGGAGGGATGATGGTCAGGGGCAGCCCTGTGTGTGACTCATCAATGTTTTGTAAGTTGGAGCCGTGTGTTTAAGGTCTGAAATAAGAGAGGGACTTAATGATTCCCAGCACTTCCTGTGACGTTGTACGCTCGCTTATCACAGGTCATCAGAAACGACTCTTCACATTGAGGTCACAGCGCAGTGAGAGCCGAGTGTTGGGGAAATCACTTTTCTTATTCATCGAAAGGCAAAATACACATAGCAGGATCCTCATCACTGCGGCGCCCCCAAGGCTCAAATGACTATTATTTTGCACATCATAAGGAAATGCATCAAGGCCCTGTTTGACGCAAATTCTCATTGGCTTGGTTCATACAAGGCCCGGTCATGCGGGTTAACACAGAGACGTCAAAGATCAAACTTTTATTTCCTGACGACTGAGATGTCTTCAAAACTTCGTGGAGTGTGAACGTTTCCTCCACGTTGACGCTCCCTCATAATTGATGTGACAGCTGAACTCTGAGACGAGTGAATTTGCTGACAAATGTTTTTCTGGGAGGTTTTATTTGAGTTTACTTTGGAAAAGTTACAGAGAATAAACATCCGACTGTTATTCAGTTACTGTGACCAACAAATTCAGGTTCAGAAGTTTACAAGGTATCATTACGGCGTGGTGATGTCACAGGGTCCTCCGTGGTGCCAGCCAGATCAGGAGACATTTGGCTCTGCCCAGCATCATCACTCTGTGAGCCAATCATCATCGTGTGTGGGGCTACGCCCTGGACACAGTGACAGGCCGTGCTTGGTAAAGCAACATTTCCAAAAATGGCGGTCAAAGAAACGCCCGTTTATACATCCAAACGAGTGAGCGGACGAGTAGTACCGCGGTTTCCATTTTCAACAAAACTCACCATTTTAGGGTAGTTACAGTAGCTGCTAGCTAGCTAGTCGATGTTGTTCCATATAGTGAGGGCATCTCTTCGATGCAGAAGGAAAGAATGATGATGAAGTAGTCGCCAGACGGCAAACTGATACCCGCAATGATGTTCAAGTAAATGGAGTAAAAAAATTCAGACTTACTAATGTGAGAAATCTGCAGACATACATTGATAATCTGGTTTAACTGAGCAAACTATTGCCTAGCTTTAAAGTCAAGGGCATCATTGGATATGTGGAGCTGAGGCGGATCCTCCAAACCAGCTGAAGAAAGCGTGTTTGAAGCAGTCTTTCAGGATGGGACCACGGCATCACACCGTGAGCTACAGATGCACAGACAATGAAGAAAATAGCAGGAAACACAAACGCTGTTATTGGCTGCTGACAAACCCAATCATTCTAATCGTGTCTTCTCAGGTAGCACCTATCTAAGATAAAAAAGCTCAGGTCATGTTTCTGTTGGGTCACTTTAGCTCCTCAGTTGTTGGTCATGTCTCTGCTGTTCCTTGGAAGTGTGTGTTTGTCCACCTTGTCGAAGTCCCATTACACAGACTTTCTTGCAGTCCCTCAGGGTCTTGAAGCGGTTGTCGTTGCCGCCACAGCCGCTGTACCGGAAGCGAGAACACTGGTTACGTTTGGAGTCGAAGAAGAACATCATGGTGTAGTTCTGGCAGCCGCCAGCGTCTGGTTTGAGGAAACAGACCTCTGAAAGGAGACCGAAATGATTAATCTTTATCTTCATGAACATCCACACGGAACATTCTGGTCCTGAGGACGTGGACTAGTGCTGCCCACCTTCGGGTTCAGATTGCAGGTGGAGTCTCTGGCCATCGTCTCCAGTCATAACATCTGGCTGAATGTTTCGTCCTGTTTGCTTCGCAAACTTCTCATTTCCCTCATCAGCAAACTCCAGGTCTGCTGACGCCTGCCTGAACACACGGCAGACAACATCACCGCACCGTTAGCCTTCACTAGGTCATCGGATCTTTGTCCAATATTCTCCGTCTTTGAGCAGCTAAATGTTACCAGTCAGCTGACCTGGGAGCAATCACAAACTGGTTCCTTTAACGCTCAGGACAGAAGCCAGATGATAAAGATGCTGGCGGTTCATTTCTACAGCTGAACACTGAGCTGAGCACCAGAATCAGTCAGGAAGCAGATTTCATCATTTCCCTGCTACAGAGAGAACAGCTACTCCAACCCTTACAATCCTGATCCTCTCTGCTGGTCTCTGTCTCACTGCTGACACTTGACCAACTGTATGTAACCCTGCAGTGTTTCTTACCCATTTTTGAATATTTGTCCTCCATCTTGTTTTGTCAGTTGGTCACAGGTCTGCTTCAATGAAGGAGGAGGATACGTGTTTATTCCCTCTGAAATGAGCAGGAATAAACAGCATGAAGGTGTTTAATGGGGGAACTGAAGGACAGCAAGACTAGAATCTGCTTACGGTTGAGGGTGGAGAGGAAGACCCTGAAGAAGCGTTGGGTGTAGACCCGCTCATCAGCCTCCAGCCCCCCCACGTGGAGCAGGTGCTGCGCTGTGGGTAGACTGGCCAGCTCCTCCGCCTGAGGATAGGAACCAAAACGGATTGGTATCATTTGCCTGAACAGTTCCATCATTGATGTAATCCACTTTGCAATACAATGACATCACATGCATCTGTGAGAGACAGTCTGGACGTACAACTGAGACAGAGGTAGTCCAGTCTGGTTTCATTTCACCCCCCCCCCCCCAAAAAAAAACAAAACAAAACGCTGTGTGCCATGCCAAGAGGAGCCGGGCTGCAGCAATGAGCCATCAGCCTGAATGTTTCCAGTTTCAACATCCTTCCTTGTTGTCTCAGAGGCAACGTGGTCCTGAGGGACAAAGCTATGGAGCCTCTTGTCCACTCCTGGATAAAGCCAGAGGAAGCTTCCTGACCAGCCCAGGGCTAAACTGGTGTGACTTCATTGTTTTGACAAACTTTAGTAACAGTCTACTGCTTCACCTGTAGCATGCTAGCTCAGATGTAGCATGCTAGCATTAGCTTGTTTTAGCTAGCACCACTTCATGGTTATCTCAAATCATGAAATTAAGGCAAATAAGTGAAAAGAAAGAAGAGAAGCTTCACATGGACAACAGAGTTCACGGAGGAAAAATGTAACATGCATTCTTGTGTGGTGGTCCTTTACAACAAGAGTATATTCAGAATAATTGGATAATTTTTCTACAGAAGAGACCTGATCATCTCCGCAATAAGGTGGGAAAAAAGTAGACACGTAAGTGCTGGTTACTAGAAAAACAAGTCCCATTCAAAATCCACAAGAAGGAACCACAATCAACAGGCAGAATTGATAACAGCGTTCCCATCCCATCCCTACCTCTGCCTGCATCCAGTCCTTGAGCCCACCTACAGTCACCACAAACAGAACCACACCCTCACACTTGGCCTTCTGGGAGATGTAGTGCAGCTTGGTGCGGTTCTTGAAAGACATCTGAGAGCCCACCACGACCAGCAGCACCTTCCTCCTGTGGGGCCCGTTGGGCTTCAGGAGCTCTTTGAGGCTGTACTCTAGTGTCTCTTCCAGCACCGAGGAACCACGCAGCTGCTGCAGGTTCTGGCCTGGTTCAGTCTTCATCAAGTCCTGGTTGTCTTGCAGCCCAGACTCCCTCTGGAAAGGTGTGATGCTGCTCTGCAGGGTCACTCCCTGCTCCATCATCAAGTGTATCAGCTGCTGAATGCCAGTGTCCTCATTGGCCATCGTCTCCCTGGGGCTGTCCGCCACCATGAGCAGGTCGGCCTCCACCTCCGCAGGCTGCAGGGGCTCCTTGATGAAGGCGCACTCGTCTGACCGCCTGCATGGGTCTGAGGAGACAGCAAACTTTGAGAATCTAGATCCAGAAAATGGGTCGAATCATGATCAAACCTAGTGGCCAAACAGTTAAAAGCTGGAATTTGAAAAAGCGTCTCTGACAAAGACGTGATGGTTCAGATGAAGGGCAGGAGTTTCAACACAGGAAAAAGACGTGCACTTTACTGTGTGTTTTTATAAAAGACAACGACAAGATCCTTAAGTTCGGGTTCACATTGTTTTTATGTAATCTTATTAAGATGGTGGCGTCCTCACAGACCTGTTAAGCCACAACCGATGGTGGGATTGTTCAGGAGCAGTAGACGTATCTCTGGAAACTACAACCTGTGTGCAACCCCTCCTCACCGTTAGTCCTGATGATGCCACCATCTTAACACCGGACATAAAAGGTTTTTGTCATCGGACAGCCATCAGCAGCACCTGACCACATACATTCTACCTGCTACTGATGTTTCCTGCTCAAACATGCCTGATGCTGATGACGCATTTATGGCAGCAGGCTGTACCATCGCCGCCGATGACACCTGAGTTATGCTGCTGCTTTTACTTTAGCTGTGCTCTGGACTGCTGCTGTCCACGGGAACGCCATCAAGACAGGTGTGAGAGGATCACCGTGACAACCGTCAGGGAGGAAGACTGGGGGGTCAAAACTACGTATGAACCACTGGACCATACAAATATCAATACTGGTAAGTATGAGCCCCCTCCCACCACCTAGTACCGCCACATCTGCATTTACACTTTTGTTTGATGAGGTCAGAACGAGCGTCTGACCGTGGCTGAACGGGTGACCGACCACCCCTCTGCCTTACCATAACACACCGCACAGTGCCTGACTTTTCTCAAATCGGCTGCCTGGGTCTGCACCCTGCCCAGCACTGTGAAGATGGAGTTTCCAGAGTCGTCGACCTGCAATCACACAATGGCGGTCATGAGCGGTGCTCAGCAGACACTAGCCAAGAAGAGAAGAGAGTTATGTAAATGACCCGGCGCAGGAACAGCGGCCAAGTGTACACGAGCCCAGCAGTTTCACTGGCCAGCGCAGTGAGTCAGGGAGAGCTGGCAGGTCAGGGGGGTTCTGGTTGCCAGAGATGCTGTAATTCTAACTGAGCAGAGAGTTGGACGGAGTTCATGTGTCTGGGGCCTCAAAACACTTTAGATTTCACACGTTTACAGAGCAAAGTTGATAGGAGGGAGGGTTTGGAGAGACGTCTGACACACAACACCGACTGTAGAAGCCACTCATAACATGACATCATCCCAATGGCGGCGGCGATATTACACACAATGAGCGTTGGTTAATCAAGCACTTGTAACATAGGAATCTTAATAATGATTAGTTGAAGCTTAGTCACCACCGGGGATGACAACTGAACTATTAGTTAACAGTTAACTGAGGTGTGTGGTAATCATTTGGTTCTGGTCATAGCATTTCTTACATACTTGTGTTATATTTATATTCAGTTTTGCTAGCACAGTAGTCACTTTCATTTCACTGCCACTGTACCTGTACATTAAGGCATGTGACAAATAAAACTTGAATCTTGACATTAGGTCATGTTTTGATGAAGTAACTAAGCATTAACTAGCTGTTGTGTGCTTTGGCACTGACACTGTGTTTCATTATGAGTTTGTTCATGGACAAATCAAACCTGCCTCCATCGCCCGGCTGACAGCAGGAGCGTTCCTCAGTGAGACGACCGCCGGGACGATGTTGAGGGCCCGGTACTCCATCGTGGCGGTAACAATGTCACTCACATCCTGCGACGGCCCATTGGAGAAAAACACGGCCACTTTCCTCATCATCATTCCTGCACGCACACGCTTGAAGACGTTCTGACCCACGAAGAGCATGGCAGCCCCCAGCCGCCGCCGGTTGGATGTGCGCTCCAGGGCGATGTTCTTCACTGACTCAATCAGCTGTGTCCTGCGGCGGTAGTCCTGGAAACGGATCAGGTACTTGGTGTGGGCACTGTAACCCACCACAGCCACACGAGCGCCCGTCGGACAGTTGCTCTCAGTGATGGTGACATCCTCCAGCAAGGAGAGGAGGGCGGCACGCTGCCTCTCGAAGGAAGCTGGGGTCACGTCCTCAGACATGTCCAGGCCGAAGACCAGCTCAGTGGGGAAGGCCGGGCACTCCGTCTGACCTGGAGGCGTTTATGGAGGAGGGGAAGAACCTAAGTATCATTCTGATGCTTATCCAACCTAGTTTCCACCATATTTGGGTCAAAATTTGGGACAGGAAACAACATTTTTGAAACTGTAAGAATTTTGAGAGTAAAGAAGTGATGGAGGGAAAAGCATCCTCCTGAGCTCATGAAACCTGTCTGAGAGTATTTGAAAGTCAAAATAGTCTTTTTGAATGAGGTATTGCTTTCATGTCAGGAACCAGACTGAAGACTCTGGAGCATCCTGAGTGTAGAACGGTTCCACACTCCTGCTCTTGATGTTGCATTCTTGGCCCACCTGCAGTACCTGACTGGCCCCACCAGGGGCCAATAGCCAACACCTTGGGAATCACTCATGTAGAGAACACCTGAGCTCTCCTGTGAATGCAACAGTGCTGTCCTGGAACAGGTGAGGTCGGCAGACTGAGACGGTTTCCTTCTGGTTGTTTGGGACAGTCATTTGTTGCATCGTACTAACTCCCAATAAGTTCAAACCCCTCGAGCGTTCCACAGGGTTCTGTACGTACCGGGGGAACACGCTGCAGAGGAGAAGAAGCATGTATTAGACGAGTGGTGATGAATTTATAGCTGCCCAGAGTCCTCAACACTCACCACAGTTGTCTCTGATGTGGGACACCAGCTGACATTCCTGACAACACAAACAAGGGAAAGCATCACATGGACGTTTGATGTGAATGATGTGAATGTCAGTGTGGACTTACAGTCATGTTTTTGGCTCCAGGAGGACCTCGGGGACCCTGGACCCAGGAAACCCACACATTACTCATCTTGGCCGTTCATTCTCTACTAACTGAAGGTTTCACTATAGACAGTTTTCCCTTTTCCCCTCACTCACTCTGTGACCTGCATATCCTGTGTCTCCAGTCATGCCCGACTCACCAGGGCTCCCTGAGTTCCCCTGCACCCACCAAAACGCAGTTATTTAGAAATGTCACCATCCACAAAGACACATCTGTGTAGGAGTGCTGTCTCTCACCCCTCGACCTTGGTTTCCCTTACGCCCCGGGTTTCCTTTGGGTCCCTGCTGGCCGCCTCCACCCTGAAATCCAGACAATCGCAGTTTTCAGGTCTAAGATCAGCTCATTCATGGGACCTAAACGTGGACGACCAGCTGGCTGCCACACAATTAGATGTTGGCACCTGCTATAAAAGCAGCATGATGACGCCACCTTGGGTCAAGGTGGTGCGAAAAGAATGGAAAGAATTAATCATGAATGTTACACATCAAGCACAAACTCAAACTATTGACAAGATTTACCAGTACGCGTTTGTTTTAGCTTTCATGTGGTAGAGGGCGCTATTTTACACCCAGTGACAGAATACAGCACATCTAGATTCAAACACAGGTAAAGGAGAAGGTCCAGAAGACGCATCAGATGAATGGAGGTGGAGGTTCTCCACGGGGCCTGTGGTGCTGCTGCAGGCCCACTCTGGAGCACGTGAGTCACACAGAAGAGGAGGATGGATGTTCCGGTGGTCCAGGGACCAGGACCATATTTTTTTCATCGAAGGCCAAAAAGTTCTAAAACATTCTGGCCTTGAAGGATGAGATGGGAAACACTTTCTGTCAGACAGTTTAATTGAAGTCTAATTTCCATCTTCAATCAAAAAGAAAAGTCAATCATGTCTGAGTCACTGCACTGACATCGGGTTCCAGCAACTCACCTGTAAGCCGGGATAACCAGGAAAACCAGGGTCTCCCTGGAAGAGAACACCACATCCACATCAATATTGTTTACTGTTGTATGAATAGGAAACCGTTGGTTTAAAACAATTAATTCAAACATTCACAGTGAGCTTCCTTGTTCACCCTCTCAGGAGGAAATTCAACAAGAACAGTGAGTCTTTGGGGGGTGGTGGGAATCAAACCAGCAACCCTTTGTTTGCTAAACAGCCACGCCCCCTCTGAGGCTCACTTCCCCCGGTGACAACGTCCAAGTGTTCTTGAGCAAGATATTGAACCCTTGATTGCTCCTGATGGACCTCAGATGGACTGGTGACCCATCCAGGGTGAACCCCGCCTCTCACCCTTTGACAGCTGGGATAGGCTCCACCCCCCCATGATCCTTAATAGATAAGTGGTAGAAAACCGATGGATGGATGCATGGACAGACAGTAAAACAGGAAACAGCCTAGCTTAGCAAACAGACAGGAAGCATGTGGCCTCACTCCCTCAACAATGCTGCATGAGGGCTTCAAGAGGAGCTTCCTGAGATGTCAGTCATGAACATGTCAGTCATGAAGGTCTCCTCTACCTTGGCACCTTTGGGTCCTGGAGGTCCAAAACCATCTTTGCCATCCAGACCCTAAAAGACGCAAAGACAACCAATGAGATTGTGTAGTTACAAATGTGACTACACATGAGATACTGAAAAACCCCTACCGGCTGTCCTCTGTGTCCCTGCACACCTTGAGTCCCCTTCACACCCGGATCTCCTGGTTGGCCCTTCAACAACATCAGCAAACATTTTAATCCTTCAAGAACTTGAAAGGACATTAAATTACTGCCAAAAAGAAGATGCGAGTAGATTTGTGGTCATCAAGGCTTTGTGTGATGTTAGCATGTAGCTCAACGCATCAGTTATCCTGAAAAAGATGCCAGCTTGACCGAGACGCCGCATCTGAATCCTTGACCCCACTGACCCTGTGGTTCATCTAAAATTAAATCACAGATGAAATACAGGAAATGGTGTCACAGACCTTCTGTCCACGTGCACCACGACGTCCCGCTAATCCTGGATCACCAGCTGGTCCAGGTCCACCCTGCAGGCGAACCATCAGAGGACAACAGAGTGAAGGTCAGACCCCCCAGGTACACAAATACTGACAACAGCCAGACGTTAGCGTGTTTTCATACTGAACAGCTTGGTCACAGATGCTGGTGTGAGAAGCTACCCTCTGATTCTGAGCCTGGTTTGATTTTGGATCTGATGCGACTCATTTACACATCATGCTAACACACTGATGTAAGGCAGTTCACGTAATTAGCATTAATTGGTGTGGTCACAAAACACATCTTGAATTAGCTCATCATTTCAGACAGTGTGGTGGTAGCTCGTCGCCCCGGGGGTTACTGAGGGCTTGGCAGGCCCACCAAAATGACATCAGCCAGAAACTTCAGATTTGAATCCAAGTGATCATCATGTACTGACCTGAGGACCAGGGAAGCCCGAGACACCTCTGGGTCCACGTCCACCGTCCTCTCCTCTGAGTCCCTGCAGACACATGGACGGGACATTGATATGACTCATCTTGGATTGTATCATTTTTTTGTTTTGTGGGTAAGCAGAGAGTGAGAATCTTGTGATTGACTGATCCTTATCAGACCTTTGTTCTGACATTGAACACAGTCAAAGAAACAGCCCCTTTTTGGGTTTTATGCTTATTGTCTACAAAGCAAGCGCACTATTACTTTCACTCCTGGAAAAAAGAACTAACATAAGGTTTGCATTTCCTGTAAGAGAGCAGGACATAAATGAAAATGAGAAGGGGAACAACAGGATTCCTTTGCCTCATGGGTCTCAAACAGCTCTGATGAAATTCCCTGGAATTCTGTTTAGAATCTGGCTGTGTTTGGGGAGGGAGCAGTACTCTACCAGCCAGGCAGAGAGCCTGACACCGCCCCAGCTCCACATGTCCCTTCTTCTATCTGGTTGGCAAAAAGGAAGACCACCATGCAGGAACACTCATAAACTGCATTTATAAGCACTTCTATAGACACCCCCCCACACCCCTGAGAACTGACTTTTTATTCTAACAGCATCATGTGGACAAAAAATATTACAGTCATTGACTTGAAATGATAAGTCGTAGCCATCACACTTCTAGTCCTGTAATCACTGCGCCCAGTCAGGAAAGTAGTTCCGGCTGTCTGGTTCTAACACTACAAGGTCTCCTCATTTTAAACTGGTATTCATCACCAATGTGATATTAATTTAATCAAATGAATACGGTGCATGATAACATCAGTGTATAAATACACTTTACTCCATTCAGGTTGGCTTTAAAGAGACTTTTTATGCTTCTAGCATTCAAAGCAGCTAAGCCAACGAGCAGGCGACTTGGACCGGCCGTCTCAAGTCAAACTTCTCGTTCTTAGTGTTGAACCTGGTGCCTGATCACTCACCTGCGGACCAGCAGCACCGGGGCTGCCTGAGACTCCTGGATCTCCTGGTTTTCCAGGTTTACCCTACAGAAAAGAAAGTGAGTATTGAGTATTCATAGAAACCTTGACTAGAGTTGTGTGATGGCCTCTCCTACCTTTGCACCAGGTGACCCTCTTCGTCCAATTGGACCCTGAAGGAAACACATCATCACAAATAGATTCTAGATATTTGATGAGTATATACAGTTTGCAAGAAACCCCATTTCAATGATTGATTCATCTGAAATAGACAGTGGATACTGTTGTCATGGCAACAGTGGAGCTAAGCATGTTTTCACAGGATCGCTGGATATCTGCTGTACTCAAGTTCTGCAGAAACAGCGTGCAACCAGTTACAATACACAGAGACGCATGACTCCATTCCAGGAAAAAACTCACCGGGGCCCCTATGGTGCCGTCATTGCCCGGCCGCCCGTCCTGACCCGGTTCACCCTGGAGATTTAAAAACATATTCAGTGTTTGAAGGCCTCAGCTTGTTTTGATAAAGACATTAAAGTCCCCCCCCCCCCCAAAAGGAAACCTTTATTTTGTAACAACCAGAAATGTGAATATGAATGGGAGAATGTTCGTTGCTGCAGGACCAGAACTCTGACTGGATCTGATTCATACACCTGGCAAGCTGGTGGCACTCCGTCACATTGTTTCTTTGGCCAACATGACGTTCTCTGACCAGTACAGGTCCTCCGTCACAGGTTCCAAACATCAGTCTCTGATCAGATGATGCTACACATGTTCCTTACTGGTAAACCTGGGTTCCCGGGTTCTCCTTTGGGTCCCGGTGCAAGGTTCTCCACACCTGGTTCACCCTTGAGGACGAAGCACAGAGCAATCAAAGATCGACTTAATGGTTTTAATCCTTCCAATCAGATAAAGAAGCTGCTGTTCCCAGTGTGTTAAATATCCTGTTCTAACATGCAGTCGTTCCCTCTGGAGACGTCTTCATACATGCGAGCGATGCAGACTCGCGGGTCTGAGCTGATTTTAAAAAGGGGTCAAGTAAATGAGATGCACATGGCTGTCGTACGTTGACAGAGGATCTGACAAACACACCAGCAAATCATCAGCATACAGAAATACTTTCCACCCACAAACCCCCTTTAATGTTCAGTCTCAGTCATGGCAGGAGCGGACACAGCAAGCATCCATGTCCAGTCCCACTTTGGAGGTTGAAGGAAGCGGGAAGGTTATTGTTGGACTTGCACAGCAGCAGCAAAAAAAACCAATAAATAATAAAAATATTCTGTAATCCCAGGCCACTGAAGTGAACGTAGAAGCTCTGGTGTGTTGGATGCAGAGGGATTTTTGAGTGTATTAGAGGGCTTGGACTGAGGACAGGGAAGTCTCAAGGTGCTGGGCCACAATGTTTGAGAAGAGCTTTGCATCTCTGACTGAAAGGGAAACTTACGACAATGTCGATTTTGATAATTCTGCCATTTTTAAGCAGGTTTTTGCAGAAGCAACAGAATCTTGATTCGTGTTTGAACAGCTACGACTAGTTAGATCTTTTGACCCATGAGGCACCACATGGTCTTTCCATAGAGAACCTGCAGGACAAAGACAGTCCCTTGGAAGAGGAGGGGTCTCTCACTGTGAGAACAGTGCTGCCGCCATGTTGAACTCAGAACATCAATGAAAACAGGCCAGAACAACGTCTGACCCTTGAGAACAGCATCCTCCGCGACTGAAGTCAGGAACAGCGAGCCTTGCACTTCTGCATTGAAATACTACAGTAAGCCTCGTTTAAAACTCACCGGATCTCCCCTCAGTCCTCGCTGTCCTGGCAGCCCTGTCTCCCCTCTGACACCTGCGATGCCCTAAGGATGAAAGTTCAACCTGTCAATCATGCACCCAAAGGTCAGGGGTCAACATCTGAGGGGATATAAATATGAAGACATGTTTAGAAATGGAACATGTCAAGGAGTGTTTACAGGAAGGGAGGAGTCAGATTTTCCAATGAGGTCACGCTTGTGAGTGAGCGACTGCAGTTTGTGTACTCAACTGTATCACATCCATTTGTACACTCACAGTACTGCTGTTTGTACCACAAGCGCTGATGTGGATTTGGTAAATCAACAAAAGAACAGACCAACATGCAACACAGTAAGCGGCGTTGGTTCTTGTTACCGGGTCTCCTGGACGTCCTCTGTCACCTCGAGCTCCATCTGGTCCCGTCACTCCCTGCAGACGCCAAACCACAGACATCCCAGTGAAAACATTACGATAAGATTGTTGTTTGCTGGAACTCTTGGCCGGAGTTCGTCCTGCTCACAGCCATTGTCTGGCTCGTAGTGTTTGTGTCATCGCCACTTCCTTCCATCTGTAACTTTTTTTTTTTAATTCTAAGACTACAGGGACAAAAACTGAAGTTCTCCATGAACAAGTCACCAGAGGATCGGGATCCCATTTCTTGTCTGCAGAGATCAGCTTCATCCCTGGGTACCACACAACAACAACGGCCTCTTATAAAGACTGTGGAATGTACCTGGTGTGTGTGTGTGTGTGTGTGTGTGTGTGTGTGTGTGTGTGTGTGTGTGTGTGTGTGTGTGTGATGGGTCACTAAAGAGGCCAAAGCACACATGATGGAGGGCTACAATGGCTACCAGTGGCTGGGATGTCCATCAAGTCCATAAGCGTTATGGAGCTGCTGCTGGTGATGAGCGGATCAACTTTTATACACAGATTAATAAACCACCAAGTATGAGCTCATTAGCGCTCCCAGATTTCCACTGATAACCATGTTAACAACGATGAATAATGACGTTTCTCTTCATGTGTGTTCACGAACACCACACCACAGTACGGAATGTTAAGTGTTAATCAGTGGTTTGTTTAATGATCAGTTAGACTTTGAATGGATTTCAGGGGGTTAGATGCTGCTTGTTAGCAGGCTACCTGTTAGCATTACTCTGAAGCGTTTCTACATCTAAAACATGCTAGAAGTTGTCATTAGCAGTAAAAAACCTCCAGACATGTAATGACTACACTACCAAGGAGAACTCCTACCCCCCATACACACACACGTTTGTGTAGCTATCCTTATTAGGACCTTTCATTGATTTCCATTCCTGTGAATATCCTAACCCAAGCCCTAATCTTAATCCTAACCCTAACCAGTTGGTGCCTCACCTCAACCTCAAGATAACTGCAGGTTACACCTTCACTCCACCTTTGACCAGGTGTTCATGAATTAAGTCCTGCTGCATCAGGACCGGTGTTTGGTCCCCATGAGGACTAGGGGTCCTGATAAGGTAGTGTTTATACCAGAAAAGGTCTCCAAGTGATAAAAAAAACAAGTACACACACACACACACACACACACACACACACACACACACACACACCCCACGTGCCCAAATAAGGAAAAGGCCAAATTCAGAAAAATCCAGCTGGGCCCTTTGTCAAACCTGGACACCAGTGTGTGTGCAAATGTTGAGTGTAAGGATGTTCTGCTCTTGGTATTTGTACCTGTTCTCCACTGACTCCGTCCACACCGTCGTCTCCATTCTCACCCTGCAGCCATGGGGGAGATGAGTCCATCACATCTGAACTAACACATTTGTCTGAGCTTAAACCCCCCCCCCCCCCCCCACTGGACATGTAACGATTGCCTTTGACTGGAGGAGTCACTCACCCTGCCACCAGAGAGGCCTCGGTAACCCTGCAGACAAGACCAACAACAGCGTGTCAACACTCCGGCAGAGAACAGAGTTTTCTGTGAACGCAACTCTGACAGCTAACTTAGACAGAAAACACAGCGCTGATCATGTTGTGGCTGTGAGCGATATTCAAACTGAAGAATGTGCGATAAAAAGCCCCCCCCCAAAAAAAACGACACTGCCATCAACTCAGTGTTTTATGTTAAAATGTGAACGATGACACAAAAGTACCTCTTGCTGTTTTTGTGAATTGTACCACAGTTGCAATATCAATCAAAATAATCACAATCAGACATTTTTTTTCCCAACTTTCATGCCTTTGTGGAGTCTGGTTCACACAAAGAGGATCATTACAAAGCCTCTCTTACATCACGTCAGTGTCGAGGCTTCAGGGCTCCGAGTACTTCGGACCAGCAGCACCGAGACATTTTACATTTAAAAACTGGACTCTTAATTCTGCTGAAGGAGCTCAACGCCCGTCTCTGTCCTCCACCACTGTACCTTCTGTCCTTGGGCTCCTGGACAGCCCTGGATTCCTCGAGGTCCGCTGGGTCCAGGAAAGCCCCGCCCACCCTGCAACAACCAGACAGTGCAGTATTATAAACAGAGAATTTAGTGGTGTGTGAGCACAGGAAGTAAGAAGACTTTGTTTGGAGTGTCTCTATTGACTCAAGTTTCTCTTTTCCACACAACTTTGGCTTTTATCTCCAACATTCTCACACTAACTTCCGACGTTCTGCTCTTTTTCAGGCCTTTAGTTCATGAAGTAGAATTATCAGTTATTTCCTTTCCTTCGTATCATAATTATACACAGCAGGTTGTATTACATCAGTTTCAGCTGGTAAAAAAAACAATTGCTCAATTGGCTAATTACTAATTCTATACTTGAAAAACCTCCCAGCTCACAGAAGTACTTAATCTACTTTTACTTCAGTAAAGAAGTAAATCACTACTTCAACAATTACATGAGGAAATCATAACTCCTGCAAGTCCAGTTCTGTGGCTGGTTCACATGACAACTCTCTAACCAGAGCTCCTCTGGCTAGGAACATACACAGGTCCTGCAGACGTCAGGCTGACACACACGCGCGCACACACAAGGCTGGTGTGATCAGCTGGTGCCAGGCACGCCTCTCCACTCCATTTTTGTTTGACTTCAACTGAAGCCAGCAAACTCCCAGCTACATTTGCCACCTCAGTCATAAAACCCTCTGAATAAAGCAGGTGAAGCGGTACTTACCACGTGCCCCTCCTCCCCGGGGAAGCCAGGCCGGCCCCTCTGACCAACCAGACCCTGTGGACCGAAGTGTTTTCATGTTCAGCGTTTCGAGTTGCGTCAGGAATATAGAGGAAATACATCAGGCACAAATAAGTATCATCTTGTTCCATTCATTCATGTTTTATTGTGTGTACTCCAGTCACCTTTGACCCCGAGAGGCCAGGGGGGCCACGCAAGCCTTGAGGTCCTGAACATTTGCAGGAGATCTGGCAGCACTCCCGCTCCGACACCGAGTCCTGCCAAGCAGAATTACATCCATTGCTGATCATCAGTTGAGCGCCGTGTCCCTACAAGACGACGTCATCTCACTGGTTCCTCCCACCAGCCAAGCAACCATTTCAAAGGCCACCTCTGACCGTTTCACATCGGGCCTCATTCTCCTGGATCTCTCTTTCTTCAACCTGATCTTAAGACACATCTTCTCATGAACCTTAACGAGCCTGCGGGGTCAGGCACACACGGAGGACGAGCAGGAAGGAAACGGGAGAGAGTCCCACACTGAGACTAGAGGAGGCGGAGCCTCGGAGATGAACAGCCATGGTCATTGCAGCTGCTGCAGGAAAGTGAGCAGCAAGGCCGAATTCATCTTCCTCAGAGGAGGTGATACTGCATAGCACACAGAGACAGGAAGCTGCACTGTAAACAAACTGAGCTGGACGAGAATCAAGAGTTTATTTGACGAGACCTCAAAAATGCAAATATTATCAAATATGATTAAAAATCATTTATACTATATAGATAAACTACAAGCCACACAAAATGTCATGTTGTTTTCCATAATGTCCTTCTCCTAGTGGGTCAACCAGATCCCCTTTCAGACCTTGATTAAGACAGCAGGTTTAGGTTAGACAGCGATACCCCGCAAGGCAGCCATGTTTTTGTATTTGAAGCGGTTACTGCAGTTTCCTGTTCTATGGCCAAACAAGGTGCTCATTTCCTCTACAGCAGTTTTACATCTTTCTTTCACAGGGTTCATGTAAATGACCTGCCTTATTAGGAGAGCCCAAGCTTCAGACACACCAGGCCGATGGTCAGCCGGCGGGCAGCCAGACCTCAGTGTCTTGCATCTTTGCTGTGTGTCCTGCTTTGCCTACCGCCTTCCAGCTGATCGACCTTTCATTCGTTCACTGAGAACAGCAACATCACCAAACTAAGCAGAGGTAGCATGAAATGGTTAAGAAGCACTGCTTTGCTTCTACTCATTCCCCAAAAGGAGAATATAAACGGTCGCCCCCTGCTGGGTGGAGAGTCACCCCCTCACCTGCAGGAACACAGCAAACATGCTAGCTGACAGCGCGTTCAAGAAAAAGACTCCCAGATGTCAGATGGCGCCCTGGAAACTGACGTCATGACTCACAATCTGCTTGAGGATGGTGCTGCCGACACTCGGCATGCTGATGCTGAGGGGGAGCTGGTAGCTGAACCCTCGTCCAAACTCCAACATCTGCAGCTGGGCGGGATCACGCGCTCCCTCCAGCGCCACCATCAGCAGAGCGCTGACCCCTGCAGGCACACAAACCAGGTGACAGGACTGTGAGCTGCTGCGAGAACGCCTCCAGATTCACACCACCTGCACCGGAGCACGGTTTTTACCAGACTGTCGCAGCAGCTCGGATTCATACTCCAGCTTCATCACATCCTCATCGAGTCCATCTGAGAAGATCACCAGCACCTGAAGAGCAGGGTCGCTCATGTCAAGCAATTGAACGGTTCTTTTAAAAGAAAACAATCTTTCATTTGCTTATATTCTTTTTGGACAGTTCTTAAATAATTTAAATTTATTCTTTTAATTTTTCCGGAAGGACCCGTCCAGGGTGAACCTTGCCTCTCACCTGAAGGCTGCTGAGATAGGCTCCACCCCCTGCCAACCTCAACAGGATAAGAGGGAGAAGATGGATGGATGGAATTTTTCTAGTAACCTGCTCTACTTGGAAAGTGTCAGGAGAGAACTTTGGTTGGGATTTGGTTTCCTGACAAATAAAAGTGCCTTGACAAGACTCTGCATGAGGGCGGAGACCACAACTATGCAGCCCAGCAGAGTCAGACAATCAAAAGCCTACTTCAACTGACTTCCCCAGCCACACAGTAAGGAAGAGCACACGACCCTGATATAAAAATATCACAGCCATCTTAAGGGGTGGAGGACGTTGCTCTCACCTTTACGCCCCCTTTAGGCCTGCTGCTAAACTTCTCTTTGAAGGAGTTCAGCAGGGCTGCGTTGAGGGAAGTCGGTTTCGTCATCTGCAGCGTCAAGACGTTCAGCACCAAGTCGTCAGTGTACTCCTCAAATTTTGTGTTCAAGAGACGTGTCCCATCTCTGTCTTCCACAAGGAAAGCGATTCTGGTGGTGACAGCATCGCCACGGAGGCAGCACAGGTTTTTCACGGAGGCACTTAGATGGACGATCTCTGGCAGGAAGGTCTGAAGCTTGGTCTGGCCACTTACCAGAAGATCACCAGTTTTTTCAGAAATATCAAACCCCATGGTGATGTCAATACTACAGTCTGGTGGAGAGAAAACAAGTTTTGCGTTTGGTAATCAAGGACTGACGGAGGAGATCAAAGAAAATTGAACTTACCAGGTTGAGGGTTGCAGATCTCGTCAAGCACTTTTTGCTTGAAATCTGGCAACTTCTTGAAGTTCTGAACAGTGTGCACCCTCTCGGGGGTGCCGGTGATCTGCAAGAGCTGCAGGAAGTGGATGTTGCCAACGGCAACAGCAAGTGGCGTAACCCCCATTTCCCTCAGTTCAGCACCTGCATCCTCCACATCATCATGAGAACCCCCATCGGAAATCAACATCAGAAACCTTGGGATCCCAGCAGAACTACGGCATCCCTGAGATGGGCTGAAGTACTGTTTCATGAAATTCAAGGCCTTTCCGAGGTAGGTATTTACTCCACGACGCTCTAATCTTCTGACGTGTGCAATGACATCATCCTTCCTCTTGTAAGTCTTGAGGTAAAATTCGTGCTCGGGGTCATCACTGAACTGTGCAAGTCCAACACGGACATGGTCTTCACCGACATCCAGGCTGTTCACCACCTCCGCCGTGAAGTTCTTCATCATGGTATAGTCATCTTGCTGGATACTGCTAGAGTAATCCAGCAGGAAGACCACGTCCGCCTGGTCCTTCTCACAAACTGCCCAAGCAAAGGAAGAAAAGGCAATTTGCCCACATCACTTCTAAACCACCATGAAGTCCTCACTGTAATTCATGCTAGGACAAATTTAACCCTTGCAGTTGTCCATGCCTTTGACGTATGGTCGAGTGAATACATGTCGATTGAATGCATGTTGAGTGACATACAAAATGGACTAAAAGTATGGCCCTATCACATTAGCGGGTGGTGTGGCTCAGAGGCAGAGTGACTGTCTAGCAACTGAAGGGTCGATTGTTCGATCCTCGTGCATCAAGAACTTAAAATTAAAACAACTGCGTTCAACCTCGTGTCCTCTAACGTTATTGATCCCATGATGCAAGGTCAGAGGTGTGGGCGGGGTCACGCTATTTGAGGCCACTGCAGTGGTGTGGTTTCCTGGTTTGAATATTTTCTAAATATTTAGCTGTACACTTGGTGACACATTTAGATTTAACTTTTATATATGAACATATATTTGGCAATTACATATAACATGTTTTACATGAATTTCTGTCTCCAATGTGAGGAAAGTGAGCTAAATGTTGAAAACATATCAGCTAGAAAATTGTAACAGAATTTTCACTTTGGGCACCCTGTACCTGAGGCTACATCACCACCATTTGAAGAAAGGCCATCATTATGACAGCAGCAACACTCAAGTGTTGCAAACAGCTTTCATTTTTAAGGATATTTTTTGGAATTGCTACTTTTTCTTCACACAATGTATGGCTGACAAGATTTAGGAAGGTCCCTAACATGGCAGCTCTTACCTGGCTTGGTGGTCTTGCAGAAGGCTTTAGAGATGTCCTTGAAAAGAGTCTCCAGGGCTTTAAAATTGTACACAAAAAACACTTTGGATGTGTCACCACCAGCCATGATCGCCAATTCATGCCTGCTGGCGTTTCTCACTCCAATACTAAAGACACGGATTCCGTGTTTTCGCAGCTCATCAGATGGCGCCTTCAGATTCTCAGGTTTGGTGGCTTCGCCGTCTGTAATCACCACGAGGATCTGGGGCACCTTGAGATCTGCCCGGCCGCCATGTGTAGCACCGAAGAACTTTAAAGAGTATTCCAAGGCCTTCCCAGTGTAGGTGTCTCCATTTGGTTTCTCCAGATTCTTTATTGCTTGAAGAACGTCTCGCTTTGACTCGTATGAGTTAAGAGTGAAATGAGACTTGGAATCATTGGCAAAGAGGATGACCCCAAACCGCGTCTGACTCTTCCCAACAGTTGTTTGGTTCACCACTGACTGCATAAACTTCTGCATGCTTTTGAACTCAGTTGTAGTTATGCTTGTGGAGCCGTCCACCAGGAAGATAATGTCTGCTTTTTGTGTCTTCTTACAGTCTAGCCACAGAGAAAAAGACAAACAGCAAAGCAGGTGATTAGTTCTCATTGTGCTGTTGAGACCAAAAAACCCAAACTATCAATGTAAAGTTTATGTGAGGACGGAGGTGGATGAAGCGCTTAATGGCATTCTGTGGGCACCGCCCCTTCAAGCCAAGAGCTGCTGGTTTCTGTTGCTGGGGACTGGGCTGGCCAATGGGAACGTTCCAATATCACAACCTCATTTTAGTTAATACATTGATGTTGCCAGTCTGGCACCATATTACCCAGCCAGGGATGCAGTTTCTCTGTCATGAGATTTGTGGGAGTCCACAAAGGTGCGAAGCCCCGATCATCACTGCAGCTTCAATTTCAGATTAACTTTCTGTCAATCATTTAGCTATGGAAGTGAATTGCAGTCACTTGAGAAAAAGAAATCGCTGTTTCCCCCCCCCCCAAATTAACAACTTAATTACTTCATTAATCCAGTGAAAACAAAGGGAGCTGATTTTTTTTCCTTTAAAAAAAAAAATCTCATTTTAGTCCGAAAAAATGTTAGAAAGACAGGAAATCTAAATCCCACAAGAAACTTAAAATCCCATGGGAAATTCTAAAGCCCCAGCTGTTGCTGCAAATTGGCTAAACCCTGAAAAACAACCATCCAATAGCGCTAAAGACACGGCACTGGCCCACTGGCACTGAAGTCAGCCATGCCGTCATCTTACCCCTGGGAGAAACTACACTAACTGTGAGGATCTCTGAATTTCACGCTGCCTGGGGTTTGGAACCAAAGCAGATCCACTGAACAGGGTTTGTGTTATTAATTGGCCATTACAACTGCAGCAAAGAGCCAGGCAGGGCCTTCTGGAGGACGTGGGACAGAGGAACCCCATAAATGAAAAGCTGAAGGAGGCCAGAGCAGCTGAACCATTTACCTGCCTGCACACCTTTAGGCCCAGCCCTCAGAGGGTCCAGATCAATTAGCTTCTTCAAGCTGAGATTGGTTCAGATGGTCATGTGACTCTTCTCAGAGCACAATAAGGAAACACAGAAACTCTGACTGCCTCATGTTGGCCAGCTGCTATGAGGATTCAGACGTAAGCAGCAACAAATGTGTCTTCAGCTTGAGAACTCCTCACAGGACTGAGACTGTTCAGCTATTCTGAATAAATGAGATAATTACATTGTTAATTAAGAACAGATATTTTTTTTCTCAAGTAAATGAACTCCACTTCTCCATTTACACACCACAGTGCAATGCTTTTATAAGCTGGAAAACCTTGTGTTTCATGGACTGGCAATGGATTCAAATTTAATTCCTCAGAAGTCCTGTTAAGGAGACACTCACCTCTCCCGGGATCGCAGAGATCCAGAGCTACTTGGCTCTCCAAGTCCTGCAATGCATCAAAGTCCCTCTCAACAAAGACTTTATCACGTGACCGGCTGATCTCCATCAGCTGGGCGGTGTTGGCATCCAAGACTCCGATGGTATAGATCACCACTCCCTTGTCCCTCAGAGCAGCAGCGGGACTTGTGACATCATCGTGAGCCTGTCCATCGGTGATCACCACCAGCCTCTGCCTCAGACCAGGACGCCCCCCTCTGACTTCATCAAAATACTTTGATACCTCTGTGAGAGCCTCTCCCATGTTGAAGCCTTCATTCATCTGCTGGATGTCACTGATGGCCTTCAGCATTCTCTCTTTGTTGTAAAAGTCTTGGAGGCCGAACTCTAGTTTTTGATTGGTGCTGAACTGCATAACACCAGCATGGACGTTGTTCCGCCCAATGTTGGACTGGCTAACCATAGATTTCAGGAAGTCTTTGATTTTTTCAAAGTCTTGCCTTGAGATACTCTCAGAGCTTGCAGTTAAGAAAATGATGTCCATTGGTATGTCTTGGCAAGCTGCAGACACAGAGCACATACATGTTAGTGTCATGTTGCACTCCAGGACAAGAGTGTCACAAGATGGTGACTCAACAGCAAAATAGTCTAGCATCTAGCCAGATGTTTGACTTGGACTCATCTGTTTTCTCTCAGTCAAACTGATGATGCCTTCAGGGACTCTCCCTGGCTGGGACCACAGAATACTGCTGCTGTGCAAGGAGATTCAACTTTCATGGATAGTCAGTTATTGTCTATCGTGTTCAGAGACAGAGGTCCTTCTCTCCTCTATGCTGCATTAAGCTGGTTTAGCCCCTGCATCAAATCCACACTGACTCAGGGCCATAGGTCAGAGTACTGTGGAGCATACAGGAGGATTTCACCAAGACAAAGAGCCAGAACTACTTTCCTGACTGGGCGCAGTGATTTGACGCAGCACCTCCAAAGCTCCACTGGAACTTGGGTCAACAGAACCCAACATTTGTTGAGGACTAGAAGAGCGACTGCTGCTACTGATGATGATGAGGAGGAGGATTCCTGCTGGACACACCAGCATCCTGGACCTGAGCTAGCTGATGCTAACACTTCCACCCACTACCAGCCATTGGGCTAAGCTAACTAGCCTGGACTTGAGCTAGTTGATGCCAACCATTCCCACCCACTACCAGCCATTGGGCTAAGCTAACTAGCCTGGACCTGAGCTAATTGATGCTAACCATTCCCACCCACTACCAGCCATTGGGCTAAGCTAACTAGCCTGGACCTGAGCTAGTTGATGCTAACCATTCCCACCCGCTACCAGCCATTCAGTTAAGCTAACCGATTTCTTGTCTGTCTCTGGGGATGATTTCTCAGAGGGTTGGTGTTCCTTTAAATGTCATCTTCTTTCTGTAATAAGACAAAGTCCTGGCTTCACCTCATCTGTCCATTTAGTAGACAAGCTTTCAAAGTTAGTGCTTACCGTCTGGTGTGCATATGGCAGTCGTAATACCATCATGGAGGAATGGCAGGGAATCATAATTGGAGACAAAGAAACTTCTCTTTGGGTCACCGGCAATCTTGTGCAGCTCCGTTGTTTTTACATCTTTCACGCCGATGGCATAGGTGATGATGCCCTGCTCCCTCAGTTTCTTTGCAGGAGCTTTGACGTCATCCGTAAAACTCCCATCAGTGATGACAATCAGGTACTCTGGGACTTTGTGACCACGTTTGATCCTCGCTGCCTCAAAGAGGTGTTCAATGGAGTGCAGAGCTCCCCCTGTCTCTGTCCCTCCATCAACATACCACTCATCCTCCATGGCTTTCTCCATCGAGATAGCATCCTCGTAGGTCATTAGGTCAAATACCACAGAGTGTGAAACTGAGAATTTCACAAGCCCTATGCGAAAATGTTGTGATCCAATACGGAATGTGTGAAGGAATTCTATGATTAATTTCTTCAAGGAACTGAGGTCCTCATGCCCAATGCTTCCTGAGTGGTCAACCAGGAAGACGATATCTGCTTCATCCATTTCCGCACAAGCTAAAGAGGGAAAACAGTTGTGAGTTTCCGTGCAGTCAAAAGAGGTAAGATTGAACCTGACAATTGAAGCACGAGCAGTGATAACTGCCACGCTGGCCAACACTGAACAAGCTTTGCTTCACATCAGAACAAAACAAATGGCAATATTAGGTGACTGGACTGACCCCTGCTGCTTGCAGATGCTAATGCTACTCTAGCTGGGAGTGAAAATGTAATGTAGAGGACAGAAATACAGACGGTAACACCGCAGAGGAGCAGACTGCAGCAGGCAGTGTACATCCAACTAGATATTTATTACCATTTAGTTACTGCTGCAAAAACCCTAGTTTCAGAGGAATTTCAATTCTCCTTCACTTTCCTTACACACTTTCAAACATGAGGGCTGAGTGAACTTGTCTGTCTTGTTGCTGTAGGAACTTGAGCGAAGAGCAAGAACTTCTGGTTCAAACCTTCTTTGATGTCTGTTTTTCTGGAACTGAACGTGACGGCCTGGCGGATGATGTTGCTGCAGAGGATATTCAGCAGGTCCAGCTTCAGAGGTTTCAGCTCTGTGAAACTGCCCGCAAGAAACACGTGCCTGCTGGTGGGGTGGGACACCACCTCCATCAGTTCAGCCTCATCTGCATCTTTGACTCCAACAGCATAAACAGTCACACCACTGCGACGGAGGCGTAACGCTGCTTCGCCAACATCGTCCTCGGATTTCCCAGCTGTGATCAGCACCGCCACCTGCTGAGCCCCCTTCCTGCTGCCATTTTTCTGAGAGAAAATTTCCTTTTGAGCAAAGTTCAGGGCCTCTCCAGTGAGCCTCCCACCCCCGGAGTAGGGAAGGTTCCTGATGAAAAACTGGAGTTCTGCCTGATCGTCGAAGGTGTTGAGGTGGACATGCGCTTTGGACTTGTGGCTGTACGTCACAATTCCAACTCGAACTTTTGCTTGACTGATATTCAGGCTGCCAACAGTTGAGGACAGGAATGTGCTTATCAGCTGGAAGTTGAGTTTTCCGATGCTGTCGGACTCATCAACAATGAAGACGAGGTCTGCCACATTGGCAACTCTGCAATCTATGAGAAGAGTGTCATTAGTTAGAGTCACTGAGGATGGCAACTATGACAGGAAAAAACACTTAGCAACAAAGTCCCTACTATTCAGTCTTATGAGCCCTTTCTAACAAACAGACCTGCTACAAGTTGACTGTGGTAAAAAAAAAAAAAAGGGTCATGTATTCTTTTTTTAACCTCCTCCTTAAATGCTCCCTTCTGAGAGCCTCTGCCATGATTTCCAAGCTACACTGTCGCCTCCCAAAGCTATGCTCATGCTAGCTGCAAGATATCCGGACTTGGAGGAGTGAAAGACACAGCATTCTGCTTTAGTTCCAACAACATGATGTTTGAAGTGTTACTTTTTGAAATATATTAATGACAAACATCACTGCATTTTATTTTTGCAATAAACATAAAACTGAAACGCAAAAAAAAAAAAAAAAAAGTGTTCTTATTCTATAAGAGGCTTTGAAAGGCTCACCAGGGTTCTACTACATCACCACAACTTTCACTCATGAGGAAAGGAACCAGGTTTCATGAGTAGCAATGTGTCATGAACAAGCACCTGAAGCTGGTATTCAGAAAACAAACGCGTGGCTACATTTACTGGTGTATTCAGCTAAATTAGAGACAAGCTGTGTCGTTTTCTCAGATCATTTTAAGTGAATCAACTACACGCTCACTTGCAGGTCAATTTTCCACAACTCCTCCAGGCTTCTCTCCATTTAGACCCTGGCTAACAATGACATGTAAAATTTGTGTACAAGTTATGGATTGAGATAAGATATTCCTTTATTAGTCCCACGACAGGGAAATTCACAAGATCTCAGCTCCAAGGAATTACCAGGAGAATCATGGCAATTAATATAAATCAGGCTGCGTCTGATAAATAAATCGCTTGTCTGACGGTAGGAAATAGATCGCAAAGCTCAACATGAGGCCATGAACAACACTCAAGAGAAGTGCGGCTGATTACTTTAGTTCTGTTGATCTCACCTTCAGGAAGAGTCTCCTTGAACCCATCAATCAGGACGCTCGCTAAAAGATCGAATCCCATTTCTCCAATAACTCCAAAATTAGGACTGGCCAACTGGTTCATTTCCTTCAACGAAGCTCCTTCACTCATCCCAACTATATAAATTCCTTCTGTTTTGATGGCCCGGGATTGTTTGTAAAAAGAGTCATCACTGTCTTTTCCACTCACGACCACCAGGACCTGCTGGGAGCCCAGGTGGGCTCGCCCCCCCGTATCGCTGGTGAAGAAGTTCTTCCTGGTGTGCTCCAAGGCGCTGCCCAGCTTGCGAGGTTGGTTGGGTTGCGGTCGATGAAGTTGAAAACCATTGACAGCTTTCTGGATTTGGAGCTTGGTTGGGTTAGTACCAAGGTAGAACTCAACCTTGATATCCGCACCGTACTGGGCCAAACCAATTTTACTGGCAAATGGGCCAATGTTGTGCTCATCAATGAATTTTAAAAAGTTTTCCTTGAATTTAGCGAAACGTCCATCAGGTATGCCGCTGTCCACCAGGAAGAAGAAATCTACAAACCTGTTGGCCGAAGCTGGAAAACAAACACGAACAAATACCTCATTACAGCACCATGGAGTCGGCCGGTCAGGCAACCAGACAGCCTGCAAGCTCAACTTTCACAACTGGGGCAAGAAACCAACTCAATCTGTGCACACATCTCCATCTACTGGTGATCTGACCCCAAGTCCAACTGAGTGTTGGAAAGGTGAAACCAGAAAGTGATCCTGTGGTCTGTGGGCACCGACATGAAGCCTGGAATCACTCACTCTTTTGTGTGAACTGGATTTTGATGACGATTGAAAACCTGTGGCTTGCAGATCACCTGTGCGCCACCGCATGCCTCTGGCAGCTCTGCGTCTCGAGTCTCAGCTCAGCATTGAAACAAGCTCCAACAGCCGCTCGGGCTCTAAAGGCAAACCTTTGACTGATTCGTATTTGAATTGTGTACATGTCGTTAAGGGTTGCATCAGCATTTCTCCAGGTAATCTGAATACTTCAGGAATTTTTTTGTAGGTTGTCCTTTGATCAGACAAGAAAAAATTATTTGTCAAGAAAGGGCAGACAGGAGGATTCTGGAAAAGCCCAAACAAATTTTGAACAATTAGCAGATAAACCAGATGAGTCTATTAGACCAACGCAGGGATGAGGCGTTTGCAGTCCAACAGGAGCCACTTCCCTATCAAACCCTTCTAACTGGCCTGAGCTCAGCCATGCCGTTCTTGTTTAGAGACTCTGACACTGCAAATGAACAAGCACACAACTGAAGCGTTTCCTTACCTTCCCTCTCCATAATGCCGCACATAGTTTGCAGGAAAGGGCCCCCCTGCTCCTGTAGGGCTTGGTAGCTCTCAGCAGTGAGCAGGTAGCGGTCCGGGGGGAACGTGGTAACAGACTCAAATGTACTTGAGACGATCTTTCCCACCAAGATGCCAAACACTGTGACTTTATTTTTTTTCAGCTGCAGGGCGGGTCCTTTCACGTCGTCTGTGGACTTTCCATCCGTGATGAACACCACAAGCTGAGGCACCTTCTCACTGGCTCGGCTCCCAGCCTCCTTCGTCAGGTACTGGGTCTGTAGGTATTCAATGGCCTTACCCGTGTTCGTCTTTCCTTTCCGGCGGGGTGAACTCTCCAGCGCGTCCAGCAAGGCCTGCTGGTCCATGTGATCCTTCAGTAAGAACTCCTGATGAGGCTCATCAGCATACTGCAGCAGGCCGACCCGGATTCTGTCGGGGCCGATATGAAGGCCCTGGATGATGCTGCGGAGGAATGATCGGCCCTCCTTGAACTGGTTCTGCTTTATGCTGTCCGAGTTATCGACCAGGAAGATGATGTCGCCTAAGGTGGCGTTTTCACATTCTGGAGGAGGAGGAAACATTAGCAAGTAGATTTTCAAAGTAAATGAAGCAAACACAGTTCACAATTTTTCTCTTAGGAAGTCAAGGCAGCGATGACAAGTTGATCAGTAGTGGGTTGGATTGAGGTGTGAGAGGCCTCAGGTCAAAGCCTACCAGTTCTCTGAGCAGCCACGCCACAGATACATGCTGCTAGGATGAGGCTGAGCAGAGGACCTGCACTTCCCGTCATGCTGGCACGGCTCATGGCTTTCCCTCTTCCTATAATGCAGATTTAATGTAGTTAGTTTTGTCATCCCATCCCTTCTTCTCCTTAAAAACACAACCTAAAATGTTGTCTGATGACGGAATAGTCAACTATCAACTCCAAACTCCCATTCCCCTCCAAGTCATAAGGAAGTTGTATTCAGCCATTTTTCGTCTCAATGGAATAACTGCTGCAATAACTGATTTCAGGTTGGCCCTCCACATGCAAAAGCTCGTTCAGTCATTTTATTTCGAAGCTAAAGGACAGCGCTAAACCAAATCTTTCTGGTGAGCATTGAAGGGTCGCTCAGCACTGGACAATGTTCAGGGCTGCGCAGCTCCAGGGTTTCATGGATCGTCCCTGGGAAGGGCTGTTATTGGCCTGTGGTCATGGGCAACTGATGTCACCTCGAAACCAGTACTTCAGTAAGTAGGTAACTGGAAGATGTTTCAGGCCCTGAAGTCCAACGATACTTTCACAGTTGAATGGAAAAACAGATGGACTTTAGCTGATGGCTCCTTGGAGGGAGTTGTGCAACAGCCAGTGCTCCAGACAGACTTCTTCTCTACTGTACTGATTATGAACAGAACAAAACTTCACTCGTCTGTGGTGTAAAGTTAACCTCACATGCGGAAAAGTTAAAGAAATCTTCAGCTGCGTGAAACTGGACAAGTGAATTCTCATTTAATTTCACAGTTGCTCACAAATTTCCAGAGTTGAGATCAAATGTAGGGATGCAGGTATCCATGTTGGACTGAGGCGCGTTGGCAGAACACTGGAAATTTGTCACTTTCATAGTCAGGTACAGACGATGGAATTTTAGTCAAATAAAGCTGAAAATAGAGCCCATCGTGCTTACGTTTGAGTTGACTACTAAAACCAAATAGTGAAGAAAGAGAAGGCAAAACATGCGGCTGCTGGGGTGGCGATGAAGACTGATCGCAATCAATGAAAGGTTGGAAAAATCCTGCAAGTTTTAACACATGGAATCTTACAAGTCAAGTCAGTTTTATTTGTGTGGCACCAAATCCCAACAAAAAAGTTCTCTCATGACTCTTTCCAAGTGGAGCAGGTCCAGCACTAAGTCACTGCCAAACTGGCCATTGCCACGGTGGTCACGAGCATGTTTTTAGACTCGGCTCACAAGGAAGCAAACCAAGTAGGAGCAACTGACATTTGGCTCCTGGGTGCACCCTCAGCCATTCCCAAGGACTCAGTCATTCACAGGAACCCTCCATCGTGTTCACTGATCTGCATGCAACATCCATCAGCACCACGTCTCAAACCTCTGAACTCCCTGACATCTCCACAACTCATTCAACACAGCTCACACACAAAGCTCAGTCACGTTTGACTCTCCACACGTGAATAGACACAGCTGGACAGATGTGTCCCGCCAGGCTGGACCAGTAAAGAGGTTTGTACTTACAGCTCTGCAGCGCCGCTCTCCCTGCTCTCCCTCCGTTTTGCAGGGAGCTGCTGTTTTGTTCCTGCCAGCAGTGATGATGCTGAGAGGGAGGATGAAGGAGGAGGGGAGGAATCATCAGGCTCCTCCTGAAGAGCGTTCAGAGCGCGACTCGGCAGCCAACAGAAGCAACGAGTCTTTCCTTGGAAAATCAATTATATGAAGCCAAGCTGAAACAAGGAAATGGACTGAGACCAGGCTGCCATCGCTGGTCCATTGAAGTTCTGGGGGATGTCCCTTCAAAAAATGTCATGTTATTTCCAGTTTTTATCTATAATGATCAAGGACTGATGATTAGTTATAATTCCTCAGAGCTCTGACGCCATCTGTAAATACGCTTAACACAAACACAGAATTTACGAAGGAACACTGAAACCAAATCAGAAAACATACAAATGGGACAGACAGCTCGTGACAGCACACTGGAGACACACAAGATGAAGTCAGCCACAGTTTGTAGGTTCTACTTCAGACAACTGGAGCTACAAGCTGAGCCTCTCAGCAAGGAGCGATGCACTTTTAGTGGGTGCAACCTGACAGTGAGCAGTTGGATGAGGGAACGGTGAGCCCTGGGGCTGCAGGCAGCTCTCCATCACTCAGGGTCCAGTCCCCTTTAACCTCCACAGAAACAAAATAAACGCCTGTGTTTGACCAGCAGAGTTAATAACTAAAGACACATTCAAAAATCCAGACCCGGTTCTGCTCTGCGTGCGCTGCCCTCTCCCACCTCCCTGGTTCCTGTTGTCCCTGGTCTCTTCAGCTGGTCTGACCGTCCTCTATCACCTCTCACACCAATTTTCACCCAGAAAACGGCACCGTTTCTGAACTGTTGTCTAAAACTCGAGCAGTGGTTCTGTCGGATCAGCCTGTCGTCGTGACCACGTCTGCCTGCAGAAATGAAGGGAGCTGCTGCGCTGTGATTGGCTGATTAGACACTTGGGTTAACGAGTGAAGTCTCAAAGGTTCTTCAGAGGACTGGACGGGAGGCCCTGCTGGTCTCAGTCCCTCGACACAGTCGATCAAAGTACTGTAGACAGTCGGATGAACTGTCAATCACAGCGCCAGACAGACAGCTGTAGGCACTAAATGAGTTTAAATTTGACCAGATATTAATTTAAATAATAAAACATTGATTTTTTTGAGAAAGAAGACAAAAGATATTCGTTATCCAATTACCTGAAAAAAATTGCTTGAATACCACATTATACTTTACAGCTGCAGCAACACTTTATAGTTACAGACACATTCTGGAATGTACCACCATTGATTAAAAAAAAATGGGGTGGAGCTCTGACCAGAAGGGTTGGGAAGGAAGAATTCAGAGAAAAGCGAGGGGAGGAGGGGGGGCTTTGAGTGTCCCTGTTTGCTCCTTGTTACACAATACGTAGACACGTTTATGTGTTATCATCATGAAGTTCTAGCCTAATGACCTGTATGATAGTGTTGCGACCTTTATTCAGACCAAAGAAATGAAGTTTGTGCTGGATGCACCAGGCTGTGCTTCCACTCCTAAGAGTTTGGGAGGCCTTGGACGGTGAGGAGCCAGCGTCCCTGCGCTCCCCTGTGACTGTGCCTGAAAGATGAAGAGAGAGCAAAGGCGTGATGGGAAGCTTCTGAGAGGAGGAACTAAATGTTTGGAAGACACTGAGACGGTCGGTGCAGATGGAGAACTTTGCCTGGACTCCTTGCTGCAAGTAAAACTTAACTTGAGATCTCCGTCTCTGAGAATTTGTTCTTGTGTGTTGGGACATTTTGTGGTACGAACTAACAGTGAAAACACAGTCTTTATCTTACAGAAATCATTTCCTCACACTCCTCGTGCGAAGCCCTGAATGGCCACTGGATAGGAAACAGACTTCAGTTTCCCTGAAGTTACAGACAATTTGAATCAAGAAATCTGATGTTTTGCTGAGGTCCTTGATGGGAGGTTGGTGTTGGCGTCCGCCCAGTCTGAGCTCCAGCGGTTCCCAGGCAGATTCAGCTTCACATATCAATGGTGGAACATAGAGCAGCGAATCCGCCGTGACTCTCACACATCTCTTCTTCTGCCACTGCTCTCCCATCCTGTCGCCAGAGTAAACACTCAGCTTTTACACTGACACATCAGATAACAGCAGCTCGGTTACAGCGTTTTAATTTACTGTCTGACGTCGAGCTTTAACTTGACAGTCCCCCCTCTCCATCACGGCACGAAGACCTGGAGCGTTCGGAGGTGGACGATCTGCCCCTGCATCGCCAGCAAGCTGCAGAACCTCTGGTGGAACTTGTGTCAATAATTCAGGGAAAGGCTGCAAAGGTTCCGTTACATCGCAGCAGACCTTCTACCATCTTCATGGGATGATCGATGATTTGTTGCATTAATTCAGTTGTGTACGCAGTACAGTTCATACTGCGTCTGCAGACTTGTTGCTGGGATGTTTGGCGTGCGTGAACTACTGACCAGAATGTGGCTACCAGCTACACAAACAATGCTGGGCTCAAATGGAGCGCACCCAAGAGAGGCCGCTGACCGAAGCGAGCGGTGGCTGCAGACCCTCTCACCACAGCGAATCATCAAGTCTTTGTCAATACTTGTCTTCTATCTGACCTTGTGACTTCACCGTAATCTTTGCCATCGGTGCCAGAGGACCAACCCTCATTGGAACCACCAGCTGGCTGGGCTCTTTGAGGGTGACTTGAATCTTACATTTTGTTAAGCGTCTGAAAACACACCTGCAAAGTTGCAACTGTCGAGATAAGAACAGAGCAGCCACACTTACTTGTTTCTAATCTCGAGCTGCCCACTCACATTCCTCCACAGTCTGTTTCCAGTTTATCAGACTGGGGGAAGGCTAGAAACTAGAGAGCAAAACAAGTACAGAACATTACGAAGTTAAGGAGCTTTGGTGTTTAAATTCCTCGGTGGGTTCCAGTGATCATGAGTCGGACACGGGTTCCTCAGTGAGCCACATGCTGGTTATCTTCTCCAACTCTGTTGGAAAGTCACTAAATGATTAAGCAGTTGGGCTGCAGAAATACAAAACTTATTGTGAATTACAACTCAGTTTGATTATTTTCAACCACAAATATTGACTGTTTTGATCTATTCTTTACTTTCAATGCTTTTGACTGGTTTCATTTCCAACAAAGATTTCTGGGATTCCCCGCGTACCACGAGAGGGAACGCACACCACAGATTGAGACTCGCTGGGGCAGCTCGGCTCTCTTTCCTGTCCACAGGTAAACGAGCAGCGCTGCCATCACAGCAGGAAACGGCGACAACGAACCTGGGCAGCTGAAAAGGTTCCGTGGTGACTTGGACGCTGAACGACAAATTTCGATCCAAAGCTCGCAGTTCGACTACAAAAAAACCAAAGAACTACAGAGCTTCGACACTTTGCGACAGTTCTCGCCGCCGTACGACAGTGAGGTACCGTAAATGCGCGCGCAGTCCTGAAGCTGGAGGAAAACCGTCGGTAAGAACCCGAACAGTTTGTCGGTGTTTGCTCGTCCGCACGAGATCCAGGAGACCGGTTGGACACGAAGGCTGTTCGCCGGTGGCCTCGTATGCTAGCGCTGCTGACGTCATTTACGGGCTTCTGTTCATTCCGTCACAACTTGAAGGTCCACGTGCTCCTGGAGGTGGATGACATCACCGACCTTCAGCGATGGCGTGAAGCTCCAGTATCGAGCGAGTATGAAACGACCCGCGCAAGCACCGACTAACCCGGGTCAGCTGGTTAGCTAACTAGCTGGTTTGCTAATTAGCTGGTTAGCGTGTAGCCTCCACAGTCTGGCAACTGTCAGCCTCCATGTCTCAATATTTGAGGGAATTGTTGCTGGGTTAGTTAAGGGTTTGACGACTGCTAAATATTGTGGCCCCACCTTGTGGCCTGTAGGCAGTCTGTCAGAATCCTCCTCAGCTTAACCCGTCTGAACGCCTCAGAAGCCTGATGAGCGTTTGGCTCGTCTGCAGGTTCCTTCCCTTGTAAAATGGTGGTGCTGCCTGTTATATTTTGAAATGGAAAATCAGCAAATTGTCTAAATCTTCCACCTCGTGCGTGCGTGCGTGTGTGTGTGTGTGTGTGTGTGTGTGTGCAGATGGAGAACTACAGTAAAGCTCGCACGGTGGAGCAGCCGTCTGTCTGCCCCTTCCCTGCCCTCCTGGCCGACACGCCAGAGGTGCGGGTGAAAGACGGCAGTAAGATCCGCAACCTGCTGCGTTATGCTCTGAGCCGCATTGAGGCCAAACCCCCAACCGAGGAGGTTGATGCTCAACACCCTCCTGACGATGACGTTGCTGACGAGGCACAACAGGAAGCACCGGGCCGACAGCTTGTCTTCACAGCCAGCGGCAAGGGCGTGTCCAAAGCCATCACGTGTGTGGAGATAGTGAAGCGGCGTGTGAAAGGGCTCCACCAAGTCACCAGGCTGCTGTACAGCACTGTGGTGGAAGTGTGGGAGCCACTGGAGCCGGCCGCCGGTCTCGACAGCCTGACGGTCAGCAGGAACCTGCCGGCTATCTGGATTCTCCTCTCCAGGGAGCCTCTGGACTCTAGCCAGCCTGGGTACCAGGCACCGGGCCGTTATGGCACCCTGTGGGCCCAGACCACTGGCAGGGAGGAGGGAGGGGGTCTGTGCGGGCAGAGACAAGGACCCAGGCGAAAGAGAGGTGGAGGTGGCGGCAGCAGAGGAAAGGGACCCGGCCGGCTGACGGGACGTTTGAGAGACACCAAACCACTGAGCTGATTGAGAGTTTGAGGGATCCTTAACCCTCAGTGGCGTTTTCTCCAGACTGGAAGTTCCACGCCGTCCCATTGACAAGCTGGTTGTTCCCGCTGCTTTCATGAGTGCTGACGAAGCTCGTCCATGTGCCCCTGCTGCCGCCATGCTGCTGGCGTTTGGACTTGTTATCGAGAATCCCAGGTTGATGATGGGGGAGTGTAACCACGCACACTACTCACAAACACGTTCACACATTTGAGTTGCAGTCACAGTTGTTGTTTCTGTTGTGCGCAGTCACAGCGCCTCGTGGTCGAATCTGCAGGTATCCGCCATGATTGTGTCGTATCAGTCCAGTCTGGCTGCGCGCCTGAGACTGGTGTTTATGGGTGTTTCCAAATGATACAGAAATAAAGAAAAGTGCAAGCTCACAACGTTTACTTGTGTTTGTCCGACTGCACAACATGTGAATCCACCAGCCTGTTCTGGAACCAATAGTTTGAGCGTTCAGTTCACACCTGGTACACCAGGTTTGCTGTGGTCTGGGGTCGTGGTCTCGCTGCTGCCGAAGGGAGAACTTGAAGATTGTTAAAGTTCAGTCACGTTCCTGCTGCATAGACACTCAGGTTAGTATTGAGGAGCAGGAACCCCCTGATTAAAGGTGTTCATGAGCTGCACCATCTGGTAGCAGCACTGACGTAGCTTCTGTCTGGCAGGGGCTCTTCCTCTCCTATGGTTGCTGCTCTTGGGTTTCTACTGATATTTTGGCCCTGGTGAGAGAAGACCTTGTCCACATTGCAGGTCCAAGTCCTCCTGAGTGGTGTGGGACAGTTCGCCATCTGCAGGTGTCCAGGTGGTGTCTGGTGTCTGCATTGATCCTTTGATCAGCTCGACTTCCTCGGCATCAGCTGCTTACAGGACAAGAGGATTAGCTTCCCTACAGGCGGATCAGATCAGCAGCAGACAGGAGAACTGTCCCGAGCGGAGCAGAGATGGACCGGCATGGATACCTGGACACGTGTAAGCTGCTGCTCCTCTGCTGGCTGGGTGTCGGGGCAGTGCTGGCCCAAGTCCGGCACCCTCTGCCAGTTCTGTGGTTGATACCTGTTGGCGCTGCAGGGAAGGAGAATGTGAGTGACGGTGTTTCCATGGCCGTCCGCTTGGCTCTACAAGACCTGCAGATTCAACCTCCACCACTGGGAAACTATGAGGTCCAGCTGCAGGTGCTGGGTGTGCAGGTCAGTGTCTCTGGTCCAGACAGGAACTGCCTAACATTCATGTTTTACCATAACAGACTGAGGTCAGAAACCACTGGCGGGTCTTTGGGACTGGACCGTGACCCCAGTGACCCCCTGCTGTTTTCTGTCTGACCTCCCAGATCTCCTGCACTGAGAACTCAGCAGACACCGTCGTTGGTACGAAGCCCAACGTGCTCCACCCGACTCTGTTGTGACTCTATTTTTTTGCCATCTTTTGCAGTGTGAAGTGTCATCGATACTCAGAAGTCTATTCGATGCCATGTGGGCAGGGCCAAAGTACCTCCTGTTGTTTGGAGGGGTGTGTCCTTCTGTGACGCCGCTCATTGCTCGCGCTCTGCCGGCCCTCAATCTGGTGCAGGTACTTCACCCTCAACTGACAAAATATTCAGCTGTGCTTCTATCTGATTGGCTCCTGGTGACGTTTTCATGTCACCCACACCTGACCAGGTCAAGAATGAGAACCCTCACTTCTGCTGGTCCGGACTGGTTCACAGGTCCAGATAAATATCAGAACTTGCCTGACTAAGTAATTGTTGCTAAGGAACCCTGGTTTTTGCCTGCCAGGCAAACTCTCATCAGTGGCCCTCGTTTAACAACCCAGCGTAGACGCCAACGTCCATCTGAGCGTCTGAATGTTCGGAGGACCGGCTGTTGATAAACGTGGCAGCTGAAAATAATGGTCATTTAAACGACCCGATATGTCCGAGTTTGGAAGCTTGCATGACCTTGCGGGAAAGAGCACCTTCAGCAACATGTCAGCACTTAGGTGAATGGCCTGATTAACCTTGGTGTTATTCAGTCTGGTTTAAGAGGAATCGGTGTTTGTGGAACCGCTCCATCTGCTTATCGTCCCCACCAGTAGTGAAGAACATTGCAAGTATTATTCTGAGTATTTCTAGTATTTTGGGTTTTTATATCTCACGTTGTTTAATGTAACAGTCTGGATGCAGGCAGCTGTCAAGAGTCTGATCCGATCTTCTGATGTTCCAGGTATCGTTTGCAGCCATGTCACCCAGCCTGTCCAACAGGAAGTGGTACGGGAATCTGTTCAGCACCGTCCCATCAGACCGAGCTGTCAATCAGGCTACGGTGAAGCTGCTGCAGCGCTACAAGTGGATGCGAGTGGGCATTATCAGTCAGGAGGGACCTCAACTCTCAGAGGTGATGGTGTTCAGGGGCATGAGGATGCGAGTGATGTTGAAAATGTCATGTGATCACCTGGGAATTTCCTTTTATTACAATTTCTACAAATGACTTCCAGATGAGGAAGGATCTGATCCGGCAGCTGACAAAGGCCAATGTTGTGGTGGTTTCCACGGAGAGATTCTCTGATGACGCCTGCAACAACCTGAGGAAGCTGAAGGTACCAGAACCAGAATATTACACAGGTGGGAGGAGTCCAGGTGAAACACACCTGCTACGAAGAATGTGAACTGTGAGACTCCAGTCCCATGACTAAAAATGGAGGCTCTGCCCAACACAACAGATGATGAGGAACGATACCAGAGTGTTAAGATGTAATGATGTAAGAGGTGGTAGCGTTGGCGCTAACCTGTCCTGTTTTCCACCTCAGATGTACACAAGTGGGCGGAGCTGGAGAAAAGATGACCCTGTCTGTGATTTCTGATATAATCATAACACCACAAGTGGAAATCAATGTCTTTTGCTTTGAACTCTTGAGGACCCAGAGCCATGAGTGTAAATGCAACTCCGTGCTTCACCTCTCGGTGGCGTTAGAAGGAACCACAGATTCGGAGCTCAGTGAGCAGAACCAGGAGATGGTTGATCAGGACACCAGACGCCACCGTTTGTAGACACTGATGTTGAAATGATTCCATCAAAATTATTGTGCTTGACCTGATTGCAGGACCATGATGTGCGGATCCTCATCGGGCAGTTGGAGGACGAGACCGCCGCGGAGGTTCTGTGCTGCGTAAGTGTCAGTGCCATTCATACACGGGTTCACCAGTAGCAGAACGAGCTCAGGCGTGACAAGATGACACGTTCCAGATGTTCTGATTCATATCCATCATCCACTGAAAGGAACTCAGTCCCTGACAGGCATCACAGGGACGTTTAATATGACCAGAAAAACGGGAGGGTTCAAAGCTGCTGATGAGGTTGAGGACGATGTTTCTGCATTGTTTCTTTGATGTTCAGGCCTACAAACTGAACCTGTTCGGACCTTGGTACCAGTGGATTCTTGCTGGAGGAATAGCACCTGGGTGGAGCTTGCACGGGTCTGGCTGCCCATCCGACAGTCTCCTGAAGGCAGCAGATGGATCCATCAGGCTGCAGACCAGACAGCTCCGCCCCTCCAGCACACCAGGACTCTCTGGACGGGTCAGAAACTTTGATGACCGACAGTTAAAAGTGTCAAACTGGAATGAGTACCGAACAGCCACCAAAATATAGTCCCCGATGATTCTGATCCTCCCTCCAACCCTCATCCTCACTCTAGACCTCATCTTCCCTCGGATCCCTTACTCCGTCTCTGTCTTTGACTGATGACATCATAGCGTGTTGACCATTTCCCCCAATGTCCTTCGTCCAACAGTAACACCACTCTGCTGTGTGTCTGCAGACTCCTCAGGAATACCTGGACACCCACTTGCGACAGCTAACCCAACAGGGGTCAGAGGTCAGCCCTTTCCATGCCTTTGCCTACGATGCTGTGTGGGTTGCAGCCAAAGCTCTGAGTCAGGTGATGGAGGCAGTGAAACGGCGAGAAAAATACAGTGTCAACAGAAACATCTCCATCAGTGAGGAGGAGGTGGAGAAGACACTGCTGGAGGTTGTGAGGCAAACCCAGTTTGAAGGCATGACTGTGAGTAGATTTACACGCCATTAACACGTCTCCACTGACCAGATGATTTAGACTTAAGTCTGTGACATGTTTTTGAAGTCCTAGTAAGGTGTGGCCTCTAGTCAGTTTCCCTGCCCCTTTCCCACCAGTAGGGGGCGTCTACCTTAGGCATCGCTTAACCAAACCTCATTCATTTGGACTCTTGTTACTGAGGGAACTTAAATATACTTGTGTTTTCTTCCAAACCATGATGACAGTAGAATGATGCGGTGGGTCGCTCTGGTACTGCTACTGCATCCTTCAGCGTTGACATGAGTGACACAATTGTCCAGCTATAAACTGGCAGGAATGACGGACCATATGTCAGACAGAACCAAGGTTCTGAACTGGTTCAGTGGACTAGTTTAATTGGAAAACTGGCGGGGGCAGAAAGAATTGACATGTACTTTAAATGATTTTGTACAAGTATCACAGTGGGACGTGGTTGGAAATGAACTGTTGTGAACGAATGACAGATGTATAACCACCCTCTCCCGTGTGATACCATGTAATGTCATACATGTCCGGGCGTGTCAGACATGTGTATTGGTAGTAGCTGTTGTGACCCAGAACCAAGACCTCCTTCATCAGCCAGCAGCGCTGGGGCTGTTCCAACGAGAACTTTCACAGTGTCTCAAAAGCAACACATGAGACGACCTTGTCTGCCACTGTCCTTGACTGTTGGCGCTAGATCAGCTGGACACGTGGAGTTGTGATCAAAATGAAGTAGTGATGTCATCATGGTACTGTGGTTAACTAATTGGAGAAAAAGTGAACTGGTTCCCAACCCAGAAGCAGCAGCTGGTTTGGAGTGGCATCACCTCGTGAACACCCTAAGAGCCAGTTTGTTTGGAGCACGCTAAACACATGTTCATACATAAACGTTAACATTATGTAACGTTTCTAAAAGTTGCGCTCTTTTTTTTCCAGGGTCCAGTTTTCTTTCGAAATGGGGAGCGAATGGGGTCCATTGAGCTGATCCAGTTTCAAGGTTGGTGTGTGGATTCTCTTGTGTTGTGTTTCTCTTCATTGGGACCAGAACATTCAGAACATGTGGTCTGGTCCTGTCAGGGGGTGCCGATGTCTTTGTGGGAGAATTCAACACCAGCACACAACAACTGCGACTCTTCCACAACCTGCTCAAGTTCAAAGGTCAGAAACCCTGAAGATTGTCTGGTAGGGGCAACATATGTCCCCTTATTTAAACCAGTGTCTGGTTCTGCAGGTTCAGGACCCCCCAAAGACCAGACTCAAGTGCGTCTGCAGCGGCGTATCGTCACCCTCCGTCTGTTCTGCATGGTGTTCTCAGTCGCCACTGTTACCATCACCATCACTCTGATGGTCCTGGCCTTTGTCCTCATCAACCTCAGATGGCGGTACGACCCCCAGAGGCTCAAGTCTCATCTTACATGATGGACTGGGTCACTGAGTCCTTCTCCCCGTCTCTCTCCTGTCCCCAGACTGTGCAGATGGAGTGCAGCGTCCCAGGACGAGTTGCTGCTGCTGGGCATCCTGCTGTCCTCCTCGTCTGTCCTGGTCTCTGGTCTAGATGACACTTTGTTGTCTGACAGGATGTCGGAGCAGTTCTGCTCTGTGAGTTCAACCGGCTGCCTTTGTCATGTTGTTTGACTTCACTGTGTGAAAGCACGCCACCACCGTGACTGACAGGCGGTAATTTATGAGACTTGAAACTGATTCTGCTGTAACTTCATGATTCAGACCTGAAGGCCACGTCCACCTCTTTGATTCAGTCCCAGTCCTGTTTCTACCGCCCACCTCTACGTCCTACCTCTACTGCCCACCTCTACGTCCCACCTCTACTGCCCACCTCTACGTCCCACCTCTACTGCCCACCTCTACGTCCCACCTCTACTGCCCACCTCTACGTCCAACCTCTACTGCCCACCTCTACGTCCTACCTCTACTGCCCGTCTCTACCGCCCGTCTCTACGTCCCGCCTCTACGTCCCGCCTCTACGTCCCGTCTCTACCGCCCGCCTCTACGTCCCGCCTCTACTGCCCGCCTCTACGTCCCGTCTCTACCGCCCGCCTCTACGTCCCGTCTCTACCGCCCGCCTCTACGTCCCGTCTCTACCGCCCGCCTCTACGTCACGTCTCTACCTCCCACCTCTACGTCCTGCCTCTACCGCCCGTCTCTATGTAACGCCTCTACTGCCCGCCTCTACCTCCCGTCTCTATGTCCCGCCTCTACCTCCCGTCTCTACCGCCTGCCTCTATGTAACGCCTCTACCTCTCACCTCTACGTCACGTCTCTACGTAACGCCTCTACCTCTCACCTCTACCTCCCGCCTCTACCGCCCGTCTCTACCACCCGCCTCTACGTCCCGCCTCTACATCCCGCCTCTACCTCCCGTCTCTATGTCCCGCCTCTACCTCCCGTCTCTACCGCCCGCCTCTACGTAACGCCTCTACCTCTCACCTCTACATCCCGCCTCTACGTAACGCCTCTACCTCTCACCTCTACCTCCCGTCTCTACCGCTTGTCTCTATGTAACGCCTCTACCTCTCACCTCTACATCCCGCCTCTACGTAACGCCTCTACCTCTCACCTCTACCTCCCGCCTCTACCGCCCGTCTCTACCACCCGCCTCTACGTCCCGCCTCTACATCCCGCCTCTACCTCCCGTCTCTATGTCCCGCCTCTACCTCCCGTCTCTACCGCCCGCCTCTACGTAACGCCTCTACCTCTCACCTCTACGTCACGTCTCTACTGCCCGCCTCTACGTAACGCCTCTACCTCCCACCTCTACGTCCCGCCTCTACGTAACGCCTCTACCTCTCACCTCTATCTCCCGCCTCTATGTCCCGCCTCTACCTCCCGTCTCTACCGCCCGCCTCTACGTCACGTCTCTACCTCCCGCCTCTACGTCCTGCCTCTACCGCCCGTCTCTATGTAACGCCTCTACTGCCCGCCTCTACCTCCCATCTCTATGTCCCGCTTCTACGTCCCGTCTCTACCGCCCGCCTCTACGTCACGTCTCTACCTCCCGCCTCTACGTCCTGCCTCTACCTCCCGTCTCTATGTCCCGCTTCTACCTCCCGTCTCTACCGCCTGCCTCTACGTAACGCCTCTACCTCTCACCTCTACGTCCCGCCTCTACGTAACGCCTCTACCTCTCACCTCTACCTCCCGCCTCTACGTCCCGCCTCTACGTAACGCCTCTACCTCCCACCTCTACGTAACGCCTCTACCTCCCGCCTCTATGTCCCGCCTCTACCGCCCGTCTCTACGTCCCGCCTCTACGTCCCGCTTCTACGTCCCGCCTCTACATCCCGCCTCTACGTCCCGCCTCTACCTCCCGCCTCCACGTCCCGCCTCTACATCCCGCCTCCACGTCCCGCCTCTACGTCCCGCCTCTACGTCCAGCTTCATGTCTGTTGATCAAGTCCAGATGTTACATCTGCTTTTGTTGTGGCAGGTTCGTCTGTGGATTCTCTCGCTGGGACAAACGCTAGTGTTCTCCGTGTTGTTCATGAGAATATGGAGGCTGTATTTTTTCTGCAGCAGTGACCACCAGGTGATGCCGCAACACCTTTACCAGCAACACAGCTGAGTCATCCTGTCATTGGCACATTGGATGGTTTCTTTACAGAGAAAACAGTCAGAAAAGTAAAAATTGTCTTCTAAAAACAAATATCACATGATATATTTTTGTATTTGTGATGGCCTCGATTTAATGTGGATGTTTCTTGCTGCTGAGTGTTCATTTATAAATAAATGGGAGGGTTAGAAAAGAATGGAAGAGGAATTCAATTTGGAAATCTAAGCAGAAGGGAAAGATTTAATATCATCCCTCCATGTTCCCCCTCTTCTCCTGTTGAGGGTGGTGGGGGTGGAGCCTATCCCAGCAGCCTTCCCCCTGGACAGGTCACCAGTCCATGGCAGGGCCAACACATAGAGACAGACAACCATTGGCTCTCCCAGCCACGCCTACGGTCAATTTAGAGTCTGGATTAACCTGGTCCCTCTTGATGTCTTTGGACTGTGGAGGAAGCTGGAGTACCAGAGAGAACCCAGCAGGAACAGGGAGAACATGGAGACTCACCCAGAAAGACCCCGTGCTGCAGCCAGGGCTCCACCCACAACCTTCTTGATGGGGGGCCACAGGGAGGACCACTGCTCCACCGGGCCGCCCTATTATTATTATTATTATTATTATTATTACATAAAGAAAAATTATGTAAAATATGAAATATTAGAATGAATAACAAAGTAAGTAAATGTAACATGGAATGCAGCAATATAAGGAGAAAGAATATGAAAATGTTCAGAGAAATGGAAGTGTTATAATGTGACACTGTAAAATGAAACAATGGTGTGTGAAAGTGTGTGACGCGTGTTTGCAGTGGCCGGCCGACTGTTTGCTGCTCTGCTTGACCATCCTGGATGTGCTTGTTTTGACCTCCTGGACCCTCCTGGACCCTCTCAGTCGGGTGGAGGCGCAGCACAGCCCCCGGGTGAGGCAGGATTTACTAATGTCACCAGCAGCAAGTGTGTGAGTGATCAGTAGGACTTGAGCTCAGGTGACCTGTGTTTGTGCGGTGTTGTTCAGCGCGACCCTGCTGACGGCGACGCGGTCATCCAGCCAGTCTCTGAACACTGCAGCAGCGCCAATATGGAGCTTTGGCTCACCGCCATCTACGCCTACAAGGCTCCTCTGCTGGTCAGTGATCGCTTCTGATGCCTGCTGCCTGTCCTGAGCCACCTCTAGAGCTGATTGATCCCAACCACGAGTAGTTAATTCAAGAGTACAGTTTAAGTGCAGACGTAGTAATGAGCACATGAGGCTTGTTGAGCAAATTCTAACAGAAGTGATTATTGCATCACACTGGGGAGGAGATGCTTCCAGCTGTCAAAGGTTTTTAAACACGCAGGTCAAGGTTGACAGCAAGTGTGTTCCCTCAGGGTCTGGGATGTTTTCTGGCCTGGAACATTTGGACAGCGCCAGTCAATGACAAAGGAGCCGACAGCAAGTGCTTGGCGCTCAGTATGCTGGCGGTGACAGTGTTCAGTGTGGCGGGAGCATCAGGATCGCTGCTGACGTCCCACAATCCTCCTCTTCACTATTGTCTGACCAGCGGAATCATCCTCAGCTGTAACATCTCCATCCTGAGCTGGCTGTTTGGAGCAAAGGTCAGTCTGGTGCCCTCTGCTGGTCACATGCAGCTGGATCCGAGACATTCAGACAACAGCAAACAACAGGGGGCGTCGTCCTGTAGTTGACCTTTAGAACCATCGGGTTAGAACTTATACAGGACAAATGCAACATTCACCATCAATTCATCACAATGTAAAACATGATCAAGTGAAAGAATCTGCCACTTCTGTGACCGCCTTGGTCACGCCACACTTAAAACCTTGGAACCTGAAGCCGCCGCCACCCTGAAGGCCGCCGCCCACCTGTAGGCCACCGCCCACCTGTAGGCCGCCGCCCACCTGTAGGCCGCCACCCACCTGTAGGCCACCAACTCAAATAACCATTTAAATCAACTCCTCTAAAAAAGACTCAACAGATCAAATTGGTTTCACCCTCGTCATCACAGTGCAGCATCGCAGCAAACCACTGCAGGTCAAACCCTCTGACGGCGGCGCCCCCAGCTTCTCTCTGTGGTGATTGGACAGAGGTGAGCAGAGTGAAAGAGAGAGAGAGAGCTCGTTGAAGAGCGAACAACAGCAACAGGAGCTCAGGCCCGTCTGTCAGAATCAGTCAAGCCCCTTCATGTTTTCATCGCCTCTCTTGCATGACTCACTCATTCATGAGGGACCTCTGAGTGTTCAGAATGTGTGTATGAATAACAGCTGGAGACAAATATTCTACGCTACATCCTGGGTCTTCAGGGTCCACCGACTCGTTCAGGCCGCCTTCAGACTCAAGTCCCCTTGGTACGTGTCGACCGGGTCATCGTGACAAAACTTTTCAGATGTCTTTGTTTCTTTGTAGTTTCTCTACCTTTGGCGGAATGGCGGTCAGCTGCTGAGTGATGCTGAGGAGGACGCAGCCGACAAGCAGACAAGCAGGATGAACCAGCAGCTGAAGAGCTGGAGTGCTCAGGTGAGTCACTGCCCTCGCGGTGATGACGCCCCTCATCACGCCTAAACCGTAGCGTCCAGGCTTCCAGCATCATCAGAGGGTTCATTAGTGAAGATGATCTTGATGAACTGAACCTGGAAGATCATCAACTTTTGTTCACCAGAGCTGATTTACTGGTTCAATCGCCACAATCACATGGAGCGATCCTATTGGCTGCTGGAGGAGGAGCCAGGAGATGACCACTTCCTGTTGGTGGAGGAACCAGGAGATGACCACTTCCTGTTGGTGGAGGAACCAGGAGATGACCACTTCCTGTTGGTGGAGGAACCAGGAGATGACCACTTCCTGTTGGTGGAGGAACCAGGGGATGACCACTTCCTGTTGGTGGAGGAACCAGGAGATGAGCACTTCCTGTTGGTGGAGGAACCAGGAGATGAGCACTTCCTGTTGGTGGAGGAACCAGGGAATGACCACTTCATGTTGGTGGAGGAACCAGGAGATGAGCACTTCCTGTTGGTGGAGGAACCAGAAGATGAGCACTTCCTGTTGGTGGAGGAACCAGGAGATGAGCACTTCCTGTTGGTGGAGGAACCAGAAGATGAGCACTTCCTGTTGGTGGAGGAACCAGGAGATGAGCACTTCCTGTTGGTGGAGGAACCAGGAGATGAGCACTTCCTGTTGGTGGAGGAACCAGGAGATGAGCACTTCCTGTTGGTGGAGGAACCAGGAGATGAGCACTTCCTGTTGGTGGAGGAACCAGGAGATGAGCACTTCCTGTTGGTGGAGGAACCAGGGAATGACCACTTCCTGTTGGTGGAGGAACCAGGAGATGACCACTTCCTGTTGGTGGAGGAACCAGGAGATGACCACTTCCTGTTGGTGGAGGAACCAGGGAATGACCACTTCCTGTTGGTGGAGGAACCAGGAGATGACCACTTCCTCTTGGACTACAAATTTATTTTATTTAACCTTTATTTTACCAGGTCGTCACTTGAGATCAGGTGATCTCTTTTCCGAGCGAGACCTGGCCAAAATGGCAGCATCTAAAACCAACAAAATAACACAAAATCACAAGAACAAACAAAGCGACGTGGTACAGAGAACAAACCAACAGTGAAACAAGGCCAGACGTGATAAAAGTCGAAGCAAGGAGGCAGGGGGAGGCGGGGCTTTACAAAGGGTCACTGAGGACAGAAGGTCAGGTTCATGGAAGTGTGACACATTGTGCAGCTCAACAGTTACACTGTCCCATTTCAGTCTTTAAAATCAGACGTGGTGGTGAGAGCCTGCAGTTTGAGCGTCCATTCCAGGCAACCGGAGCAGAAAAAGAAGAAGCCCTTTTCCCAAACTCAGTGTGAGTTCTGGGACCTGAGGCATGTAAAGGATCCTGTGAGCTGGAGGATGTTTGGTGTGAATGTGATGTGTGAGGACAGACAGAACGGAAGGTTACCAGGGATGGCTTTGCAAATGAAGGTGTACCAATGATGCAGTCTACGGGCAGAGAGAGAAGTCCAGCTTCCCTTTGTGGACAGAGTGCAGTGATGGGTTCATGCTCTCCAGCCAGTCATGAATCTAGGAGCACCGTCTCCAGCACTGCAAAGTGGTGGAACCAGGAGACGGAGATAAAACATCACCAGAATCAAGAACTGGGAAAAACGTAGCAGCGACAAGTCTCTTTTTGAAATAAAAGAGAAACAGGACTGAATTCTGAAATAGAAACCCAGCAACACTTTTAGTTTTCTTGACAAATTCTCGGCATGGAGTTTAAAATTAAGTTGATCGTCGAATATAAAACCTATTTTCTTCAATTTGCACTCCTTGTGAGGTGTGAAGAGAGGCGGCATGTAGTTTTATGTTGGATTAAGTGAAGATCATGAATTTAGTTTTCTCTGGATTAGGACAAGCTTGAATCGCAGTCGCTGGGTTTCAGTTTCCTTAAAAGCAAGTTGTCAAAGCTCCAGAGTCCTAGACGGGGTAGCAGCACAACAATAATGACAGTCTCATCAGCATAACAATGGAAGCTTGCATCAGAAACATGTTTGCCAAGGTTATTAATATAGAGCGTGAACAACTGTGGACCTAAAACTGAGCCTTGCGGCACCCCCTTGTGGACAGATAAAACATCAGAATAGAAACCATCAGCATCACCATGAAGGTAGTCAACGATGTTCTCTCCTCTCTAGAGCTCCGATTCCATCGTTGACTACCTTCATGGTGGCTGAGACTGGGCTGTGGGGTTTTCTAAAGCCGGATTGGTTACAGGAAAAAATATTATTACAGTGGAGACATTCCCTCAACTGGTTGCTTACCAGTGATTCCAATATCTTGGCTGGTGCTGACAGGATAGACACTGGTCTATAATTGTTGAGGGTGGAGGGTTCACCACCTTTTAACAGGGGAAGAAGGTGGGCCTTTTTCCAGATTGTGGGGATTTCTCTGCAAGTCAAGGTCAGATTGAAACTGTGAGTCAGGGGTTCGGCTAAGAAATCAGCAGAGAGTTTTAAACAATTAGGATCCATTTGATCGGGCCCTGCCGTTTTATCAGGATTTAGATTTCTAAGTGCTTCATGCACATCATCAATCGAGAAAAGCTGGAACTTAAATTCCGTGGAGGACGGGGGCTCTGATTCTAGTGAACGTGCGTGACAGTCGATGCATCCCAGCAAAGCATCCCAGCTTTGTCCTACCCAGGAGGCACACCAGAGAGAATGCAGGGAGGGACACCAGAAGAATTTTTAGGATTTAGAGATTTGATAGTCTGCCAAAATTTCCGTGGATTCTTTAAATTTTCTGTTGTGGGAGCGAGATAATAACTAGATGTGGCCTTTTTTACTAAGGCAGTACATTTATTCCTTAGACATGGGAATCTGGCCCATAGAGCGTCAGAATTAATCTTCCTTGCTTTAGCCCAAGTTGTATTTCTTTCATGTGTAAGACTTGACAACTCTTGAGAAAACCACAGATTGTCCCTACCCTTGACTCTATATTTCCTGTAGGGAGCGTGTTTACGATCGACAGGAACACTTCCTGAAAGAGACTCCAAGCTAATTCAACGTCAGGCACTAGGGAGACCCTGCTCCAGTCACTTAGATACAAGTCAAAATCCCTGGGCGCAAAAGTGCTTTGTATCATGTTTAGTAATATAACGAGGTTTCGATTTAGGAATTTTTGTATCCCTGACAACCGCAATAATGCAATGGTCGCTCACGTCATTTGCAAAAATGCCAGTCATGGTGTATTTGTGTGGCTTATTTGTTAAAAACAGATCAATTAGTGTGGATTTCTGAGGTCATTTTGGGTTTGGACAAGTAGGGGAGTTTAATAATTGTGTCAAGTTCATTGATTTTCAATATGATTTGACTTCGTCTGAGGCTGGAGATCCCAGTTAACCAATCCCAGTTAAGGTCACCAACGAAGACCAAGTCACTGTCAGCTACTTTGGAGAGAACATCTGATATTGAACAGTGTTTCCTTTACAGCAGAGGGAGGCCTGTAGCACCCAACAACTGTGATATTGCATCCTTTAGACAGTCATCGTCATCTTCTGCTTATTCCTACACATTAAGGGTGGTGGGGGTGGAGCCTATCCCAGCAGCCCTCCCCCTGGACAGGTCACCAGTCCATGGCAGGGCCAACACATAGAGACAGACAACCATTGGCTCTCCCAGCCACGCCTACGGTCAATTTAGAGTCTGGATTAACCTGGTCCCTCTTGATGTCTTTGGACTGTGGAGGAAGCTGGAGTACCAGAGAGAACCCAGCAGGAACAGGGAGAACATGGAGACTCACCCAGAAAGACCCCGTGCTGCAGCCGGGGCTCCACCCACAACCTTCTTGCTGGGGGCCACAGGGAGGACCACTGCTCCACCCACAACCTTCTTGCTGGGGGCCACAGGGAGGACCACTGCTCCACCCACAACCTTCTTGCTGGGGGCCACAGGGAGGACCACTGCTCCACCCACAACCTTCTTGCTGGGGGGCCACAGGGAGGACCACTGCTCCACCCACAACCTTCTTGCTGGGGGCCACAGGGAGGACCACTGCTCCACCCACAACCTTCTTGCTGGGGGGCCACAGGGAGGACCACTGCTCCACCCACAACCTTCTTGCTGGGGGCCACAGGGAGGACCACTGCTCCACCCACAACCTTCTTGCTGGGGGGCCACAGGGAGGACCACTGCTCCACCCACAACCTTCTTGCTGGGGGGCCACAGGGAGGACCACTGCTCCACCGGGCCGCCCTCCTTTAGACAGTTCTATTTGTAAAGCAATCATTTCCAGCTGCTTTGGTATTGACTGTGTTACTCGTACTTTTGAGGGATATTTCGATTTAATATAGGCAGCAATGCCACCACCGCGTTTAGGACGATCAATACGACTTTGCTTGTAACCATCGATTGAAATATCAGTATCACATACAGACTTGTTCAACCAAGTCTCAGAAATTATAATTACATCAGCATCAGTTGTCTGTGCCCACATTGTAAAAAATCTATTTTGGGCAAAAGACTACGGACATTGAAGTGAATGACACCAAAGCCAGATGTCGCATTGAAATCAGAAGGTGTCTGAACCGGTCGGGACCAGGGTTCGGTAGAACGTGACCAGAGAGCAACAGCATCAACACCAGCGAGCTACGTACTTTAGCCACTTTAGGAGAGACACATTTTGAATGAACGTCAGAGCGTAGCATGGAGTAGAGCAGGCAGTCCGTGGACGCAGTGAAATATGAAGTTAGTGCACCTGACACATTACGACAGCAGGCAGTTGCGCTGTGGGAACAGTCACAAGTCGATCTGGAGCTCGCGTGACGCCACGCAAGACGCCAGTTTGTGGACCAGGGACGACCGAAGGGGAGTGCGCCTCCTCGGACACACTCATCCAACGACAGCCGGTCAACCCACAGCTCCACAAACTCAGAGTAATGAGCAGCTTAACAGGGAACCGCATCATCCACGTTCCACAGTCCAGCGACGTGTCCCGGAGATTAATGTGTGCGCGCGCGCGCGTGTTCGTGCACATGCACACGCATGCGGCGAGAGAGAGCAGGGGCAAAGGGGAGAGGGGTGTAGCGGTTCTGGGCAGACAGCAAACAGGGGGAGCAAATGGGGGGAAGGAGGGTACCTGATCCAAACACCAGCAAGCAGGGACACTCGCAGGCAGGCAGGCAGAGAGTGGGCAGGTCAGGACGGACGAGGAGAGATGCCAGGCAGCAGGTGAGCACCGCGCTTGAACCAGGAAGGCAGTAGCAGGCAGAGACCAGCAGAGGAATCCCGTAGTTTGATCAATTGACGAACTTAGTCAAAGATGCAAGGATAACAGAGCAGTTTTTAGGGTTTGAAAGACCACGAGGCACGTAAAGAACTATAATAACGAATAATTCTCACAGATACAAACATCTTGGTTTCACCCAGCACACAAATACACCTCAACCTGACAGCTAACCTTTGGCTGGACTACAAATACACCTCAACCTGACAGCTAACCTTTGGCTGGACTACAAATACACCGTAACCCTGACAGCGAACCTTTGATTGGACTACAAATACACCTCAACCTGACAGCTAACCTTTGGCTGGACTACAAATACACCTTAACCCTGACAGCTAACCTTTGGCTGGACTACAAATACACCTTAACCCTGACAGCTAACCTTTGGCTGGACTACAAATACACCTCAACCTGACAGCTAACCTTTGGCTGGACTACAAATACACCTCAACCTGACAGCTAACCTTTGGCTGGACTACAAATACACCTTAACCCTGACAGCTAACCTTTGGCTGGACTACAAATACACCTTAACCCTGACAGCTAACCTTTGGCTGGACTACAAATACACCTCAACCTGACAGCTAACCTTTGGCTGGACTACAAATACACCTCAACCTGACAGCTAACCTTTGGCTGGACTACAAATACACCTCAACCTGACAGCTAACCTTTGGCTGGACTACAAATACACCGTAACCCTGACAGCGAACCTTTGATTGGACTACAAATACACCTCAACCTGACAGCTAACCTTTGGCTGGACTACAAATACACCTTAACCCTGACAGCTAACCTTTGGCTGGACTACAAATACACCTTAACCCTGACAGCTAACCTTTGGCTGGACTACAAATACACCTCAACCTGACAGCTAACCTTTGGCTGGACTACAAATACACCTCAACCTGACAGCTAACCTTTGGCTGGACTACAAATACACCTTAACCCTGACAGCTAACCTTTGGCTGGACTACAAATACACCTTAACCCTGACAGCTAACCTTTGGCTGGACTACAAATACACCTCAACCTGACAGCTAACCTTTGGCTGGACTACAAATACACCTCAACCTGACAGCTAACCTTTGGCTGGACTACAAATACACCTCAACCTGACAGCTAACCTTTGGCTGGACTACAAATACACCTCAACCTGACAGCTAACCTTTGGCTGGACTACAAATACACCTCAACCTGACAGCTAACCTTTGGCTGGACTACAAATACACCGTAACCCTGACAGCTAACCTTTGATTGGACTACAAATACACCCCAACCTGGATAAATCATACAGGCACTTAGGAAACAATCGTTAGCATGTCCTGATGCGTCTGTGTCCTCATTGTCGGTGACGTCACGTATGACACTGAAGTAATGATTTGTCATGTTCTTCAGCTGGACCTGGAACTACAAACCCTTGCCATGCAGCTGTGTGCCACGTCACCATGTGAGTCACTTTAGCAACTTTCACTGGGATCTTTGAAGAGAACCGAGTCCTGCTGAACCGACTTACCTTCTGTCTGTGTGTGTGTCCCTGAGCAGCTGGCGTCACGTGTGGAGCTGGTCACGCTAACGTGTGTGCAGACATCAACGCTCCTGAACTGTGAGTGAACAAGAAGGGATTCTCAGTCTGACAGTCATGAGGCGACTATGCTGCTGGTCCTCGGCAGTCGTTCAGTTTGGGTGTTTCCATGTTTTCATGAATTCTTCACTTTGATTTGTGTTCAATCACCTGTTACTAGTAAAAAGGAGTAAAGCTCATGCTAACCATTGTGACCTCACGTGACCTTCAAACATAGATGTGTCGCCGTTTCGTCATCCGATTGAAAGTAACGGTGTTTTCATGAATTTGATGGCGTCAGTGGCAGTCTTTCATGAGCGGCTGTCTGGGATCTTCAAGTGGAAATATCCACAAGTGTCTGTGATTTTCAGTAAAAAGTATTTTTGTTCGTAGTTTCCTTCAATTATCAAATAATTATTGACACCTTTTCTTGTACTTGTCAATGTATTTTTCTCAAGAAACCTTAGGCGAGCTTTTTTTGGCTCACGTTTAGTTTGGAGGGATTCATTTCTGATATTTACTTCCATCCTGAGTTTAGTTGCTGTGTTTGCAGAAACCTTGGAAATTACAACCACATTTTGCCCATCAAATTGAGTTGCTTTCTGTTTGTAAGGAGAAACTCGTAAATGATGAGGAAAAATCAACAGAAATGAAAATCTGGAGTTTGAAGTGGTGTTTCTGGTCTCTGTCAGCGTGCGGCGGCGGCGCTCCCTGCAGCTGCCCATCCTCCATCACTCCTACCTGCCCGTCATTGGCGGCGTCAGCGCCAGCAGCTCCAGCCTGCTCAGCAGCTGTGAGGCCTTTGTGTACCACGACACGCTGATGACCACTTCTTGTTCTCATGATGACACGCCGGAGCAGCCGCCCTACCACTGAAGCAGCTGCACAGGACTTTGATGAGGGAGATTTCTTGCTCATCAACCTGAATTGAGTTGTTTTGCTTTATCCAGGTCTCTTGATTGTAAGAAAGTTTCTGGAATGATGAAATTCCCTCAACCACTCTGTTACCTGCTGCCGTCATGGCTGATTTGACCCTTCAGTTTCGTGTGAATTCTGGGACTTTTCTAGACTTTTCTATGCTGCTATCGTAGCGAGCGCTCCTTCCTCACATGTTAAATAAATACTGTTTTTATTAACCTTTATCTTTCACTTCTGATGGCATTCCCACCTCATCCAAAGACATCAGCTCACCCTTCAACCTGAACCTGAAGTCATCGCTCATGACATTAACAAGAGACACAAATAGGAGGTTTGGGAAACCCTGAACAGGCCACAAGTGGCTCAGCGGGTATAAAAATGGAAACCATAAATGAACAGACTAAAGTATCATGATTGATCACGAGTAGCCTGGAGATGTGACGATCATCTTCAAGAGACATTAGAAGAACGGACGACAACGATCCACCGGAAACCTCAGTGCTGATGTGGTTCTCTCAGTTGCAGCAGGTCCGGTTCAGAAAGCAGGTTTAGTTAAAACCATGAGTCCGTTCAGTTACCATGGTAACAGTCTGTGAGGCAAGGCTGGTTGGAGCCCTGAGTTTATCTCTGACGTCCATCTTACACACGGGTTCATTCGTTCATTCACTCAGCCCGTCACTCGCTTTCAGTGGAGTTTAACCATCTGAAGAAAGTTCTCGGTTGTTTTATATGAAGCTGTTCCACAACAAAGCAGATCCTCTGCTGGGTGGAGGCTCTTGTAGGTGAAGAGGCTCGTCACTGCAGGGAGTAACAGTGTCCCCTTTTACAGTACATCCATGTAATCTGAGCGTCCTCACAGCACCAACACCAAGGCTCAGGCACAATGAAGTAGTTCCTGAGTATTGACTTGTTTCCATAAATTAAATAAGATTCCGACGTTTTCTTTGTGACCGTTCAAGGTCATGCCAGTGACCTGAGCACCAGGGCCTTGCTGTTTCACATCCGGTACACTGAGCGGCAGCACAAAGCCGTTTACGTTGGTTGTGATCCGCCAATAATGGTAGCGAAGAAGAAAAAGACCGGAAGACTTCTTGTTGTTAGCAGCACACAGGCTAGGGGAGCTAACAGGAGGAGCTAGCAGAGCTACCATGATACATGGCTGATAGCACCAGTCTGCGGGTAAATTCGGCTTCCCAGGGTGTTGGAGTTTTAGACGCAGCCTCGATGCTTCCAGTGTGTCTTTATTTTATCACGATTACCGGCAGCGTAACAGTCCGCTCACCACCGCGGCGTAGCTCGCAGCAGCAACCCGCGCTGGGCACACACAGTCGGATGAGAGCGAACGCGCTAACGAGTTGTCTGGATCATTACGGGTGTAATTTGAAGGGTTGATTGATTTTATTGATCGGCTGCTAAATCGAATCTTATTCCAGCGGCGGCGAGCGGAAGAAGACACTTGTCCTCTGGAGTGCAAGTCTGCCAGGACAGAGAGGGAGGCGAGGGTCCTCAGCTGGACCATGAAGGCCATCCCTGAGGACGGACCGGAAGAGGGGACATGGCCTGAATCAGGTAACACAGACGTGCGGCATCATGACGTCATCGTGTTAGGATGGAGTAGTCGGTGTGTTGAAACTCAGACGGATATGAGACACAGGAGAAGCTCCGTCTGAGAAAGCTTTCATCGACTTGAGTATGACAGTGTCCTTTTTGTTGACGCCCTGGTGATGGAACACACCCTGGTGATGGTACACTCTCTGGTGATGGTACACTCTCTGGTGATGGTACACTCTCTGGTGATGGTACACTCTGGTGATGGTACAATCCCTGGTGATGGTACACTCTCTGGTGATGGTACACTCTCTGGTGATGGTACACTCTCTGGTGATGGTACACTCTGGTGATGGTACAATCCCTGGTGATGGTACACTCTCTGGTGATGGTACAATCCCTGGTGATGGTACAATCCCTGGTGATGGTACACACCCTGGTGATGGAACACACTCTGGTGATGGTACACTCTCTGGTGATGGTACAATCCCTGGTGATGGTACACATCCTGGTGATGGTACACTCCCTGGTGATGGTACACACTCTGGTGATGGTACACACCCTGGTGATGGTACACACCCTGGTGATGGTACACACCCTGGTGATGGTACAATCCCTGGTGATCGTACACACCCTGGTGATGGTACACACCCTGGTGATGGTACACACCCTGGTGATGGTACACATCCAGGTGATGGTACACACCCTGGTGATGGTACACATCCAGGTGATGGTACACACCCTGGTGATGGTACACTCTCTGGTGATGGTACACGCCCTGGTGATGGTACACTCTCTGGTGATGGAACACTCCCTGGTGATGGAACACTCTCTGGTGATGGAACACTCCCTGGTGATGGAACACTCTCTGGTGATGGAACACGCCCTGGTGATGGTACACTCTCTGGTGATGGAACACGCCCTGGTGATGGTACACTCTCTGGTGATGGTACACTCTCTGGTGATGGAACACGCCCTGGTGATGGTACACTCTCTGGTGATGGAACACGCCCTGGTGATGGAACACGCCCTGGTGATGGTACACTCTCTGGTGATGGTACACTCTCTGGTGATGGAACACGCCCTGGTGATGGTACACTCTCTGGTGATGGAACACGCCCTGGTGATGGAACACGCCCTGGTGATGGTACACTCTCTGGTGATGGAACACGCCCTGGTGATGGAACACGCCCTGGTGATGGTACACTCTCTGGTGATGGAACACGTCCTGGTGATGGAACACGCCCTGGTGATGGAACACACCCTGGTGATGGTACACTCTCTGGTGATGGAACACGCCCTGGTGATGGTACAATCCCTGGTGATCGTACACACCCTGGTGATGGTACACACCCTGGTGATGGTACACACCCTGGTGATGGTACACACCCTGGTGATGGTACACATCCTGGTGATGGTACACATCCAGGTGATGGTACACACCCTGGTGATGGTACACATCCAGGTGATGGAACACGCCCTGGTGATGGTACACATCCAGGTGATGGTACACACCCTGGTGATGGTACACATCCTGGTGATGGTACACATCCAGGTGATGGTACACATCCAGGTGATGGTACACACCCTGGTGATGGTACACATCCAGGTGATGGAACACGCCCTGGTGATGGTACACTCTCTGGTGATGGTACACGCCCTGGTGATGGTACACTCTCTGGTGATGGAACACTCCCTGGTGATGGAACACTCTCTGGTGATGGAACACTCCCTGGTGATGGAACACTCTCTGGTGATGGAACACGCCCTGGTGATGGTACACTCTCTGGTGATGGAACACGCCCTGGTGATGGTACACTCTCTGGTGATGGTACACTCTCTGGTGATGGTACACTCTCTGGTGATGGAACACGCCCTGGTGATGGTACACTCTCTGGTGATGGAACACGCCCTGGTGATGGAACACGCCCTGGTGATGGTACACTCTCTGGTGATGGTACACTCTCTGGTGATGGAACACGCCCTGGTGATGGTACACTCTCTGGTGATGGAACACGCCCTGGTGATGGAACACGCCCTGGTGATGGAACACGCCCTGGTGATGGTACACTCTCTGGTGATGGAACACGCCCTGGTGATGGAACACGCCCTGGTGATGGTACACTCTCTGGTGATGGTACAATCCCTGGTGATGGAACACGCCCTGGTGATGGTACACTCTCTGGTGATGGAACACGCCCTGGTGATGGAACACACCCTGGTGATGGTACACTCTCTGGTGATGGAACACGCCCTGGTGATGGTACACTCTCTGGTGATGGTACACTCTCTGGTGATGGTACACTCTGGTGATGGTACACTCTCTGGTGATGGAACACGCCCTGGTGATGGTACACTCTCTGGTGATGGTACACACCCTGGTGATGGTACACTCTCTGGTGATGGAACACGTCCTGGTGATGGTACACTCTCTGGTGATGGAACACGTCCTGGTGATGGTACACTCTCTGGTGATGGTACACTCTCTGGTGATGGAACACACCCTGGTGATGGTACACTCTCTGGTGATGGTACACTCCCTGGTGATGGTACACACCCTGGTGATGGTACACTCTCTGGTGATGGTACACTCTCTGGTGATGGAACACGCCCTGGTGATGGTACACTCTCTGGTGATGGTACACTCTCTGGTGATGGAACACGCCCTGGTGATGGTACACTCTCTGGTGATGGTACACACCCTGGGGATGGTACACTCTCTGGTGATGGAACACGCCCTGGTGATGGTACACTCTCTGGTGATGGTACACTCTCTGGTGATGGTACACTCTCTGGTGATGGAACACGCCCTGGTGATGGTACACTCTCTGGTGATGGTACACTCTCTGGTGATGGTACACTCTCTGGTGATGGAACACACCCTGGTTTAGCACATCTGCTGCCAGTTCAGTGAACGATAGAAGAAAATTGCATGTAATCGATGATAACAATGCTGTTGCTTCATGATCCCGGGATTTTATTATATTTATTGTGAGGAAGTGTTTCCTCAGGTATCCCCACTTGTGGGCTGTAGGCCACACCCCTGAAATTTGTCTGTCCTTTCAGGTGTCTGGATAACGGCTGAGGAGGGGGTTGCCATGGAGACCTACAACTCAAGTGAAGATGACCTGGGCCGGCTTGACATTGACCTGGACAGGAAGTCCAAACAACACAACCTGACTTCCAGTAACGTGCGCACCATCTTGCATGTGAGCCTCTCTTTTTGTCCCTCTTGCTCACTCACACACACACACACACACACACACACACACACGGTGCTGCTAACAGGGGTTGTGTGTGTTTTTAAAAATCAAACATGTTTGTTCCATGTCTCTGATCTGTGACACGACTGGTGTGTGTCCCGTGTCAGGAGGTGATTACCCATGAGCATGTGGTGGCCATGATGAAGGCTGCCATCAGAGACACTCAGGACCTGCCCATGTTTGTGAGTCACTCTATCATCCAAACATGAAACTGTCTGATTGGTCCAAACTGCTCCAGTCAGACAGAAACCAGCTCACTGCTGATTGTGTTTCCACCAGGAGCCTAAAATGACCCGGGCCAGAGTGAAGCAGGCCGTCCAGCAGGGACAGGTGCACTCAACTTCCCATAATCCTCTCTGTCAGGTTACCTTTACCATCAAATAAATCTGTTTAATCTATCTGTCTGTCCGCAGTCACTGAACTGGAGTCTGACGGCAGAGAAAACCACAACATTCACGGTAAAATAAGACGCCCTGCATTTCTGTTGATCTGATCCTCTCTTTGGTCTTCTCTCTGATCTTCTCTGCTCATCTCTCTGATCCTCTCTCTGTCTCTTGGTCTGTCCCACAGCCTCCTCAGTTTGTTGACATTGATCTGGAGGAGGATGAAGACTCCTCAGATGAAGAGTATTGTCCTGATGAGGAAGAGGAGGACGACACAGCTGAGGATGTGAGTGGTTAGGTTTAGGGACGATAGCGCCACCTTCTGATGGAAACCCATACCATGTAACCTGCAATATTTTATTGTGTGTCCGTGTGTGTAGATGTTCCTCAGTGACACAGACAGCTTTGCATCACCTCTCAGAATGCAGTGCTCTCAGGCCAGACTGCTGGCAGACCACGAACATCCACAGGTATCCTGACCTCTGACCTCAGTGACAGTTGTTCAGAGGGCTCTTCATCTCGCTCGTTGCAGTTCATATTTCTCACAGCCCACACGTCCGTGGCATTTTTAGAACCATATTCATTTTTTAAGGGAACTTGTGTTTGACTTTCTGGACTAAAAGGTGAAGCTTGATCGGACGTTTTGTTAGAATGATTCATGTTCATTTGTGTGCTAATCATTGAGCATCTTTATTGTCCAGAACATCAAATAGCTACAAAGTATGGTATAAAAATAAAAAGCGAAAGTCTGGTACTGAAGCGGGCCTGTTCAGGGACCCTGATGTCCCCGTCACAGTCTGTGTCTTGTGTTCTGTGTGAAGGTAGAGCTCCTGCACAGGGGGGTGTTCTGTGGGGTGTGAGGGCAGTTCTAGTGAGTCCTGCTGAAATGGTTTCACCTTTGGTCAGAGACCTCCAGGCCACCTGAGTGATCATGTGATGATTTCGACCTGCACTCCTCAGCACCTCCTCACTGGGTCCTCCTTCCTTGAAAAACTGAACGCTGTTGAGGAGGAGCTGGACTGCAGCTCTGCCTTTGGCTATGATCAGGTATCTGCCCCTGGCCACGCCTCCACCTCTGTATGTTATTCACTCGTTCAATGGCTGCCACTGTTTGTTTCAGTGTCTTGATGGAAAAGCTGCTGCTGCTGATGATGGTGGTGGTGGTGAAGAAGACTTTAGCTGTTTGGCGTACCGCACACGTTCCAAACTTCCCTTGGTGAATGTTCCTTTGGGACAGCTGGAGGCGGAGCTTCTGGCCCCTGACATCACTGCTGACATGTACGATCAGAGAACTGCCCACCAGGAGGAAGACCGTCATTGGACGCGGTGGCTGCTGGGGCTCGTGGCCCCGGATACTGAAGGTCAGAGATCAGGTGTCTGCTGCCTCGCTTATGTCATCTTTACGTAGCAAACCCGTTTCTGTTTTTGTTAAACCAGAAACACTCAAACTGAACTTGGTGATCTTACTTATCAACATGTCCAGTAAACAGAGAGCTACCATCTGACATCATGGTCTGGTGGAATAGGAACCTACCAATTCTGGGACGCACTGATAGTCGGCCTGGGTTTGTTTGCCTTTAATCAGCTTGTTTGCCGATATTTGATTTGGATCTTCATATTCGGAGGATGTTCCTCTTCTTGTTGACAGACACGCCCTCGTTCAACAGTTCTGAATGTGTCGCCTGCTTGTTTAACTGTCTGTCACTGGGCTCCAGCCCCAGACCATTCACCTGGGGGCAAGGGTCACTGGTTTGTCCTCACATCCCCTGGTGACCTTGTTGAAGTGTCCTTGAATAAGATGCAGAGATACAGAGGAGCGTGTGTGTGTTTTTGGATGGGTGGATGATGCGGCACTGTAAAGCACTTTGAGTACCATGATGGAAAAAAAGGTGTGATGTATAAAAATGAGTCCATGACCCATTTACCAGCAAAAGGCTCAAAGCCGAGGGCTGCCAGGGCCTGGGACAGGTTGACTCTGCATCGCTGTTCGTGGAGGAGGTGAATGGGTTTGATTGTGTGTTTACAGCCGAGGACGCAGAGGATGACGACGACCCAGAGTACAACATCCTGGACGACCTGGATGAACCGGATCTGGAGGACTACAGGACGGACCGCGCTGTTCAGATCACCAGTAGGAGTCTGGATGAATCTCCACTGTCATTGCTGAGGGAAACTCAAAAATTAAAAATTGATCCTCAATAAAATATCTGATATCATTCAGATTCAGAAAACTTTATTTATCCCCGTGGGGGGCTATTAATTAATCCTGACACAATATTTGTGATCGTCAATATATTGCAAGAAATGAAATTTCTGATATCAAGAAATTTTTCAACTGCAATAAAAAGCTCAGGCAACAATTATTGATTTATTCACAGTCGACATCAAGGCTCTGTTAGTGGCGATGAGCCAGCGCTCGCAGCGGCCCAGCTGAGCCAGAAAGTTGTGAATCAAAACTTGGGCCAAAAACAGCGTCAAATCATAGAGAATCACTGACTCACACTGAATAGTCGTTACTGTTCATGTTGTCTTTACTCTGATCGTGTATTTCTGGTCTGCCTGACCACCGGATCATCATGTCCCCTTTGTAAATGTGGGTCAAACCTCTAGCGTTTCCAAGTGCCAGACCAACAGTTCGTTCCTGCCCTCTATGTTAATCAGTTACTTTTCCTGATATTTTAGGTTTTTGCAGTTGTAATGTTCAGTATTTATAACCATCTTGGTAAAAGTTCTTCATACTTGTTCTTAATCGGGAGTCCTTACTAGGCCTCAGTTTGAGCTTTTGTTTTTCAGAGAAGGAGGTGAACGAGCTGCTGGAGGAGCTCTTTGACACAGTGAGTTGTTTCTGCTGCTTCCATTCAGGACCTTGGTCCTCGTGTTTGGATCAGAGCTCAGCTCCTTGGGGATTCATTGTATTGGGCTCTTAGGTTGTCGGCCTTTCAGCTGCCAACTTCCTTAGTTGGTCGCACCAGCAGATGACTTGGTCGCTATGCTGCAAAACTTTAGAGGTGGTGCACAGCTTTAATCCATGACCCTGCATGCTGATAGGTGCCTTCATTTACGTTCCTCAGGGACACGTTGACAAGGCCTTGACGCTTGATATTGGCAAAGTATTTTACTTGAAGACCATGTGCGCCCTTGGTTGCAGTCTTAGAGCCTTGCTTGGTGATCTGTGGTCTGGCGTCTTCTCTTTCCAGCAGACTCGGCACGGTTTGGTGAAATATTGGTGGGTGTATCTACGGTGGTGTTGGGTCATTTCTGATTGGTTAGCATGACTGGGGTAGACGCCCCTCACTGTAGAAGTACATACCTCAATTAATTGCAGCCTTGCAGTTTGCCAAATGTGTTGTCTATAGTTGCAATTTTGATTTAAAATCGATGAATCGTTCAGATGCATGTAGGTGGCAGGATGTTGAGTTCCTGAGCTCTGGACTCTGTTCTGCTCCTGCTGCAGCTTCAGGAGAAAGAGCTGGTGAAGCCTGAAGAGGAGGAAGAGCAGCAGCAGGCCTCGTCACAGACTGGGCCCAAGTTCAACGTCCCCAAGGCGCTACGGTAATGCTGCTGTTCTCTTGGTCCTAATGCATGATGGGAGGTTGGGGGGAAGCTGGTCCTCCCTCTGGGACAGGGCAGCAGAGAAGTGCTGTTGCTGTTTGGGTTGGGAGGGAGAAAAATGACCTCTGCGCTTTTTCCTCTTCGCACAAAGAGTAGGAAGAGTCCAGCCGAGAGGAGACATCCTGTCGTCTCACTGAGAGGCGCATCCAGTACAGCTCGTATTGGACCTCATTGGCGGGTCAACATGGCTCAGAACAACATGGGCTAGTGATGGCTCTTCTAATGGAATGATTGTGTTTGTGTGTGCGCGTGCATGTGTGTACGCCTTCTCTAATATAAACAACAACCTCTAGTCCTTGTGGACTGGGTTCATTTACCTTGTGGTTTCTGCTCAAGTGGTGTTGGAGGTCTTATCCTCATGTCCACACATCCACTCAGATGTTGCTGTGTAAGCAAACAGCAGATATGGGGACTACTGGTCCAGTCTGACCCAGTGTCACAAACACCTTGGCACCCATGTACTTGCATAGAATTTTTTTCAGTATTTGATTTAATGGTTCTGTCCGAACATCAGTCTGAGGATGGTAGGGTGTGGTTCTGAGGCCCGTGGTCCCCATCAGCCAGTACGCACACATGTCAGTACCCTGCCTCAAAAACTCGCAATGGACACAACATGTTAAAATGAAGACATTTGTTTACTAATACCAACACGACATTTATGCTCGTATTTTTGACCTTGGCATATTAAAAAAAATACCACTTTGATTACAAATGAAATATGGAAATGACATTTACAACAATTATTAATGCTGCTAGCAGCCAGAACATTTATTTATGCTTGCAAGGTATCATCCCAGTAACTAGCTAACTCTAGCTAACACTAGCTAACACCAGCTTACTATAGCTAAAACTAGCTAACACTAACTAACTCTAGCTAACACTAGCTAACTCTAGCTAAAACTAATTAACTCTAGCTAACACTAGCTAACTCTAGCTAACACTAGATAACTCTAGCTAACACTAATTAACTCTTACTAACTCTAGCTAACACTAACTAACTCTAGCTAACACTGATTAACTCTAACTAACTCTAGCTAACACTAGACAACTCTAGCTAAAACTAATTAACTCTAACTATCTCTAGCTAACACTAATTAACTCTAGCTAACACTAAGTAACTCTCGCTAACACTAGCTAACTCCAGTGGTCCAGCTGGTCACAGCAGTCACAAAGCATTCCTGATAAAGATACTCAGCAGGTCATTGACAACATTTTGAAAGATAGTAATGGCAGGAATATTGCATCCGAGTTCTATCTGCCAGTTCTGTTTCAGAACAGATCTATGATCACAAACAGCGCATCACCATGTCTTAGAGTGGTTCTGTGGAAGAATCCCTGTGTTTAAGTCACCACTAAAGTGATGCATTAGGCCAGCAACCTACATTTGACATGTGCCCGCCTTGGTGTCCACAGGTTGGGATGTAACCGGCAACCTTTACGTCTATTTCCTCTATGTAGGTTTGAGGAACCATTAGCTAACATGCTAACAGAGCGGCGACGAACCGTAAGAAAACAGTACGAAGCTCTACAGCAAAGACGAGCCCTGCAGGACACAACCAATCATCCCAGTGACAATGCAGATCTGAAGGACTCACCCTGCCACCAACCCAAATCTGGCACCTCCATCTTGGTGTTGCCAGGTCGTGTCTACCCTGCCCTCCGCCTGAACTACACTCAGAAACTGCAGCTCCAGCAGCAGATACAGCAGGTACTCCTGCCTGAATCTTTAAGTCTTTCTGTTTTTCATGTTTCCTGTCATCAGTTCATGCATGTATGGTTACAGCTTGATTAGGCCATTTAATTAGATGTCTGTCATTGTCCCAGAATACATGAACAGGGAAGAAGCGATTGATTCACTGAGGTATGTCAGCCTGTGGCTAGCCAGGTGGCTGTACGTCCCCTTACAGCTGGTGGTGGTTACCTTTTTCTGTCACGTACCAAAACAAGTTAACCAGCAGCCACTGATGTCCCTGTCAATCAACTTGCAACAAAAACAGATAGTCCTTGAAGCTGAGGCAGCATTGTGTGTCTGTTTTCCTCATAGTTTCGCCCGCCATGATGTTCCTCATTGACTCCTTGGTTCTCATTTTCTGTTTAAACTCCCAAGAACCTTGAGTAGAATGGCAGGCTGATAAGCCGGTTGAGGTGTATCCAAAGTCTTTCAACTCAGTCAGACTGAAATGTTTACACGCATTGTCAAAGTCCAGATACAGACGAAGGCATTAAATGGACTTTTTCTAACATCAGTCAAACCTACTGTGTGACCAACATATTTGTCTCTCTTAGCATGTGCAGCTGCTCACACAGGTTCACCTGCTGAGCCTCCATGTCAACGTCCTGAACCACGAAGCCTGCATCACTAAGCACTACCTGGTCAGTTGGTGGACCACACAAGCACCAAACACAACCAAGGGACTATTCCATTAATGCAGCTTTAGAACAGCCAGGGCCAGATGAGCTTGAACGAACGCTGTCACCCAATGAAGCCTCAAGTTGTTCCAAGAACACCTTCCTGCCTCATTTTTAAGCAACTGGCATGGTGTTGTTGATACGTTGTCAGGAAATGCCACTGGAAGTTTATCTGTCAAATTCCAGACACCCCCAGGTTATCATTGGAATGTTAACTTATCGGTGAGATCAATGATGACAGCATTGTCCATAATAGGTGGCTAGTATGTGGCTGGAGCTTGTGTGTATTTTACCTCGTATCTTTGCTCCTACTCCCCTCTGGAGCTGGTCAGGCCATCTTTGCAGCACAGGCCCCTGGTCAGTCGGTACACAACGCTAACGCTACTGGGTTTTGGGAAGCAGGACTACTGGGTTTGCCAAGTGTCTTTGAATGAGTTGAAAACTACCTTTGTGATACTGCTGTTGCATTTTGTCAAGCTGGTTCTCTTTGAGATGTCCTTGATGTTGATGGTCCTTGACAAATGTCTCTTCTCCGTCCAGGAGGAGCTGCAGCGGTTTGCCGGCCGTCAGGAGCAGCTGTCCCTGCGCAGCTGTTTCAGAGTGTGTAACCTGCAGGGGGCACTAGATCTCCTGCAGGAAGTGGGGCAGAGAGGGGAGCCCCATGCTGCTCCTGCTGTTCCTGCTGCCTCCAGACGCTGGCTACCAACAATGACTCCCACCACCAGCAGTAAGGAGGAGAAATGGAATGACCATTCCTGCTGATAGATATATATATATATATATATATATATATATAGCTTTATGTTGTGCTGGTTCTGTTTAGGTCACGCCTTCCCTCTGTTGCCCCCGGACACTGCCTGGCTGTTTGCCACCCGACCTGTCTTCCTCTACCCAGAACTACTTCCTGTGTGCAACCTGGACCCCACCCTCCACACACGACACCGGCGGAGTGTTTACACTGCAGGAGAAGATTGGTAAACATTAATGAACGCTCTGGTGAATCAAGAAGAAAGCGTAGCTGCTCAGGGTTTGCCGTGGCTCACGGCACTGCCAGAACCAACCTCCCCAGAAATGTAACTGACGCTTGGTGACACGAACCTCAGTAGCCACAGGGTCCACCTCATAGCTTCACATCACAACCTCTCCTCCAATGCCCTTAGAGTGATTTCAGTAAATGTCCTTGTTGTTGAGCCCCGATCAGCTCCACCTCCAAAATGCCAGTCACACCAACGTGAGTATAAATGCTGAAAGTGTGAAGGCCCTTTGACCACCAATCAGTAACAAGCTGGCCTGAAACATGCACACGCAGCTTGAGTTTTCGACCTCAGGAGATGACAGATAAATTGGTAGATAATCATTTCCCATGATGCCTCTGTGCAGGTTGATTGTTCTGGGTCTGAAGCACTTCGAGGGGTCAGTTCAGCTGGATCAGCTGATTACCTCTCACCTGCTCTGTAAGACCCGATGGAGCTTCAGGAAGCGCGTGCGGGAGATGAGCAGCTCCAGAGCACCGGGCAATGTCATCAAGGTGATGTCACGGTCAGGGGTTGTTCCCTCGTATCGGTCTTCAGTTATGTAAAGCTTTACACACTACACATGCATACACATACACACTCACACACTACGCACACTTAGACTACACACAGCCACATGAGGGCAGCAGGGATCTCTCCAGGTGAACAGTGCAGGTGTGTTCCAGTGACCACTGCCTACTGTTACTGTGTGTCCAGACATTCCTGGCTCAGGGAGTCGCCCCCCCCCCGGCACTGGCCTGCAGCAGAGTCCACCCAGGAGAAGTACGAGCCCCGGTGGACAGAGAGACGTCCGCCATGCCCAACTGGCTGAAGGTGAGGAACGCCAAACCAGAGTTGTTTCCCTCCCCTGCTTGAGAGTTACTTTAATTGTCTGTTTTTCACCTGTAGAACAGTCAGCAGATCATCCAGAGGACCCGACTGGACACCAGTCCTCCACGTTATCCTCCCTTGCGCCCACGAGGCTGCACCCTCAGGCTCCACCCCAACTGGCTGAATAAGTCATCTCGCCCCCTTCACTCCCCTCAAAAACGCCTCTTCACCCTGGCCCACAATGCTTCTCTGCTACCCCTCTGCCCTGCAGAGAGACAGGTGGACACACAGACAGAGAGACAGGTGGACAGCCAGTTGGCCAACCTACCTGGTCCAGGTGTCACATCATTCTCTGGCACGCCCACTTTGTCAGGAGTCCTGCGTTTGACTCCACCTGCTGCCAGAACTACCTTTCCGACAGCTACTGTTCATTCCATCCCCGCCCACCAGGTGTGTGCTGACATAATTCAAACCTGCCCTCCTGTCCCCCATTTGGAGCAGCACACGGTTTCAAGGCAGCAAGAGATGAGTGCCCTTCCCTTCCTCACAGATACTACAAATCCCATAATGCCCTGTGCAGCAGCTGCTTTGAGCCCTGGCTTTGTTCTACTACAGATGGCTTGGACACCCACCGCCACCTCCCAGCATGAGGAGCAGGAGGGAGAAGAGAAGAACTTCAATAGGTCCTGCTCCCATGCAAATGCCGGGGAACTGGTGGAGGGAGCAGGAGACGAAGCAAGTTCATCAGCATCAACATTAAGCCCTATATCATCTGGTGTAGAGGAGGAGGAGGAGACCTGGACCAGTATGGATCTCGATTGGTTGAATGGAAGAGGAGAGGACAGAGAGAGGAGGGAGGCAGGAGGAGGAGAACAGGGAGAGAGGAGGGAGGCTGGAGGAGGAGAACAGGGAGAGAGGAGGGAGGCTGGAGGAGGAGAACAGGGAGAGAGGAGGGAGGCTGGAGGAGGAGAGGGGGGGGGGCAGGGAGACAGGAGGGAGGCTGGAGGAGGAGAGGGAGGAGAACAGGAGGAAGGAAGGAGGGAAGATGGGGGTGGGGAGCGTGATGAGGACAGAGACAAGGACAGAGATGGAGAGGAAGAGGAAGAGGACTTTGATGACCTCACGCAGGATGAAGATGAGGAGGAAGTGATGTCATCTGCGTCAGAGGAGTCCGTGCTGTCCGTTCCAGAGCTGCAGGTAAGTCTGGCTGCATCATCTGGAGAAGGTCCACCAAGGCCAGGTAGGACACGTCTACGAAGGCTGCTCAGTACCTCAGCCCAGCTGCTGCTGCACCTTCTGCTGATGTCATCATTGCTCTTGTAGCACAGCGAGCACCTTCCTGTTCTGAGGCTGTCAGCTGGTCTTTGAGTCGTTTCCTGACTAGCAGATGACCAAGTGGTGGCAGTGATAAAGCAGCTCAACTTTAACCTGTGACCACTACAGGAGACAATGAAGCAGCTGACTTGGCTCGCGTCGGAGAGGAGGCTCTGTGCTGACGGAGACTCAGAGGAGGATCACTCCCCAACCTCCCCTGGCTCTCAGGAGGAGGAGGAGGAGGAGGAGGAGGGGCCTAAAGGAGAAGAATCAGGGGACCACAGGAGCAATAAGGTGGAAGGAGATGAGACTCCATCCTGTGAGGGGACGCCAAGAGGAGGAGGGAGGTGTCCTGTAAGAGGACGAGGTGAGATCTGTTTCTGAAAGACAGGACAAGGAGTTGAGGCACGCGAGTTTCTGTTCGGTTCATCGTCTTTTATCTGTCATCTTTTCTTTAAGTCTGTGTCCTGGTGAAAGGCATGACCAGGGCTGTTAGTGGTTTGGCCGTCCGTCCCATTCTTAGGAGGGTGACATCTCAATGGCTGTGAGAGGGAATATTTAGCAGGTGTCCATGTTCGCTGGGTTAGGGTTATGGGTAGAAGGCTTCGGGGTAGAAGGGAATTCTATCAGATGGTAAACCAGCTGTTCAGATAAAAAGACCCACAGGTGCCCTATTAATACCAGCGGGTCCCATCCAGCGTGCCGTCATACATTCATGTCATCGTATTGATGATGTTCCAGGGGTCGAGATTCATCAGGATATCTGTGCCCTACATTGAGTTTGTCCGTCTCTGGACTCTGCAGGTCGAAGCCGACCTCATCGAGGTCTGAGGAAGAGCCGCCAGGAACGCCATAGTAAAGACGCTGCCAAACTGTCGCTGCTGTACGACGAAAAACTCCTTGACAGCGACCCACACAGAGAGAGTAAAGACGTGGCATTTGCCCAGAGTTACCTGAGCAGGGTAAGCTGGCAAATCTCTTCTCTCTGTTTCACTGACTTGTGTTTCTGTTGTCGATCAATTTGGTTACAAAACCCATAAGCCAGTTTCCTGCCATCGCCTCGTCTGGCACTGGCCACTCCTCCGGTAATAATTTTGGCTTTGGTTTGTCTTCAGGTGCGTGAGGTGTTGCATGACGTTCCTGAAAAGATGGAGGAGTTTGTGTCTTTGCTGAATGAGTTTGAGCAAATTGGAGAGGGACAGGAAGTGGTCTTTATGTTCAGGAAGCTGCGCTGCCTCTTGGAAAACCGAACGGACCTCCTCCGAGACTTTGCCGCCTTCCTGCATCCTGAGCAGGCGCTTCAATGTGGACTGGTGAGACCAGCTGGGGGATTCTGTTTGGGGTTACAGGAACATGGTTGCTACCTCGGCAAGAAGCAGCTGATATCTTTGTCTGCTGTGCTGCAGTTTGAGGAGCAGCAGGCTTTTGAGCACAGCCGGCGGTTCCTGCGACAGCTGGAGATCAGTTTTGGAGATAATCCATCACACTACCAGAAGATCATCAAGGCTCTGCAGGCAGCTCCAGACCTGAGTCCCTGCAGCATCCTGGAGGTATGACCGCCAGCACCAGGCCCACCACGGCATCGTCACTGTGTAGGGTGACCTAGACCAGTCAGAATTAATACCCTCCAACACGCTACTCTGACAATTATGCTGTTCACGTTATCAATCAGTGCAACTGGCGGCGAAGATCAACAATGTGTTAACATCGTGATGCAACAGAGGTAAATCCATGCTCGGTTTCTGTTTGGTTCTTAAACCAAAACCAGAAAACTTGGTCCTCATTTGTCTGAAGCTCATCTCAGGTGCTAAAAGTTTGAAGAATCAGAATCAGAAATCCTTTATTAATCCCTTGCAGGAAATTGTTGAAAAAACAACAACATGAAAATGACATCACTGAGGGGAGGAAGGGTCTGATTCTCTCAGTGCCACCGCCATTTTTAATAAGTCCTTACCGCCTCTCCTACACCTGTGACGTCTCCACTGGTGACAAGGAAAAGTGTGTCAGTCAAGGAGGCAGAGGGACGATTGGAATGCAGCCTTGGTCTCCAGTAATCAACTGATTGTCTGATCTCTCAGCTGAAAGCTCAAATGGCCGCCCTCCTGAAAGGCCACAACCATCTACAAGCTGAATTCTGGGTGTTTTTTGATGAGCTACGCCCACCTCCAGCCCGACTGGGACAATTTGAAGAAGCTCACTGGCCAGATGAGGGAGGTGGAGGCTCAGATGGAGGAGAGGGCATCGGCTCTGGGTCGGGAGGCGGGGCCAGTTGCGGTTTTGAGGAAGTTACACTTCCAGATCTGGAAGAGGAGGAGGAGGTGCAAAAGATCCAACCAATGACGAGCCGACGCCAAAGGAGAAAGATGGACGCCCATAGAAGTTATAAGGTTAGAAGAAGAAGCAAGTGTTGTGAGAGAAGTTTCTTTTAATAAATCAAAAGATTTTTTTCTCATGCCGGTTTCCCTTCCAGGACTGTGATTGGTCCCACAAAGACTGGCGCTGCCTTTGTCATGATGTCAAGATCAGCAGACACAGGAGGAAAGGATGCTCTCGCTGCCATGGCAACAAGGTCTTGTATTCATTTAGAGCAGTGTGAGGTGAATCTGTGTTCGGTCACCTGAGACACCTGTTGATCCCCTCCCCAGAGCTCAGGGTCTGGATCTAGAACCATGAAGAGTCTGGATCCTCTGTATGCTCAGATAAGCTCCGCCCTGGGAGAACCCGCAGACAAAGACCTAGAGCTGAAGGTTGACGATACAGGTGATTGGCTGTAATGAAGTCACCTTTCAGGTGTGTGTGTGTGTTCTTGTGTTCTCTAATTAACAGGTGTGTGTGTGTGTGTGTCTCCCTCGTCAGACCAAAGCACAGCGTTATGGGACGTGTCCTTCCCCCTGACTGATGAGAAGGACGAGGAGGAGGATGAACTGGAAGATGATGAGGACGATGAAGATGAAGAGGAGAGGAGGAGTCTGAGTCCCGCTCTGAAGAGGAGCAAGAGAGTCGAAGCGCCACATTCTGCCTCCACCCCCCCCTCCAATACATGTTCCCCCATTGCACGTCCCCCTTCTACCTCTACTACATGTTCCCCCTCCCCCACCTCTGTATGTCTTACCTCTACCTCCACCTCTACGTGCCCCCCCCCCTCCATCATTTCTTATCCCCCATCCATCTCCTCAACATGTCCCCCTTCTACCTCCACCTCCACATGTAGCGACTTCCCTATTCCTTGTCCCCCCTCCACCCCCTCTAGTGTACCTGTCCTCCCTGCGGCCCCCTGTGCTCTTCCCCGGCCCAGCGCCCCCCCTGAACTTCCTGTCTGTGCAAAGAACATTTCCATGACAGCAAGTGGAGAGAAGGTCATCCTGTGGACCAGGTAGAGATTCACCTCTTCTCGTTCTGACTCCGCCTCTGTGGGGACCAACTCCTCCCATGGGGGGAGTCAGGAGGGGGAGACTGGTGACCACTTCAACCTGCTGCTTGTCTTTCAGGGAAGCTGATCGTGTCATTCTGACCACCTGTCAGCAGGAAGGAGCAAATCAGAACACGTTCCAGGCTGTGTCTAATCTGCTTGGCAACAAGACTCCTAATGAGGTGATAGGTTGTTTAGTCCTCTGTCTGAGCTGTGATAGGCTGTTTTATAGCAGGTTTCTCTTTTGGACATGTCGCTAACTCTTCTTTGCATCCCCAGGTTTCTCGCAGGTTTCGGGATTTGATGCGTCTCTTCCGGACAGCGGCTCGTCAGGCCAGCTCTGAGGATGAAGTTCCACCCCCTGAGATGGCAGCCAATGAGGAACAAGATTGACACCGCTAACATGACAGCACAAGAATGATATTGTCCAATCAGGAGACTCACAGGTTGTGCCAGCTGTTTGTTTAATACTTTGAGGACTTTTATTGTGAAAGGATTCACAGCTGATTAATTGTCTACTCCATAAATATGATTATTTAATATTTCTGTAAAAAGGAATTTACAATAAACTGTTGTATTGTCAGACTGCGGGAAGCTTACAATTTTCACCTGGACAACAGATAACCTGTAACACCTCCGTGTTGTCAGTTTTCCGATGCTACAAACTACAGCCGTCAAACCTTCGGGGGAGTTGGGACCCAAGTAGACCTGGGTATCACCACTGACCTCCCAATACGATACGATTCCGATACACTACGTCCCAAGTCGATATGATTTCCGATACGATTCGATCCAATATACGATACGACATTTTAGTTACAATACCAATTTTGCTTTGGTGATGGAAGAGATTCTCAAAGGACTGATGCTGTAAATTCAATAGTAAAAGTAACCCTCTACCCTGCTGCATCATTAAATATTAATATTTACATTGAGAACTGACCATTAAACAATAGTTATACAACATCATGCACTTTTTATTTAAATATTTGACCGTCATTCAAAACAAAAGGGCAACTTAGACTTCCACAAACCGTCAGCAGCTCAGCAGGATGACTCGTGGTGTGGCGAGCTTCAATCGCCCGCGTTTGTCAACGTGGGACATGAGGGACCAGTGACTGTCAGTGGACTGAGAGGTGATGGTCAAGCAGGAATCGTAGCTCTGCTTGTCCAGCTGTCACCAGCGATGGCAACTCTCTCTGCTGATTCCAGTGCAGTTGTGACGTTGTTTTTAACTTCTCTGAACATCTTTGAGATTGGGACTTGACTCAGTTGTTTCCGTGTCAGTAGCACATAGCGTGGCTCCAGTGTGGACGGGGGTCTGAAGCCTACATTTTCTACCTCACAGGATGGTCTGAGGTCCTTGCAGATCAAAACTGCCAGAGCCAAAGTGATGTTCTCTGCCCGTGGAGGCGTGGACGGAAACTTGGTCCCAAATGCTGTCTCCAGCGAGGGTTGTTGCAGGGACTTGTAGTTTCCTGGTTGCTGAGTGTCCTCTGGGTGATGCCTCGTCACATGGCTCCAGAGATTAGTAGTATTTCTGTTGTACTTTACTTCTACTTTGCACATTTTGCGCACAGCATTATTTGGTCAAGTTGAGTGCAGTTTTCTCACTTCTTAAAGCCGAAGTGCTGCCAGACACCGGCTCTTAAATTTGCCGCAGATTAAAGTTGCACTTCTTCCATCTTGCTGTTCTCTGATGGGAGGCACATGGCCTGGATCTGGTGAGGTCTGATCATCTGACTGCAGTAACGTTGCACTACGCACTAAATCACACCAGACTGAAGGGGCAAACAAAACAAAAAAATAAACGGGGAAAATCTGATGCATTTTAAAAGATCGATACTGGGATTTATGTATCGATAATCTTTCCTACAAATGTACATCGATAAAATATCGGAATATAGACATTTTTAACCCTCCTCTAGACTCAAGTCTGGAGTAGGATGTACACTGATGACATCACCATTGCCAATGCAATAAAAAACCAAGATGAAGAATAATTGTATTTACAATCAGATTTAGTTTGGAATTTAAAAAGAAACATGAAAGGCGGGACTTGTGATTGACAGGTGGTGGGTGAGGTTACCCCTCTGCTCGCTCTCCAGTTTCAGGGTCGACGGCGTCTTCCAGCTCTGAAACAGAATTGTGGAAATACTGAAGAAATCAAGGTCAAATGTGCGACCTGCTTTTAAATCTTGAGCACAAGAAGTGATGTGGTCCCTGAACAGGAAGTAGTGGAGGACCTGAAGCAAACCTGAAAAAACTGGAGTGAAACTGTGAACTTAAAGTGGTGGAAAAAAGCCCAGATGTCACTGAATGTAGCAGTAGAGACCAAAAGGCCACTAGGTTAAGGGGTGTGTGTGTGTGTGTGTGTGTGTGTGTCCAGGGTCTCACCCATGCAGTCGTTAGCCTGCTCCTCCAGGTTCTGCTGGTTCTCGGCAGCAGGAGCGTCTTCATCCTTGTGAACACCTGGATCGAACAAAGTTCACTGATATTTAAAGTGAAGATTTACGGCTTTCAGGAGCACTTTTATCTTTTCAATTCTATTTCCTGGTGGTCGTGGTTGGTGCTCCGCCCCCTTTGAGTCCAATCCTCCACCAACCAACCAGAGGAGGCGTTAGTGCGGCTTCCTGCACAAGTGAAGCTTCTTCTCACTCGCAGACCGGCCATTGGGTGGCAGCAGGGTGACCCCTGAAGGGACGCTACATTATCAGGGACCCGCGCCCTATGTTGCACCACCTTCCAGTTTCCTGTCCTTGTGAAACGTTCCTTCTGTGGCTTCTAGTGTTCAATATTTGTGGTTTGAAAACCTGGAATGAACCTTTCCTCTGAGAGGGAGTCCCCTGCCGTGAGTCCTGACCTCCGACCTGACGCTTCCCACAGCATTCCATTCCCTAGAATCATTGGTGGAGTGGAGCTGCTGGAGGCTCCGCCCACCAACAGCTGCCCGGCACCTCAACAAACTCACCGTAGGTTCGTCGCCGGAGCTTCTTGAACGGACAGTTTTCTCTGATCCGCAGCAGACACAACTTCCTCCTGGCGGGCAGCGACGCCATGGAGCAAGCACGGCAACTCACGGTGGAACTCGCTCTTCAGTCAGAGACTCCGTCATCCACGTCTGGTCTCTACCAAGTCGTCTGACAGGTTCACCTGCAGACAGTCAGCCTTCAAAATAAAAGCACCTGCACTTACTAGGACACACATTGGCCCTATAGCCCAGCAGCTGCTCCTCCACTGGGAGGCTAACCAACTTGTTCAGTATGAACTGGTGAACAAAAGGTGAGTCTGAAGTCTGTCAATCAAACTAACAGCATGACGATTGACCTCATGATGTCACGTAATCAATTTGGTGTAGTCATTGATTCTACAAAGTCACTACAAAAACATAAATCAGTAAAATAAATCATAAGGAATTCACACCCGTAAATCTTACAACTCATAAATATTAAAAAGACACCTAGTTTTCCTTTTACTTCAATTTAATGCAAATTTAAATCTGAATAATTAAAACTGACCCAAACCACCGACCAGCTCATCAAGATTCATGCTGGAATTCCTGCTTTTATTCTGAAAGCATGATGGTAGTGCTTGCTGTTCATAAACTGGTGAACCTGGAAAAACTGCTCTATTTTAGCCACCATGTTGACACATTTTATCAGTCGTCAATGATAACTGATCACTTCTCAATACTCAATCACACACCGTCAATTAAACTGGCTTCAGAATTAAAAGCACATTTCTACACTCTCTTTATCTTTATTGTTACCAAAAAACCCGCAGCTGAGTAGGAGCACATATGACGGGCGGAACGCCCCCTAGGGACACGCCCCTTTAGGACACGCCCCTTTAGGACACGCAGCTTGAGGTTTCCCATCCTGCTTTCAGTTCAACGTTTCATTTTGAAATAAAAAAACTGACGTTTGAGAACATTTAATTGATAGTTACAGCAGAGAAGACGACAGGAAGTACTTCATATAAACAAAAACAATCAGAATCCATTTTGGGAGCTGTCATCAGTGGGGTGGGCGGAGCTAAAAATGAATCCTTGATTCCACCCTCTAAAACTAGAATTTACAGTATTGTCTGAATACCGTGAGTTCTTCTCTGATAAGGTTTGAAATTGATCAGCCATCAACCCCAGAACCTCTGCCTGCTGGTGGGCGGAGCCAGCGCCTCAGGAGGCGGCGGCAAGTTAAAGATGGACCCCATTGCCTCCACTGTAACGAGGAAGTAGATGTTGGTGGCCATCATGACAACACTCGGCAGGAAGGAGAGGCCGAAACCAAAACCTCGGACACTGCTGCCGTAGGCTGCCGCTGCCCAGTAGACCAGCCTGGAGACAGAAAACAAACGCATGCTCAGCGGTGGCGGCGCTGAGTTCGACACGCTGACGTGGCTGAAACTTGTAACATCAAATCGGATAATTTAGTGACATCAGGTACGCTAGCATCAGCCCCGTGCAAAAACTCACTCAGCAACCAATCACAGTGTGCAACATCATGTGGTACCGTTGTGGTCGTGATGGTCGCACAAGGCTAAAGCCTGGTTTATGCTTCTGTGTCGCGGCGACCGCATAGACCCTACGGCGTCATTGAGCATTCGAAGTTCTGCGTCGAGGGAACGCGTTGCTCTTCAATTCACCGCCAAGCCGCTAGGGGGTGTGGCTGTGTCTCTGTATGGTTTCGGGGGCTCTTGTCGGACTCCTTGGTTTCTTCCGGTCAGAGATGTTGGCAACTGAGACGGAGCTCACTGATCTTGAACAACAAATGTCGTTACTCCAAACGTTGAAGCGCAGGCGACGCAGACGACGTCTGCGGAGGTGGTCCATCGGTGAAGCCCTCACCACAGAAACTTGAAAAATGACGGTGTTGATGAGCTGAACCGGAAATGACGTTCTGAGCAGACCAATCACAGTCCTTGACATTCACGTCACGACGCGTCGACGCGTAGCCATGATTTTTTGGAGGTGCACGTTAGGCCACGGCGTCGGGGTCTGCGTCGACGACATAGGTACAGCGTCGCCGCGACGCAGAAGCATAAACAAGACTTAAAGATGGTGTGATGCGAAAAAGTACCGGCTTGAATGGCAAGATGTTCACGTCCATACTCACAATCCAAAGGCGAAGACGATGGCGAGCAGAGGAATGAGTTTCAGCTGCTCCTGCCTCAAGTACATCGCCATGACGACAAGCTGCAGGGAGTAGATCAGGAACAGGGAGGCGGAGTCTGTCACAAAGTGCCAGTGGACACTGACATCCTCAAGCTCCGCCTTCACCTTGTCAAACAGAGGCTGGACAACACCGGTCCTGAGCCGACTGACACCCAAAACCAGCCAACCTGAGGCAGACAGGTGAGACAGGTGAGACAGGTGAGACAGGGTGGCGTGTCTGTCGTACCTGCCAAGCTGAAGGAAAAGAATCATGTGACAAGCACCCGTGTTTATATGTTGAATGATGAAAATGACCACATGCTGTGACATCATCTGTCACATCCTGTAGAAATGCTGTTGCTATGCGCCATCACGGGTGCTGGGTGTTTATGGGACGTGAATATTCAATCCCAGGGAAAGACGCCATCTGAGGTGAGACGAGCGAGGACGTGACCGGACACCTGCCATCATAATGGCGCTTGTGGCGAGCTGCTCAAACTCCTCGCCAGTTCTCTGCATATTGTACTGCCGCGCCGCAGCAGCGCCAGGCTGGTGGTTTACTCTTCCTCTGTGGTGCCGGACTCACCTAGGATGATGGGTGTGGCTGCAAACACAGAGCAGCGCAGTGTGTAGATGAGCCTGAAGGGGGCACCATCCAGCAGGGGGGCATCAAATGGCAGGAAAACAAACCCCCCCCATACCAGGAGGGGCAAGAAAAGTGCTGAGGTCATCAAGGACACGCCCACCTTCAAGATATCTCTGCTGGGACAGCACCGCCCACCTGAGCCAGTCATGAAAGAGAGACAGGTGAATGCCCCACCCACCTGAGATGGAGAGGTAGGAAAAGTTTGAACAAATAATAAGAGGACAGCCATATTTACATCTGGCAGGGGGCGTGTCTTCAGTCCAGTCATACTGGTAGCCATGTCCGTTGTAGTCCTGGACGATGTGTTGGGGACCCTGGGAGTGACTTTTTAACTCCGTGTCCCTGAACGTCTCACTCTGTCCAGGTGAGGGGGGGGGCAGGAGGGTGGCCGCTGCTGGATGAAACACTTGAGCTGCTCTCTCAGGCAAGTGGTTCTCCTCCGTCAGCCCTGCCCCTGTTGGTTCCTGGGCTCCTCGCCATGTTGTCCTCTCGTCCATCAGCTCGCTCTCCGGCCGGCTCACCGCCACACTAAGAGAGACCCCCGTCTGACTTCCTGCCTGTCTGTCCCCGGGCCGCCGTAGAGAGCTGCGGCCCATCGTGGTGGACTTGAGCGCCTTCACATATCGCTCAGTCTTCATCTCTCCACCGTTCTCCACCTTGGTTCTACCTGTTGAGAGGACGCACCTGTCAGACCATCACTCAGACGCCTTCACTCCATCTCACGGTTCCGGTCTGGTCTGGTCTGGAGCCTGAGGGTGTCAGAGTTCTGGCTCAGAGCGAAAGACCCGGAACCACAACGTGGAGGAACCTTTTATGTCCTGCCTGAGAGGAAGTGTTCCACCAGGAGGAGGAACACTGACTTCTGTGCTCCTAAAACAACTTGTAGTTGCTGCTGACCTCACGGAGTGACATCATCACAGTGACCACGACATTGAGAGCTGTCAATCACCTCCCGGTCCGTCCACACCTCACTGGACACTGATGACCAAGGCCTACCTGTCACACGACTCTGTGTTGACGTCATATTCCAACAAGGTTAAAAAAGGAATTGCAATTTACATAGCCGCCGTGACGTCATTTTGTTTAAAAAATGATAATCGTATGTCATCACTTGCGTCACTATTATAATTAACAATTTCCAGAAATTAAGTGATCACCATACCGATAATCACCATTCTGACCGGAGGACCGAGAGCTGCGTGCTAACATGCTAACGTGCTAACATGCTAACGTGCTAACATGCTAACATGCTAACATTTTTAACAGTTTTTCCGCTCGAAAATAAAGGAAACACGATAACTAACGCTGTGATCCTTCTCCTCCTCCTCCTCCTTCTTCTTCTTCTCCTTCTTCTTCTTCTTCTTCTTCTTCTTCTCCTCCTCCTCCTCCTCCTTCTTCTTCTTCCTCTTCTTCTTCTTCTTCCTCACCTGTTGGAAGGCTCAGGTGTGACTCGCGGCAGGTGTCTCAGGTCAGTTAAAGGAAATGCGCCTTAAAGGGACAAACGTGATTTACTGAGTGGAGATTAGGGTCAAATCAAATATTATTAGTAGTACTAGTGGTAGTACGAGTACTACTAGTAGTCTTATTACCCCTAATTAAACTCACAGGCCAGCGCGACAACCTGTTTGACATTAATACGAACGTTCAAGTCGGACGACATTACACCGAAACAGTGACGTCATGATGTCATTCAGTTCTGTTTGATCAGCTGAAGACTAATGGCGTACACACACACACACACACACACACACACACACACACTTACACTCAGTCACACACACACACTCACACACACTAAGACACACTCAGATACACACACACACTCAGACACACACAAACACACACATTCATTCAGACACACGCACTCACATAAACACACACTCAGACACACAATCACACACATACACACAAAGACACACAGACAAACACACTCACACACAGACACACAGACAATCAGACACACACTCAGACACTCACACACACTCACACACACACATTCAGACACGCACTCACACACACTCAGACACACACACACCAACAGTCAGACACACACACACAAACACACGTATTCAGACACAGACACTCACACACACAAACACTCACACACACTCACACAAACACACACACAGGCATTCAGACACACACACTCACACACACACACTCACACACACAAACACTCACACACACAAACACTCACACACACAGGCATTCAGACACACACACAAAGTCAAGTCAAGTCAGGTTTATCTGTGTCACCAAACCCCAACCAAAGTCCTGTCCTGACTCTCCAAGTAGAGCAGGTCCAGCACCTCCCTCCTTCAATGAACCTCCACCCAACAATTCTCCATCAGCAGCACATCCTGCAACAGCAGCCACCAGAACCTTCCTTTACCAGCAGGAAGGTGGAGCAGATCCAGGATCAGTGGGGACAGAGAGAGAGCAGGAGAGCAGGACAGAGACAAAGACAGAGAATGGAGGAAGACAGAGAGACAGAAGGAGAGAGAGGGACAGAGATAAAGAGAGAGAAAGGAGGAGAGACTGATGGACAGAGACAAAGACAGAGAATGGAGGAAGACAGAGAGACAGAAGGAGAGAGAGGGACAGAGAGAAAGAGAGAGAGAGAGGAGGAGAGACTGATGGACAGAGACAAAGACAGAGAATGGAGGAAGACAGAGAGACAGAAGGAGAGAGAGGGACAGAGATAAAGAGATAGAGAAGGGAGGAGACACTGATGGACAGAGACAAAGACAGAGAATGGAGGAAGACAGAGAGACAGAAGGAAAGAGAGGGACAGAGAGAAAGAGAGAGAGAGAGGAGGAGAGACTGATGGACAGAGACAAAGACAGAATGGAGGAGGACAGAGAGACAGAAGGAGAGAGAGGGACAGAGAGAAAGAGAGAGAGAGAGGAGGAGAGACTGATGGACAGAGACAAAGACAGAGAATGGAGGAAGACAGAGAGACAGAAGGAGAGAGAGGGACAGAGATAAAGAGATAGAGAAGGGAGGAGACACTGATGGACAGAGACAAAGACAGAGAATGGAGGAAGACAGAGAGACAGAAGGAAAGAGAGGGACAGAGAGAAAGAGAGAGAGAGAGGAGGAGAGACTGATGGACAGAGACAAAGACAGAATGGAGGAGGACAGAGAGACAGAAGGAAAGAGAGGGACAGAGATAAAGAGAGATAGAAAGGAGGAGAGACTGATGGACAGAGACAAAGACAGAGAAAGGAGGAGGACAGAGAGACAGAAGGAAAGAGAGAGAGAAAGGAGGAGAGACTGATGGACAGAGACAAAGACAGAGAATGGAGGAGGACAGAGAGACAGAAGGAGAGAGAGGGACAGAGATAAAGAGAGAGAGAAAGGAGGAGAGACTGATGGACAGAGACAAAGAGAGAATGGAGGAAGACAGAGAGACAGAAGGAGAGAGAGGGACAGAGAGAAAGAGAGAGAGAGAGGAGGAGAGACTGATGGACAGAGACAAAGACAGAGAATGGAGGAAGACAGAGAGACAGAAGGAGAGAGAGGGACAGAGATAAAGAGATAGAGAAAGGAGGAGAGACTGATGGACAGAGACAAAGAGAGAATGGAGGAAGACAGAGAGACAGAAGGAGAGAGAGGGACAGAGAGAAAGAGAGAGAGAGAGAGGAGGAGAGACTGATGGACAGAGACAAAGACAGAATGGAGGAGGACAGAGAGACAGAAGGAAAGAGAGGGACAGAGATAAAGAGAGAGAGAAAGGAGGAGAGACTGATAGACAGAGACAAAGACAGAGAAAGGAGGAGGACAGAGAGACAGAAGGAAAGAGAGAGAGAAAGGAGGAGAGACTGATGGACAGAGACAAAGACAGAGAATGGAGGAGGACAGAGAGACAGAAGGAAAGAGAGAGAGAAAGGAGGAGACTGATGGACAGAGACAAAGACAGAGAATGGAGGAGGACAGAGAGAGACAGAAGGAGAGAGAGGGACAGAGATAAAGAGAGAGAGAAAGGAGGAGACTGATGGACAGAGACAAAGACAGAGAATGGAGGAGGACAGAGAGAGACAGAAGGAGAGAGAGGGACAGAGATAAAGAGATAGAAAGGAGGAGAGACTGATGGACAGAGACAAAGACAGAGAATGGAGGAAGACAGAGACAGAAGGAAAGAGAGGGACAGTGATAAAGAGTGAGAGAAAGGAGGAGAGACTGATGGACAGACGGGGACGTGAGCAGGTGGAGCTACGGGTGGCAGCTGGAGCCTCTTCAGGTCTGGAGCCTCCTCCAGCAGCACCAGGATCTGGGATGAGGGGAGAAGAAGAGGAGTCAGTAACACGTCTGAGGACAGGAGGAGGAGAGAGAAGCCCAGTGCATCATGGGAGATCCCAGCAGTCTGAGCCTAGAGCAGCAGATCTAAGGGCCAGCCTAAGCAGTCCTGACTATAAGCCTGATCAACAAGGACGGTCTTAAGTCTGCTCTTAAACCTAGAGAGGGGGTCTGGGTCCTGGACTGAAACTGAGAGACGGTTCCACAGGAGGGGAGCCTGATAGCTGAAGGCTCTGGCTCCATTCTACTGTTAGAACTCTAGGAACCAGCAGGAACCCTGCATCCTGGGAGTGAAGGGTTCTAGCTGGATCATAGGGGACCAGGAGCTCTGTCAGGGATGAAGGAACCTGGTTGTTGAGGACTTTGATGGTAGAAGGAGAATTTTAAATTCTATAGTTCAGTCAGCTGGTTTGTTCCATGTGGATCATTGATGAGTTCAGCTGAGTGTCGTCTGCATAGCAGTGAACATTAATGGAGTGTTTCCTGATCATGTGACCTAGAGGAAGCAGGTACAGGGTGAAGAGGACTGGTCCAAGCACAGACCCTTGTGGAACACCTGAACTGACTGTAGTGGTCTCAGAGGAACCATCATTAACTGGTACCAACTGAGATGACCTAGTAAATATGACCTGAACCAGTTTAGAGTGGTTCCTTTAATACCAGTGACAGGTTCCAGTCTCTGTAGAAGGATATGGTGGTCAAACACACTCAGACACACACACAGACACTCTGACACACACTCACACATACACACTCAGACACACTCAGACACACTCAGAGACACACGGACACATACACTCACAGACACTCAAACACAGACACACAAAGACACACACAGTCACTCTGAACGTCTGTAAACAAAACAATATCTCTCCGGTCAGTGTGACGTCACTCATGTGGACGTTATCGTAACGGAGCTTCCTCCCGGTGTGTCCATTGCTGTTTTTGCCGGCGTCTACCGGGTGGGCGGGTCGCCCCAGCAGAGGTTCCACGTCACACTCTCGTGTTGTCAGAAGCTCTTGCTGTGTGTGTGTGTGTGTTTGTGTGTGTGTGTGTGGGGGGGGGGGTCTCCAATACTGGACCTTCTTCACCCATGTGACCATCTGCAGCTCTCTGATTGGCTATATGGGATCACGTGATTCTTTGACACGTTGTCATAGAGATTAACTCCACCAACAGCGGAGACGTCTTATCCCGGTGTAAAGAACAACGGCCTCTCAACAACCCGTTATGGGCGGGGCTAGTGGTGAGCGCGGGGCCGGGATTGGTGTACCGCCGCAGCAGCGGGCCGGCCTCTGATTGGTCAGAAGTGAATCGAGAAGCTGTCGGTCAGGGAGAGGACCCGCCCGCCGCGTTCAGATTGCGGGCTGGTCCGGGACCAGAACTCAGCGGCTCTGACGGCTCGGCCATTGATCCGGGATCGATCAGTGAGTATCGGAGGGGATGTCCCGGTTGCTGGAGAGTCGCCGGCAGGACCGGATGAAGGAGGTCAGCATGAAGGTGAGCACCGGAAGAGAGACAGAAAGAAAGAAAGACCCGGACGCGCCAGTGCGCGTGCACACCCGGTCGATAACCTGAGTTATTGATGGGCCGAGTCCGATCGGTCAGTCGGGACTTGATCGATCAGAAACAATACTCGAAGTCGGACTTGGTTTCACTTCCCGGCTTTTTCCGGTGGTTTCCCCTCGTTCACGGACACATCTGGGACTCGTCCCGGGATTGTTCCGTTATTGCAGATGTTGAAGCAAATCGACAGTTGATCAGAGTACCGGTGGTGTGTGTGTGTGTGTGTGTGTGTGTGTGTGTGTGTGTATGTGTGTGTGTGCTAGCGTGTGTGATTGATTTAAATTGGCAGCGGGCACTTTTACGTTTTTCTTCTTTCTCTGTTCAGACTGAAAAGCGCGTTCATGTCGGTCCCAGTGGCGCGTGGCGATGTGTGTGATCACTACGGACACACAAACACACACACACAAACACACACACACGCTTTATTGTCTCTGATTGTGCTTGATGGTGTTTCCGTGTGTGTGTGTCCGTTAGAAGCAGCGTGGCCGCTTTGTCCTGCGGGAGGAAGCGAAGGGGGGAGGGGAGGCTGCGCGCGCACGCTTGTGCGCGCCTCCGCCTGAGGAAGTGTGGAGCAGCTTCTAGCAGTCGAGGTAGAAGTTTGACCTTTGACCTCCCCGATTTGACTGTAAATAAACAAACTCTTCAGTTTAAAGAAGCTACTTGTGAAAACACTTCATTAGTAACTGGGCTCTCTGACGTCATTTAGCCACTCCCCCTCGCTCACCAATTACTTACCATCAGTTTGGCTGCTGCGGGAAATTCAGATGGCGATGGCCTGACAGAGATTCTGCTGAGAGCTGACGGCAAAATGGATTTGTCCAATCAGAGACAAGCTCACATGTTACACAATGCCATGACAACATCCACATGGTCAGCATGGAGGACGGCATGTGACCTCATCGGCAAAGTGCAAGTGGCTTTGGGCTCCACTCGGGTCCTTTTTTTGAATGACATCATAGAACACGACAGATGAGCATCGGCGGGTGGACGCGTTCCTCCCGCCTTAGACATCAGGTCACATTCCTAGTGAAAGACCAGGATGTTAGCTTACCTGGGACTTGTTTTGACTGTGTCGTGAAGCTGCTGTCACGCCACATCTCCTTATGACATCACTGGGACACATCCTGACATGGGCCGACCTAAAAATTTGCCTCTCCTTACCCTCCCTGTTCACTCCTACGGGGATCCACCTCAAGATGGATCCCTGGATCAGCTGATAGATTCATGGCTCCTTGAGTGAACGCTCTCATGATGAGGAGAGATCATACGTGTAGCTCGTAATCCACTGAAGTGATAATGATGAAGGAAGCGGCATCGCCGTGCCAGTTGTACCGTCTCCCTGGCAGGTCAGCTGGCATCAGGCAACAAACCCTGGGTATTAAAGTGCATGATGGGAAATGGTAGTGGTTGTAGTCCACTGGTGATGCTGCAGTCTGTCAGTGAGCTGGCGCTAAGATACAGGAAGTAGCTGAGGGAGGTCGAGCGAGGCGCTGAGACTTGCTGATGGTCCACATGCCTCAGTGTCAGTGAGAACCCTTCCATCTTTGGTGGAACGTTCGGGTGTAAATAAAGGGTTGACTTTCTAAATAGTCTCATTGTGTCTCCTGCCCCCCAACACACACACACAGACAGAGACAGACACACACACAGACACACACAGAGACACACAAATAGACACACACATACATAGACACACACACAGACACACACACATTGACACAGACACACACACATAGACACACACACATTGACACACAGACACATAGACACACACACAGACACACACACACATAGACATACACACACATAGACACACACAGACACACACAGACGCACACACAGACACGCACGCAAACACACACACAGACACACACGCAGACAGACACACACACACAGACACACACGCAGACACACACACAGAGACACACACACAGACACACACACACACACAGAGACACACACACTCAGACACACACGCAGACACACACACAGACACACACACACAGACACACACGCAGACACACACACACGCAGACACACACACACGCAGACACACACACGCAGACACACACGTAGACACAGACAGAGACAGACACACACACAGACAGACAGACACACACATAGACACACAAATAGACACACATACATAGACACACACACAGACACACACATTGACACAGACACACACACACATAGACACACACACAGACACACACACATTGACACAGACACACACACATAGACACACACACACATAGACACACACACACATAGACACACACACACACTCAGAGACAGACACGCACACAGACACACATACACACACAGAGACACACACACAGAGACACACACACAGACACACACAGACACACACAGACACAAACAGATGCACACACAGACACACACGCAAACACACACAGACACACACGCAGACAGACACACACACACAGACACACACGCAGACACACACACAGAGACACACACAGACACACACAGACACACACACATAGACACACACGCAGACAGACACGCAGACACACACACACAGACACACACGCAGACACACACACAGACACAGACACACACACACGCAGACACAGACACACACACAGAAACAGACACAGACACACACACGCAGACACACACACAGACACACACACACGCAGACACACACACAGACACACACGCAGACACACACAGAGACACAAACACACATAGACACAAACACACACACACAGACACACACACACAGACACACACACACAGACACAGACACACACACACAGACACACACAGACACACACACACAGACACACACACAGACACACGCAGACACACACACGCAGACACACACACGCAGACAGACACACACAGACACACACACACAGACACACACGCAGACACACACACACACACAGACACACACGCAGACACACACACACAGACACACACACACACACAGACACACACACACAGACACACACGCAGACACACACACACACGCAGACACACACACACACAGACACACACACAGACACACACACACAGACACACACACACAGACACACACGCAGACACACACACACAGACACACACGCAGACACACACACAGACACAAACACACACAGACACAAACACACACACAGACACACACACACAGACACAGACACACACACACAGACACACACAGACACACACACACAGACACACACAGACACACACACAGACACACGCAGACACACACACGCAGACAGACACACACAGACACACAGACACACACACACAGACACACACGCAGACACACACACACACATAGACACACACGCAGACACACACACACAGACACACACACACACACAGACACACACGCAGACACACACACACACACGCAGACACACACACAGACACACACACACAGACACACACACAGACACACACACACAGACACACACGCAGACACACACACACAGACACACACACACAGACACACACGCAGACACACACACACACACACAGACACACACACAGACACACAAACACAGACACACACACAGACACACACACACACAGACACACACACACAGACACACACGCAGACACACACGCAGACACACACACACAGACACACACGCAGACACACACACACAGACACACACACACAGACACACACGCAGACACACACACACACACAGACACACACACAGACACACAAACACAGACACACACACAGACACACACACACACACACACAGACACACACACACAGACACACACGCAGACACACACGCAGACACACACACACAGACACACACACAGACATCTCTTTCTTCCTCCTCACTGAGTTCTTTATGGCCTCACCAGCTGATCTCTGACCGTCAGCTGATCCTGCAACCACTTTAACCCTCACAACATTGATACTTACCCTTATGGTACAACACTTACTGAACATGTACTACAAATACACTTATAAGTGTGTATGTGCATGTATGCATACATATATACATGTGTATAGGATATGCACAGTATTTATTTGACATGTATTTATATATATTATGAAGTATCTAACATCAAAGGTGAAAGAGGCACTGGCCTCAGGAGCCACAAAGCTGCTGCCTCCCACCTTCTTCATAACTGAGTAGTTTATCAAGCAGTGCTGGAGTGGAGGGGTCCGGTAACCTACATGCCACTGGTCTGATTCCCACAATCCCCCTAAGGTGGCTGAGTGTGTGTGTGTGTGTGTGTGTGTGTGTGTGTGTGTGTGTGTGTGTGTGTGTGTGTGTGACACAGTAATCACGACAATAATACAACAATCCATCGCCTCACACACATGCACATCTGTGTGTGACACTGATTGTCATTACTGAACTGAAACCCTCTCACACACACACACACACACACACACACACACACACACACACACACACACACACACACATCCTTGTACTTATATCTTTGTGAGGACTTTCATTGATGTAATATATTTCCTAGCCCCTCCCCCTAACCCTAACCATCTCAGCTGACTGTCTGACCCTAACCTTGACCCGAAACCTAACCTGAACCTGATTCTAACCTCCACCCTAAAACCAAGTCTTGACCTTCTTGACCTGTTGGTTAAATACGTATTCTAGTCCTCACTATGTAGCAAATACAAGAACACACACACACCAACATACCTCCTTCCTGTCCCTCCCAGTTTGGAGCAGAAGTTAATGTGAAAAATGCAACTGTCAGAACAGAAAGGAGAAGTTTCAGATAGATTTGTGTGTATATGTGTGTGTGTGTGTGTGTGTGTGTATGTGTGTGTGTGTGTATGTGTGTGTGTGTGTGTGTTCGTGTGTGTGTGTATGTGTGTGTGTGTGTGTTACAGCAGTACACAAGTCAAGTCATTTTTATTTATGTAGGGTCAAATTACTACTGAAGGTCTCCTGTGAGACTTTAAAAACAGAGCAGGTCCAGAACTGCACCCGTAAAATCAATCTAGTTTAAAGAGATCAAACATAAGAGACATCAGAGGCATCAGAGACATCAGAGGCATCAGAGACATTAGAGGCCTTCTGCCTCAACCAGTCAGGGTGAAGGAGAACCAGAGAGAGAGACAATAGAATAGAATAGAATAGAGGACAGAGATATGAACAGGAACCCAATCAAAGCATGTTGTTATGTCGCGTTGATGTTAGTACTGATGTGTACTAACAGGGATCAGCCTGGTGGCAGGCAAATATTTCAACTGTCATTGTTGTAACAAAGGAGGCAGCAGATGAACCCTGGCATTCTGAAACCAGGACTTAGGAACATAACATCAGTGTGTAGAAAGGAGAACAAGAGGGAACCCGTGGAACAGATGATGGCTGGATGTGAAGAAGCTCCAGCTCCATTTACAGTGGGTGTGAAAACGTGTTTATTTTGTGATACTTGACCACATGAAAGTTGAGGGGTAAAAGCACCTGAGACACATTCAGGAGGGATCAGGATCTGGTCTACCAACCCACCTGCAGACAGCTGGTCAGACGCTCGTTCTGACCTCATCGAACCAAAGTGTAAATGCAGATGATCTGGTACTACTATAGCTTCCTATAGCCTCTGAGCTGGTACTATTATAGCCTCTGAGCTGGTACTACTATAGCCTCTGAGCTGGTACTACTATAGCCTCTGAGCTGGTACTACTATAGCCTCTGAGCTGGTACTACTATAGCCTCTGAGCTGGTACTACTATAGCCTCTGAGCTGGTACTACTATAGCCTCTGAGCTGGTACTACTATAGCCTCTGAGCTGGTACTACAATAGCCTCTGAGCTGGTACTACTATAGCCTCTGAGCTGGTACCACTATAGCCTCTGAGCTGGTACCACTATAGCCTCTGAGCTGGTACTACTATAGCCTCTGAGCTGGTACCACTATAGCCTCTTAGCTGGTACCACTATAGCCTCTTAGCTGGTACTACTATAGCCTCTGAGCTGGTACCACTATAGCCTCTGAGCTGGTACTACTACAGCCTCCTATAGCCTCTGAGCTGGTACTACTATAGCCTCTGAGCTGGTACTACTATAGCCTCTGAGCTGGTACCACTATAGCCTCTGAGCTGGTACCACTATAGCCTCTTAGCTGGTACCACTATAGCCTCTTAGCTGGTACTACTATAGCCTCTGAGCTGGTACTACTATAGCCTCTGAGCTGGTACTACTATAGCCTCTGAGCTGATACTACTATAGCCTCTGAGCTGGTACTACTATAGCCTCTGAGCTGATACTACTATAGCCTCTGAGCTGGTACCACTATAGCCTCTGAGCTGGTACCACTATAGCCTCTTAGCTGGTACTACTATAGCCTCTGAGCTGGTACCACTATAGCCTCTGAGCTGGTACCACTATAGCCTCTGAGCTGGTACTACTATAGCCTCTGAGCTGATACTACTATAGCCTCTGAGCTGGTACTACTATAGCCTCTGAGCTGGTACCACTATAGCCTCTGAGCTGGTACCACTATAGCCTCTTAGCTGGTCCTATTATAGCCTCCTATAGCCTCTGAGCTGGTACCACTATAGCCTCTGAGCTGGTACTACTATAGCCTCCTATAGCCTCTGAGCTGGTACTACAATAGCCTCCTATAGCCTCTGAGCTGGTACTTCTATAGCCTCTGAGCTGGTACTTCTATAGCCTCTGAGCTGGTACTACTATAGCCTCTGAGCTGGTACTACTATAGCCTCTGAGCTGGTACTACAATAGCCTCCTATAGCCTCTGAGCTGGTACTTCTATAGCCTCTGAGCTGGTACTTCTATAGCCTCTGAGCTGGTACTACTATAGCCTCTGAGCTGGTACTTCTATAGCCTCCTATAGCCTCTGAGCTGGTACTACTATAGCCTCTGAGCTGATACTACTATAGCCTCTGAGCTGGTACTACTATAGCCTCTGAGCTGGTACCACTATAGCCTCTGAGCTGGTACCACTATAGCCTCTTAGCTGGTCCTATTATAGCCTCCTATAGCCTCTGAGCTGGTACCACTATAGCCTCTGAGCTGGTACTACTATAGCCTCCTATAGCCTCTGAGCTGGTACTACAATAGCCTCCTATAGCCTCTGAGCTGGTACTTCTATAGCCTCTGAGCTGGTACTTCTATAGCCTCTGAGCTGGTACTACTATAGCCTCTGAGCTGGTACTACTATAGCCTCTGAGCTGGTACTACAATAGCCTCCTATAGCCTCTGAGCTGGTACTTCTATAGCCTCTGAGCTGGTACTTCTATAGCCTCTGAGCTGGTACTACTATAGCCTCTGAGCTGGTACTTCTATAGCCTCCTATAGCCTCTGAGCTGGTACTTCTATAGCCTCTGAGCTGGTACTACTATAGCCTCTGAGCTGGTACTTCTATAGCCTCTGAGCTGGTACTTCTATAGCCTCTGAACTGGTACTACTATAGCCTCTGAGCTGGTACTTCTATAGCCTCTGAGCTGGTACTTCTATAGCCTCTGAGCTGGTACTACTATAGCCTCTGAGCTGGTACTTCTATAGCCTCTGAGCTGGTACTTCTATAGCCTCTGAGCTGGTACTTCTATAGCCTCTGAGCTGGTACTACTATAGCCTCTGAGCTGGTACTTCTATAGCCTCTGAGCTGGTACTACTATAGCCTCTGAGCTGGTACTTCTATAGCCTCTGAGCTGGTACTACTATAGCCTCTGAGCTGGTACTTCTATAGCCTCTGAGCTGGTACTACTATAGCCTCTGAGCTGGTACTTCTATAGCCTCTGAGCTGGTACTACTATAGCCTCTGAGCTGGTACTTCTATAGCCTCTGAGCTGGTACTACTATAGCCTCTGAGCTGGTACTTCTATAGCCTCTGAGCTGGTACTACTATAGCCTCTGAGCTGGTACTTCTATAGCCTCTGAGCTGGTACTTCTATAGCCTCGTTGGTAGTTGCTACATGCTAAGTTTTACTTCAGCAGATGCTTGCGCCGGTCTTCCCTCTATCAGTGCGCAGACACCAGTTCATCCGACGGGTGACTCTGTGTTTCCTCATCTGTGCGGCTCTTGCTGCTGGTCCAGGGTTCCCCCCAACAACACCAGCACCATTAAATGTGGTTCTCAGTTCAGTTCCAACCCATCTCCTAACATTTCTTTTTCTCTGATATTTTGTGGTTCTTCCTGCGTTCCTCTGGAAGGTTCTTCAGACAGTTCAGGTTTTTAAGGGTTCGCATGTTTGAATATGATCTGTTATGGATCATCACCGCAGGCCATGTGACCCTCTGTGTCTCTGGAGTCGAGCCTCAGCAGGCACAGCTGCCTTGCTCAGGGGTACGAAAGGGGCAGGCAAAGAGCAGGTTCCCATCAAAAGGATGCCTTGCTTGAAGACAACTTTGAATGCAGCAGCTCAGCCTCATGGGAGTTGTAGTCCTGAGGGCCTGAAGAGTTCAGGAACAACAGGGATCATTAGTGCCCTCAGTAGGCCGACCTCCAACCTCTAGAGTCCAACTGAATTCACCAGAGTTACCCTGTCTTCAGTTGTGCTAGCTGCATGTGAGGCTACATCCCAGCGCCAGCATGCTAGCAGGCTTCAGTGAATTCTGAAAGGCTTTGTGCTTGATTTCAAATGAGGAGCAGCCAATCAGGGAAGTTCTCACCCTCAGGTTCAGATCTCATCTGGCGCTTTCAGCAACAACTTGTCTCTGCTGTTGTTTTACTTGTTAGTAAATTTGGGCTCTGTTTTCTGTTTGGTTCCATTTACCAGAACATGATGTTGCAACAGTATAGCAATCATGTCGTAGTTACACGTGTCCGCGCTCACAATGCTACACCTGCTTGTTAGCGTTCAACACTCAGTGTAGGCTGATGGGAATGATGATGTCACGTGACGTGATGTGGTGCGAGATCTATTTTCTGTCATTATGTTGTTTTT
>NC_141330.1:597500-610000 GCF_037954235.1 Aulostomus chinensis | reverse complement strand
AGATGACGGTGTGGATCATTTCTTCTGACGTCTGTTCTGCTCTTGACTGTAGTCGATGTTCAGCTCTCTAACCATCAGCTGCCATTTTTGAACCACACAAAGAAAGTAAACACAGTACCAACACACAGTACTACCACGCAGTACTTCGTAGTCCCAGTGATGAGCACACGCCTGATACCACACATGACTGCATGCATCAGCTCCAGTGCAGCAGGACAGTGCTGGAAGGCTGGAGGCTCAAATACATGCTGCCGTCTGTTCTTGTCTGGCATGGCGCTGGACGCCGCCACCAGCAGCAGTGGTAGAAATGCAGTAATAAAATACATGAAAAGAAGTGAAATGTTTGTCACTGCTTCCTTGAGTTTGCATCTCACTAACTGGAACGTCCAGCAGTGACACGCGAGTCCTTTTACTGCCACTGACACCGCAGGTCAAGATGGCGGCAGAAGCAACACATTTGAAAAGCCTGGCAGCTCTCTGTACATATATTTATATAACTATGACACAACTTCCTGTTGACAGTCGCTTCCTGATCAGTGGATGAGTCACTGTGGCAACACATCATAACAAGCTAAGAGTGTTGTGTTTGTTAGGTGAGTGGTGGTGGAGCCCCCTGCTGGAGGAGCTGCAGCTGCAGGGCAGCAGCATCCAGGCCGACAGCTGGAGTCTGGTGGTGGAACCCAACTTCCTACAGACGCTTCACAAGGACCTGATCAAGCAGCAGGACGTCATCTACGGTGTGTGTGTGTGTGTGTGTGTGTGTGTGTGTGTGTGTGTGTGTGTGTGTGTGTGTGTGTGTGTATACATATACAGTATATGTATCGTTACTACCAGCTTCTCCTGCTGAATACTCCGGTCTGTGTTTCTGGGGCGCTGCCATGCTTGCTATGTTGTCCTCTGGCTGCATGTGGAATAAACATGGTTTTTAATTGTCTCCTGAATTATTTTGTCATGTCACTCAGAGTTGATTCAGACAGAGTTCCATCATGTGCGGACGCTGCGAATCATGGAGGGGGTTTACCGGCGGGGGATGCTGGAGGAGGTGATGTTGGAGGCGGGTGTGGTTCACACCATCTTCCCCTGTTTGGACCAGCTGCTGGAGCTCCATACTGCTTTCCTGGCAGAACTGCTGGCCAAGAAGACCCAGGGTCTGACGGACGGCAGTGCCACCAACTTCATCGTCCACAGCATCGGAGAGCTGCTGGTTAAACAGGTATAGCAGGTCAGGTGACCTGGGCGTGACACCGCTGTCTGTTCAACCTCATGTATACACAGATGGAGGGGAGTGTTCCACAACCCTGATCCGACTGGCCCTACTCAAGTAGACCCCGACCCATTTGGGGTTTTTGAGCCTGATATAGTGACTCTTAATGCAGGAGAGAAAATGGACCCTTTGTGTTCATTGGTACCAGTTTTGGTTCGATATAGGAGGCTAATTTCTTAAACTAATAACTCACTTTGTTCAAAAATATTTAACATAAATACATGGCTAAACACAGCCCGGTGGAGCAGTGGTCCTCACTGTGGCCCCCCAGCAAGAAGGTTGTGGGTGGAGCCCCGGCTGCAGCACGGGGTCTTTCTGGGTGAGTCTCCATGTTCTCCCTGTTCCTGCTGGGTTCTCTCTGGTACTCCAGCTTCCTCCACAGTCCAAAGACATCAAGAGGGACCAGGTTAATCCAGACTCTAAATTGACCGTAGGCGTGGCTGGGAGAGCCAATGGTTGTCTGTCTCTATGTGTTGGCCCTGCCATGGACTGGTGACCTGTCCAGGGGGAAGGCTGCTGGGATAGGCTCCACCCCCCACCCCCCCACCCCTATAACCCTTAATCAGGATAAGCGGAATAAAATGGATCGACATGGCTAAACAGGCCAGAGGCTCTGGAGCAGCCTCTGCTGGACTATGTTACATCTTTTTAAAATCCCCGTAGGAGTATGGTGTGCATTTTATGTGACAGTTCTTTTAATATCCCATATTAGAAAACACCAACACCAATAGGGGATATTTGGGATCAGGCTGCGACAGGCAGTTACTCACTGATATAGACTGGAGAACATTATTGAAGATGTGCTTTATGTCATCATTCATTCATCAAGTGAAAAAAGAAAGTTTTTCTACACAGAAACTGTCACCTATAAACCAATAAGCTTGTGTGTGTGTGTGTGTGTGTGTGTGTGTGTGTGTGTGTGTGTGTGTGTGTGTGTGTGTGTGTGTGTGTCTAGTTCTCAGGTCAGTTTGCAGATGACATGAGGAAACTTTACTCTGAGTTCTGCAGTCGACACCCCAAAGCTGTGAAACTCTACAAAGAAGTTTTAGCACGAGATCGAAGACTTCAGCAGTTCATCAGGGTGAGAACCTGGACCAGGACTGGAAGCACCAGCTCAGACTTGTTGCTCAGCCAGCCACGTATATTTAGCTTGAAACTAAATATCCATTTACACACAAGTTCTGAACCACAAGTGGACTAGTTAGTTTTTTATCTCCAGTCAAACTGTGTGAGGATTACTGTTCATGAAAGGGTTTAGGAGCCCTGCTTCATCATCCGTGATGTTTCCTGGGTTTATCGGGTGTTTCAGGTCTTTTTGAACATCAAATCTACCCTTGCCCAGGTGACCTGACCAGGGGTATCGGTCCCCAGCCTGCATCCCAGCAGCATTTAGCCACTTGGCTTCCCTTTTCAGCCAGACCCACCTGGTGGCTCTCTCTGCGGCACCCACAGTCAGTTTGATGATCCCAAGCTTGGCTAGGGGTCTGCATAGTGACCAGCCTGCAAAGCCTTGACATCCCACCTGGATGTGCTTACGGTGGGTTGTCCATCCGTGGTACCATCTGTGCGCATTTCTACTCTTGGACTTCATCCATGCACTCCTACCAGGGCACAATGAGCTCTACCATGATCACCTTCTTGGTGGAGTTGGAAAAGATGACCGTGTCAGGATACTGTGTGGTTGGAGCGATGTGCTCTGGAGAGCACAGCTGCTTCACCAGATCCACTCTCAGCTCCCAGTCTGCTGCCGAGGAAAGGAGGCCAGTCACCGATCTAGGCTGTGCAGGGTTGTCGGTTGGCAGTTATGGCTGAAGCTACCACCTCTGCTAGTGCTTGGAGCACTTGATCATGCTGCCAACGATAGCGGCCATCTGCAAGTGCTTTCGGGCAACTGCTGAGGATGTGTTCGAGGGATCCTCTTCCGGAGCACAGTGCACAGGCTGGAGTCTTGATTTTGCCCCAGACGTCGAGATTCACTGGGGTTGGTAGGCCGTCGTAAACAGCTTGAATTAGGAAGCGGACTCTGTAGTAGTCTGCTCACAGGATGGTATCTCAGCTCACCCCTCTGTTCTGTGGATTCCCACTTTCTCAATGCCCCTTGCTGCCTCAGACCCACCATCCTGCTAGCTCTCTCTTCTTCCACGCCAAAGCCAAACCGCTCAATTGCATAGCCGGTGATGATTGACCTCATACTGTGTAGCCGGCCATCTATGCCCCCCTTGGATGTTGCCGCCAAGATCTTGCAGACATCCTTGTCAAACTGTTGCCACTCGACAGACTTGCTTGCTGGAGGCCAGACTTTGGGGCTGGAAAGCGGGCTCCTCCTGTCTCATCAGGGCCGGTGCCTGTGCGCTGCTCTTCTTGCACCCTCTAGATTCTGAATTCTGAATTTTAGTGGACAGTGACCTTTTTGACACATTCAGACAGTTTAGCTGTTGTTAGCCATCAGTCCCCATTAGCTTCAAGGTAAATATACATGGCTGAGTCTTCCTGAACTCTGGAGTCACAAGTAATGCAGGAGGGAAAAACATCTCTGTCATTAGTATTTGATAGACAAAAAACTTTTGGGTTATATCCCATTTTACTTCAGGGTTAGAGCCTTAAGGAGACCTGGTTGAACCTTGTTGTAACTGGTGTCTTCCCATAATGCTCAGCGCACCTGCCGTGGCTCCTTACTGCGCCGCCATGGTGTCCAGGAGTGCATCCTGCTAGTGACTCAGAGAATCACCAAATATCCAGTCCTCATCCAGAGGATCCTCGACAACACCAAAGGTACATGCAAGCTCACACTCTGTGTGATTGATTCTCAGTTATTGATTAGATGGCGATCAATTTCTTCTCCCTGCAGGTAGCCAGGAGGAGGCTGAAGCACTGAGCCGAGCACTGTTCCTCCTCAAAGAGCTGATCAGCTCTGTGGACCATGAAGTCCTGGAGCTGGACCGGACCAGGAGGTTGCAAGAGATCCAGGCCCGGCTGGACCCTCGTGCCCAGGCAGAGGTTCGGGGCGGAGGTGTGTTCAGGGGAGGAGAGCTGCTGCGGAGGAGGCTCCTCCATGACGGGACACTCCACTGGAAGGTCCAAGGCTCTAGGATGAAAGGTAGTGAAGTAGGTGATGTCACTCCACACCATGTGAGGGGGGGGGGCTGAAGTCCTGGTGTCACATGACCTCTCTTTATTTGTCCAGATGTGCAGGTCCTGCTGATGTCAGACATCTTGGTTTTCCTCCAGGAAAAAGACCAGAAGTTCACTTTTGCATCGCTGGTGTGTCACAACTGTTGACACCTGAACACCTAAACACAAATCTGTATGTTTCGACTGAAGGGTGATGTAAGTCTTCTTCTGATCGCTGTATCTCCACCTGTCTGTGTCCCAGGACAAGTCTCCAGTGGTCTCTCTGAATAACCTGATCGTCAGAGACATAGCCAATCAGGAACGAGGCATGTATCTCATCAGTGACTCCACCCCTCCAGAAATGTACGAGCTTCATGCTTCGTCTAAAGATAACCGGAGGACCTGGATGATCCGGATCCAGCAGGCAGCGCTAAGGTCAGGCCTGTATGATAGTACCCTGAAGTACTCGATGGTGTAGTAACAGTGTAGCACAGTTCATAACATGTAATATTGTCTAGATTAGTGCAGTATAGAGTAATAACAATGTAGTAATTGAATAGTAACAGTATTGCAGGATGTAGTATCCTCAGTGTCCTAGAATCCGCTGTTTTGTCCTCAGCTGTCCATCCAGAGAGGAGTTTCCTCTCATAGAGACAGAGGACAAAGCTCTACTAAGAAGACTGAGAGGTAGGACACTCGGCTCCTCCTTCATTTCCCGTCTTGTCTTCTGTTCCCATCGGACTCAGAGTTTTTCTCCTCCTCTCTCTTTCCCCCAGCGGACATCCAGCAGAAGGACCGGGAGGTGCTCGAGCTCCTGCAGGAGCGAGTTACTCTGTTTTCAGACTATGTGGAGGCGACAGGAAGAGGACGAATTGAAGAAGAAGGTCCAGAACAAAGCACCTCCTCTAGGAATTCCTCCTTGTCGGACAGGAACCTGTTCAGAGCTGACACCCCCCACGCCCCTCAGGCTGAGCTGTTGCTCATGGCCGCCATCTCTGAAGGTAACAGTCTGGTTGACTGCTTCATGGGAAGCCTGAGGAATTGAAATTCAAGTGAATACGGATTGAATCTGTGTTTCTGTGTTCAGTGGACAAACTGACTGAGCTGCTGTCTGGCTCCTGCATTCAAAAGTCCACCGTAACCAACGGCAACCAGGAGCTTAACAGTGAGTTGAAGTGTCTGTCAGATGAAACTGAATCTGTCATTTATCGAAGTTGGATTCATGAGTCAAGTCAATGTTATTTATAATCAAGTTAACTCTTGACTTCCTGGGTTGGACTGGATCTGGGGGTGGAGAAGCACCAAGACTCAGAGGAAGAAGTTGGTGACCTGCAGCTGTGAGACATGAAGGAGGACAGAAGGAGAGAGAAGCCCAGTGCATCATGGGAGAACCCCCCCCCCCCCCCATCTAGGCTTATAACAGCAGAGCTAGCTCGGGGGCGGGGCGCTAGAGCCCTCCCTAACTGTCATCTTTATCAGAAAGGAAGGTCTTAAGTCTGCTCTTAAACCTAGAGAGGGGGTCTGGGTCCTGGACTGAAACTGGGAGACGGTTCCACAGGAGGGGAGCCTGATAGCTGAAGGCTCTGGCTCCATTCTACTGTTAGAACTCTAGGAACCAGCAGAAACCCTGCATCCTGGGAGTGAAGGGTTCTAGCTGGATCATAGGGGACCAGGAGCTCTGTCAGGGATGAAGGAGCCTGATTGTTGAGGACTTTGATGGTAGAAGGAGATTCTAGAATTCTATTATGGATCTGACAGGGATCCAGTGCAGAGAAGCCAGTCCAGGTTCTGGTCAGTCCACCAGCAGCTGGAGAGCCTTTAGGGTCTATCAGTGCAGCCTGATAGGAGGAACCACACTAATCCAGCCTGGAAGTGACAAAAGCGGGGACTAGTTTCTCTACGTGTTCTTGAGCCAGAGGTCTCGTGTGACTGATGAATTTGTCTCCCTCAGATGGCAACTCTGGTTCTTTCAACGGTTCTTTTGAGCTGAATGGTGTCTCCTCAAAGGTAAATGACCTCATGACACGTAACCAGTGACCCCATGATTCTGACTGGCTGGACAGAATGTGAAAGATGAACAAAACCTCACAGTGAGGATTCAGCTCCATCCTGTGGCCAAATATCTTAACTGCAATACCAATGGTTTGGTGAATGAAGTGAAAACATGTACTTTTCACAAAAATTGCCAAGTTTCCAACATCAGGCAATGTTATGTGCCTTCGATCACCTCTGATGAAGTTCGCCTCTCTTAGCCACGTCTATATTCTGGAGTGCCTGTCAGAAACATCATCATTGACACGAGACACCCCAAGTTCTTTTTCTTGGGTGATAAGCAGCAGGCTGACGATGTTTGGTGGTCCACCATCCATGTGACTGCTCACCTGGAGAAACGGATCTTGTGATGTCAGAACCTACGGCAAGCACACTGTGACCAAACAAGTGATGCCATTGCCTTTTTTCCTCAGGACAGAAATGGAAACCAGCTGCAGGAACAAACTTTGAAGGAGGTAAAGTCCCACCCTGTTTTCTGACCAGCCACCTCAAACTGTCCAATGAGAGCAGAGGTAGTAACGCCTGTTGTCTTCACAGGAAGTGTGTCAGCGATTGGTCAGTCTGAGCACGCAGCTTCACGCCCTCCAGGTCCGACTACGTCAGGGAGTTATCCACATTTATAATTAACTCCCTGAATCAGATATGTTTACCCCTCTGACTGGTTAACTCCACCCCCAGGCTGCCGTGATTCGTCAGGATTCAATTCTTGAACTGTGTGTACGGACCAGTCCCGTACCCTGTCCGACCCTTGGGCCTCGCCTCAATCGTTCCATGTCGCGGGACACAGGGCTAGACGTCGGTGGGGAAACGGCACTGCTGCGGCGGCAGGTGGAACTGCTGCAAGAGGAAGTGTCACGGCTGCGTGTAAGGGGGCAGGAGGTGGAGCCAGGCACAAGGAGGAGGAGCAACGGAGAGCTCACTGATGTCACCAAGGGGGAACAGGTGTGTGTGTTTGTGTGTGTGTGTGTGTGTGTGTGTGTGTGTGTGTGTGTGTGTGTGTGTGTGTTTGACTCAAGTTTTTTCAACGAGCCAAAGCAAACAGAGGCTCATGAAATGAAACCAATTTACTAGCAAGTTCATTTTCACTCATTTTAGAGGCTCAAGTTTGTGGTTCCATTATGTTGTTAAAACTTGATTCAGGCATTCCGGATCAGTTCAAGTCGGAGCGATCGAGTGTATGATGAGGAATACTGGGATCTCAAGGGTTCAAAACAGACTCGTGGGATAAGGAGCTGAATGTCTGTGTGTCTGCGCTCCCTCAGGCGTTCTGCTCTCTTCTAGAGACAACATCAATGTTACATTTGGTTCGGGCTGAACACAGGGGTTGGGTGTGTCCTCAGGTGAGCAGGAGGCGTGGCAGCAGAGAGTCGGAACCACCCACACTAGCCCCATTGGCTAGCCAGGATCCAGCTGACCCACTAGGTGGTGTTCAGGAAGGAAATGAGGATGAAGAGGAAGACCTGGTGAAGGCCTCTCCTCGTTCGGACAGCCCCAGAGGTCAGTTGGGGTTGATGCTTATATTATTATGTATTATTCAGGCATAATTGTCTCCAATTATTATCACCATGGTAACATGACCTCTGACCTCTCAGATCTCCAGGACATTCCAGAGGAGAGTGAGTGTGGAGCAGATCCCAGTTAATGTCACACCGACGTCACCACAAAACCGCAATGTTCCAGGAGAGAGGGCGGGCCCTACGGAATCTGAGTTTCTTCAGGATGTTGGAGAGGATGTGATGTCATTTCCTTCCAGCAGGCAACTTTTAGACCAAAACAAACGTCAGCAGCTTGAAGGGTTAGGATTTAAACCTCAAATGTTTTTTGAGTGTTGCTGTTTAGGTTTCAACATGAAGAAGGACCCATGTGACCTGTTTACGTGGGAGTGGGCAGGGTTTTTGTTGGGATGGGCGGGGTTGGTCTGTTAAAACCAAATTCGGCTTCAACACATTTGACCTTGTCTCTGATGTCATGTCCCTCACCAGACGCTGCACTGGTTTTTAGGTCCTCTGAAGTTTAGATTTGGTTGGTTTAAGATTTTAAGAGGTGAATAATTGAGACTGATTGTTAATTGAAACATTTAAACATTTTAGCTTCAGACGTTGACCTTTGACCCACATCCTCACCTGCACACAGTGACCCACTCACTGACAGGTGGGTGTTATGTCACACCTTTGACCTTTTTGATGATGTGACATGAGCTTTGCTTGAAGCAGATAAATGGTCCCTAAACGACACTACCCAGAACGCACTGCAGTGCCAGCTGCTGTTCAGATGCTGTATTTGATCTGCTGTAACTGTTTGATGTTAAGAGAGTAGAACCAACCTGATGTTCCAGTGTCAGCAGAGCAGGGGTTCCTTCAGCGCCGCCCACACCAGTAACTGCCTCTCCAGCCGGGCAAAATGATCACAAGTTACCCTGACCCACCTGTAAGGATAAGAGATGAAGATGATACCATGAAGGCGTAACGGTGACATCATGAAGGCGTTACGGTGACATCATGGAGGCGTTACGGTGACATCATGAAGGGGTTACGGTGACATCATGAAGGGGTTACGGTGACAACATGGAGGGGTTACGGTGACATCATGGAGGGGTTACGGTGACATCATGAAGGCGTTACGGTGACATCATGGAGGCGTTACGGTGACATCATGAAGGGGTTACGGTGACATCATGAAGGGGTTACGGTGACAACATGGAGGGGTTACGGTGACATCATGGAGGGGTTACGGTGACATCATGGAGGGGTTACGGTGACATCATGAAGGGGTTACGGTGACATCATGAAGGGGTTACGGTGACATGAAGGTGTCACGGTGACAACATGGAGGGGTTACGGTGACATCATGAAGGGGTTACGGTGACATCATGGAGGGGTTACGGTGACATCATGAAGGGGTTACGGTGACATCATGAAGGGGTTACGGTGACATCATGGAGGGGTTACGGTGACATCATGAAGGGGTTACGGTGACATCATGAAGGGGTTATAATGACAACATTTCTGTGAACATGACAGAACGTCACTATGTGGCATGCCTTCAACTGACTCGCCACCAGCAGTGACCTCATCACAGTACTTACATCAATATGAATGATATAACAACAATAATAATAATAATAATAAAGTTAAGAAAAGAAAGGGTTGGATATGAACTGTGAACCCTTTGTCATTTCAGTGTAAATAATTCATTAACTTAAAAGTTAATTTTGGTCCACAAACGCAGACGTGACCCAGAATCTGCTGTGAGCCGATGCGTCTGGTTGCCACAGCGGGAGACATTAAAAGAATCTGGATTTTGCTTCATCTGCCCTGTTGGAACCCCTGCTCTGACTCAGAAGGTTCTGACTGGTCCAGTACTTTCAGGATATTTGATCCCATAGCACTGCTGGTTCTGCTTCAGACTGGTCCAAAAATTTCAGGATACTTAACAGCCATTTGGGGTTCTGACTGAGCTCAAACGCCGTGTTTCTTCTGTATTCAGAAATGTTGCAATGATGTTTTACTGTTTTCAAGTCGGTTTGCGTGTAAAATTTGGATCTGTTTAACATGTAAATGATTGATACTGTTTGTTCTTCATAAACCAGCTGGATTCAGACTCAGGCTGCTTTCATGTCTCTGCATCACACACCAACCCTCCAGGATCTGGACCAGGATCAGGGAACCTCTCTGAAGGTTCTCCAGAGGATCCAAATCTTTACAGATATTTGGGTTCTGTATGGGTCATTCAGGGCTTAATACAAATGCCTAAATTTGGTTTTAAGTTGGTGATACAGTATCGTTCCCTTTATGATGTTAGAAAGTTCCACTGTGGTTATTTTATGGTCATGTTGCAACATTACAGAGGAAACTTCCCAGCTGGTTCTCTGTAAGTAAACAACAAACCCTGAAACGTTCTATTTAGAACTCAAGGAAAAAGGCATGGTGTTGTGACATTCCAAGAACATTCCTTCCTTAGAAGACAGAGGAAACATTTAGGATATCATGGGCACATTTAGCGGGAACAAACAGGCAATAATCCCTCTTTAGTTATGAAAAACATGAAGACACATCAAGCTGATCAAACAATAAGCAGTGTGTTTTTGAGCAATTTCACTGAAATATCACACACATGTTCTGAACAAATACGCACAACGAACAAACATGCCTCAGGAAAATAAACAGGATTAGAATCTTCGGTGTTTCTACCTGTTCTGACCCGTGCAGGTCATGTTGCTTCTACCGCGAGGTATTAAGCTTCCACAAGCATACAAACAAGAATCTAAATTTCAAGTATTTAATTGTTAAATATCTTTTTGTTATTGTTGTAGTTGCTAGTTGGTCACCTTTCAAACAGTACTTTCACTTTCTGAAGGACACAAGAAAATGTCATAAATTAAGAGAATAGTCCCGCACGAAATAACCTTCAATCAGCAAGAATATCAGATTTGTTGAAACTGACAAGAGGGTGGCATTGCTGCTGATGAAGCTGACATATAGATGGATCAGATCAGAGGGGCTGCTGCTACTGCTACTACTACTATGACTACTACTACTACTACTATTACTACTACTACAACCATTACTCCCACCACCACCTCTTCTGGTCTGCCTGGGTGCTGACACATAGGGACATGGTTAAGGCATTTCAGAAGATTCCAACTAAACGTTGAAATACTTTTATTTTGGAAAGGTCCATCTGCGCTATTTCCTGTGGAGCGAACGCAACCCGGATGAGGGAGGAGCCTGAAGTTGGGAGTTGGCTGAATACGGAAGTGGAGGCGGTCAGAATAAGAACCAGAAGAACCAGAACACATGAAAATCCCCAGATCCGGACTTGTCGATCGGCGTAGCAGAAACCGACAACCATAGACACCGAACGGCTGTTCAACAACTGTGACGGAGCTGAAGCGTCTCAGCAGCTAGTTAGCCCGCTGCTAACAGCTAGTTAGCCCGCTGCTACCAGGGAAGTGAAGCGTCAGCTGCAGGTGTGTTTTCCCCGGGGATTCTGACAGGTGAGTCAGTGGGTTGCAGGTGAATGTCACATGCTTTCGTCAGCTGCTAGCAGTGCTAACACGCCAGCGGGGCGGCGGTCCACGTTTAGCAACATGCTGCAAGGTGATGCAACACTACCGATGCGTGAAGATTCAACACTAACAAGTGCCTAATCAATGAGTTTGATTAGCGGTCGATGGTCGGCCCTCCAGCCGGGAGCTAAGTCATTCAGTCCCGAAGACGATCGAGTATAACGTCAGAAGGGAGACACAGAAATCCAGCGAACAAGGGTTAACCCTAACCCTAACCCCATGTCCAAACCCTAAAGTGGTAGAGGTCCAGCTAGGATCCTGGGGGACTCCCAGATCCAGACTAACTAACTGGTGCTGGCCAACCAAGTGGACCTGCTGTTGATGGACCACCGACAGGAGAAGATGGTGGTGATAGATGGAGCACCAGGAGACAGCAGCACCTGAAGAAGGAGCACCAGGGCCTGGATAGAGACCAGGGCCTGGATAGAGACCAGGGCCTGGATAGAGACCAGGGCCTGGATAGAGCAATAGAAGACAAACACATTCTAATATTACTTCTGACATCATGGATGATGCGTAGAGTGGCGCCTTGTGGGGTACAGAAACCAAGGTCCTGCTTTATAATGAATGGTGATTCCCTGCTGTTTATCAGGTCACAGAAGAAGAAGAAGATGAGTGGAGGACTGTGCAACATCGAAGCCGTGAAGAAGAAGATCAAGGTTCTGCAGGGGCAGGCTGAGGAGGCTGAGGAGCGAGCAGAGAACCTGCAGAGACAGGTGGAGGAGGAGAAGAGGGCCCGTGAGCAGGTACACACACCTGCAGCTCGCGGTCGGTAAAACCCACAAAGAGGAGGAGCCTCTTGAAGGCTGTTCAGGTCACTTGGCTTAAAAGCAGTCGCTGCCGCCGTCTGAGGAGGCGGTGATGCAGGGAGGTTTATCCACTACTACATGTCTACTGTCTAAAATCTCTGTATGTTAGCATGCATTAGTTGGATCATAATTTAGAAAAAAGAATTCCCTAGGAAGTAGGTTTCAATCATTGGTTCCACAGGTTGCTGTTCAAGTA
>NC_141330.1:422500-592500 GCF_037954235.1 Aulostomus chinensis | reverse complement strand
CAGAGAACACGAGGACACATTCTAGGACGTTTGTAGCTGCTATGCTAGCGATAGCTACGCTGAGCGCTAGCCAGCACTGACAGGTTAGACAACAACTAGCTTACCAGTGGTAAGTTAGTGGTTGTCTGAGGTAAGTTACCCCAGGGGAAGACGATGCACCAGGACCAGGGATGGCGGCCGTACCGGGGCTTGCTCGTCTTTTTCTCTTCTTGTTCTTGTACCTGTGGTTGAGGGTCTCCATCTCTCGCTCTGGCTCTGTTGATCCTGGCGGACTCGAGTGATGACATAGCATGTAGTCCATGATTTGCCCCATCGAGACGTGCCACAAACGTAAGGCGTCACTAGTTTCGCCGTTCACACTTTTATTAAATTATTCAGACAACGTCGAGATACTTAGCAAATACTTCAGCGTTTCCGTTGACCTTTTTCTCACTGTCCCGGATCGTCCCAGACAAAACACTGGTGTCCCAGCAGGGTTTTCATGGTCCCGGACATAGGGACATGGTTCATTTGGAGCCCTGAGCACAGCACATGAACCTCAACAACATCGCCACGAAAGGACTCTTAGCATGACTGTGCTGTCATCTGTGTGACCTTTGACCTTCAGTAAGAGCCGAGCGTTGGAGGAGGAGCTGAAAACCATCTTCACTGTTTCAAAGTCTCTGGATGTTCAGGCTGAGAAGGTAGGAGGTCAGAGGGTGGTTTGAAGGTCACTGATTGGTCAGCAGTGTCGCACCTGTAATTTGACTTTCTGTTGGCCCTCCTGGGCTCTGATTGGCTGCGGTCTGTGTCAGTTCTCTCTGAACGAGGACCGCTACGAAGAGGAGATCAAGAGCCTGAGCAGCAAACTCAAGGAGGTGAGAAACTCTTCTGTTCACGACTTGAAACCTGCCTACTTCCTGTTGAACCTGAGTCCCATCTCCTGTTCACTTCCTGACCAGGCTGAGACCAGAGCTGAATTCGCAGAGCATTCAGTCGCCAAACTGGAGAAAACCATTGATGACCTGGAAGGTGAGATCACATGACAACTTGAGTGGCGTCCTGTGGGATGGTGGTGTTTCGATGCGGAGACAGTTTCTGATTGGAGGGTCAATCAGCTGACATGAGGGATGTCGACTGATTGACAGAAATATTATGAATATTATTTATAAATATCTCTTAACCCGCAACAGAAAAAGCCTGAAGCTTAGTGGTGGTGACCTTGAAGTCATGTGACCCTGGTGTCGTTCCTCCATAGGCTAACGTTAGCTTAGCACCAGCTAGCTCTACCGCAGCGTGAGCAGAGCAGCGGTTGTGATGTTCTGTCAGTGCACGCGATGGTCGCCGATGCAGCTCTGTTGGGTTAGACGCCACTCGGCTCAGGGCAGGCGCCACGAGTGTTGACGCTGCTAGAAACTTTAACACGGCTGCCTGGTTGTGGTGGCAGGAATCCACGGTGAAGCGAACTCAGGGCCGGCCCACAGAAACACGCAATGACCACCATACTCCACACACTCCAACGCAGACAGTCCTGATGTTCATATCTGATGTGATGTCATCTAACATGTGACTGGTTGTTTAAACATGACGTCAATTCATTTCAGTTTTCAGGATCAATAATCTGGAAGATTGATTGGTTGACTTGTTTGTTTTCAGACTCTCTGACTTCAGCCAGAAACGCCAACATGGAGCTGCAGGCGACTCTGACTCAGACGATGGAGGAGCTCAACTCCTGCTGAAGCTCCACCCACCGCCACCATTCCCGCTGGAACATTCCCCCACTAAACTTTGATTCACTCCTCCTGTCTGTGCCAACACCCCCCCCCCCCATCTCCACTATGAGGTGCCAAGCCCCCCCCCCTCCACAATACCTGGCTCCTCCCCTTCCTCCTGACCAGACCAGGAGCTGCCAGTTTCTGTCTATAAAGGATTCTAACACACACATTCCCTTGTTAACCAACCGATTATTGACTTAATGAACTAATGATGTTTATTTGATTCGTTAATTCACGAGTGATTGTTTTTTCCTCTTAGCCAATGATAAGTTTCGTTTCTGAGGGCGTGGTCTGACAGAGCCAATTATGAGGCATTCCACTGCCATTTATGGTAAACCAATTGGTGTTCAGACAGACATTTTTTGACATAAATAAAATGTATCACTTTGATGATGTCATAGTGATTGATGTCATCACTTATTTTAATAAAGTGTGGTACTTAGTGCCCAAGGGTTTTTTCAGAATAAAAGCACTGTCACTGCTATGTAGAATCCACTTTAATTCCTGTTCACAATCAAAGAATCACATCCATGGACCCTGGTGGTCTTGTCTGGAACTGCTTCCTGTTCTTGATCCAGCTCCGACATTAAAGAGTTTCATCAGCCGCTGTGAAACTACAGGAAATGATTTTGTCTGCTAAATCTTCAGAGGCGTGTCAACATGATGTTTCACAAAGTCTAAACCAGATCCAGGAACATTCGAGAGCTTCTGTTATCCAGGTCAGAACCCTGTGGATCGCAGCACAAAGGCGAATAGAAGCCCCGCCCAAATGAGGTGAGTCAGCGTGCACAGGTGGTGCATTTTCACACAGTCAGGTGAGAATCTCTAATCAGCCTGCCCTCTAAATGATGTCATCAGCCCGCTCAGACTTTATTGATCTTCAGTGAGGAAACACTGATCAACGTTGATCCATGTGAACGGTGATCCGCTCAAACCCTATGATGATGATGTGGCCTCCAGCGCCAGCGTCAGGATCGGCTGCAGCTGCTCCTCCAACGGGGGGCCCGCGGCCTCATTAGTGATGGTCCAGTCAAACGTGACCCCCTCATCCAGCCCGCACTCCGAGTCAGCATCATCTACACCTGCAGGACACAGATCTGTGAGCCACAGGTGGACAGCTAGACAGGCGGATCGTCGGTCATGTGATCAGACCTTTGGTGAAGCTCCACCCCCTCTGTTTCCTGGTGCTCTCTGAACTTTGAACTCTGACACATCGCGTCTGTTGAGGAAACTCTGCCCAGAACCACTGCAGGTCTGACAGCCGCCGTGCATCACTGACCACCTGACCAATCACAGAGCAGATACACCATGTTTTGTTACCAGTTGCTATGGTGCAGTTGCAGGCTGGTTACCATGAGGTTGCAGGGGAGACGGAACAGGGTGAAATTTGTGTCCAGAGGAGGAAAACAGCTGACTGACATCAGATCTTACCCAGACTGGTTGCTGGGCTCCTCTGGTTGCTAAGCGACAGAAGAATCCAGGGTCCTGGCGTCGGCGACCTTCTCCCCAGCGAATCATATCCGCACGGTACTGCTCCTTATAAGGTCCAGGACCAAGCAGCTGTTCCAGATCCAGACCATGTTCCTGCACCAGCAGAAAACTGTCTCAGTGGTAACCAGTGATGTCACGGTGGCTGTGCTGCTGTTGTGATCTCACCTGAGCGTACTGCTGTTTGAGGGGTCCGGAGAGACGCACGATGCAGCAAACCTCAGCTCCTAACCTGCAGCAGAGGACTTGTCACGTGAACGCTCATTAGTACAGGAGATGGTGAGCGCTGCGACCACGACAGGCTTCAGGTCAGACCGACAATGAGGGTGTGAGGGAGAACTAGGGTGGGGTCACTGACAACACCTGTGAGGTGGTGGTTCCACCTGGAGAACTCGACATCAACCAGAGGGAGCAGACAACGTAGCATCTCTGACATCAAACATGTCTGACAGCAAACATGTCTGACAGCAAACATGTCTGACAGCAAACATGTCTGACAGCAAACATGTCTGACATCAAACATGTCTGACAGCAAACATGTCTGACAGCAAACATGTCTGACAGCAAACATGTCTGACAGCAAACATGTCTGACAGCAAACACTACAAGTTTCTTTTTGACTAAAATCTTTTCAGTTCATCTTTGGGCCCCAGACTTCTGACTGTTCCATGTGACGTGGACGTCAGAAGTTCCGAAACACGTTAATGCAGGTAGTGGATGTCATGATGAAAATGATAGTAGACCATGACGTCACCATAAGCAACAACAGTTCTCACTGGCTCAGAGATAAACTGGACGGTTACCGGTTGAGGATCAGGTCCGTGACGTAATCTTTGCCGGACTTCCGTTTCCCACTGAAGACCAAAACCAGTTTAGGTCCTGGGCCTCGGTGGTCCATCTGAATCAATCACCGGTGGTTCACCAGACCTGTACCGTAACTGCAGAAGGAACCAGACAGCACGTCAACACGCGACACGGTTCAGCTCACATGCACACGCCCTCAGGTTGGACGACGTCACTCATCAATGGAAGCCGATTGGATGAATCGCGTCATGTTGTACATGTTGCGGAAACGCGTGACCTACGTGTGTGACGCCAAATGGAGGGGGGGTCCAACAAGAAGTCACTCGGTTTGTTTAATATTTTGCTGTGAAAGAGCAACGTCACTCATGAGCCCTCATCCGTAGAAGGGTTTGCTCTCCATCAAAGCGTCCAGTTTAGTGACGTCACCATAATTAATGCGTTTCATGTTTACCACCCTCCCACCCCGCATGTTGGTACGATCCAGATCAAAGGTGGCCAGCTCGACAATATGGCGGCGTCTGCGGTGTGGAGGAAACCAGAACTTCTTCGAGCCTGGAAGACTCCCGCGGTCCGGGTGAGAGCGCGTGGAAGAGGCTGTGATGTCACCGATGCCGAACACCACGAACTGCGCGTGACTCCTGTGTGTTGGACCTGACGCGTCAGTATGAAGACTTCGATCTTTCACCCACTTCGCGTGCCACCGAGAGGCGCATGCGCACTGCGTTGACGCTCTAAACTGTTGAACGGAAAAGCGAATTCTGATGTGACGAAGACTGCAGCCTCCTCCAATACTACTAGTGCCAGAACTATTAGTACCGGTACTACTAGTGCCAGACCTATTAGTACCGGTACTACTAGTGCCAGACCTATTAGTACCGGTACTACTAGTGCCAGAACTATTAGTACCGGTACTACTAGTGCCAGACCTAGTAGTACCGGTACTACTAGTGCCAGACCTATTAGTACCGGTACTACTAGTGCCAGACCTATTAGTACCGGTACTACTAGTGCCAGAACTATTAGTACCGGTACTACTAGTGATAGGAGGTGTCAGCCTGAGGCTCTGCAGGTCTGCAGCCTCCTCTAGCAGCATCAGTCAGGGATCTGGGAGGTGAACTAGTACTACTAGTGGTAGTACTACTAGTACCAGTACTACTAGTGGAAGGAGGTGTCCAGTCCAGGTAGTGACCTGCAGCTGTGAGACATGAAGGAGGACAGGAGGAGAGAGAAGCCCAGTGCATCATGGGAGATAAATGCTCCGTTATCGGCTGCTCTAGTCTGAGTTTTAAGGCTGTCCAGCCAGATCCCACCTGACTCTTCCAGTCTGGAGCAGCGCCACGCCCTCTCCAGGTACTGAGCCTTTTGTTCCAGCTGCTCAGTTCAGAACTGTACCACGGGGCTGGTGTCCTTTGTTTCATAGTTCCTTTTTGATGATGCAGTCAAGTCCAGAGTCGTTCTGTGTGTCTGCTGCTCGACTGATCAGTGCCCAAAGAGGGCGGAGCCAAAGTTGACAGCAGGCGTGTCTGTAACTGGAAATGACGGTGGATTTCACGGCTGTTATGATGAGATCTGGTGTTTATTGATGCAGAACATCGGAGCACGCAAACCTCCGACGCCACGTAACAGTTGGCTTCACGCGTTCCTTAGGTGTCGCGGAGGTTCAACTCAGCACACACGTTCCCTCAGAGTACCGTCATCACTTCCGTCTTTACTCGCTCACTCTCCCTGAAGAGAACGTAAATGAATGGTGATGGGGCGGAGCTTATAACTGGGTGCAAGCAGGTTAAGCTGGTTCTGCTTCATGTTGGTGTTCTTCCAGAGGCCTATGATGCTCGCCTCGCGGGTTTCAGTATGGCGGTGGACCCCCATGGGCCACGTTGACAGATTCCATCAATAACCCTCCATAACTGCTGCACATCTCAGTCCGTGTGCTCCTCTGTCCTGCTTCCCTCTGACACGCTCTGATTCACCCCCCCCCACCGCGGCCACTCTGCTGAGATTGGTCACCGTATCGAGGGGCCTGCCCCCTCCGCTGCATAGTTACGCGCCTCCTCTCACATGCAAGGACGTTGTCTCACCCGGGAACCGGCTTGTTGACAGTTTCAGCATTTAAAAATCTCAGCTTCGGCAGTAGAACCGCATGTCTTGTTTTTATACTGAGAGCAACAGACCAGACAGTGACAGAACGTCACTTCCAGCCTGCGGTTAGTGTCCTCCTCACCACCGTGGAGAGACGGGACAGCAGCTGCCTTCAGGATTCGCTTTTTTTTGCAGTCTCATTTAATTTGTCTTCTTTGGGAAGTCCACGCGAGGATAAGAAGTGTTTGCACCTGAAAAAACACTAAATGGCATCCATTTTGACGACAACGTCGGAGCCATGTAGCCTGCTCTACTTCCGTTGGGTGGGCAGCGACACCACTGGGCACTGAGACCAGAGCCAGGTGAGTTGCCATATATGGAGCTTCCCCTGAAGTTGTGACGTCCCGAAATAAGACCTGAAAAACTCTCCAAATCCGAGTGTTTCCAGCTGTGCGGCGCTGCCTGAAACTGCCCCGGGGCAACTTTAACACGCCCACCTCACGATACGACCCGTCCAACTCCCCGAGAACAAGGAGCCAACCTTTGAATCTAATTTATAAGTCTTAATAGCTGGAAAAGCATAATAGGTCCCATATTGAAGTTCTTCCTTGGGCCACCAGAGGGCAGGTTGACAGGTTTGAGCTCTCGTTGCAGGTCCCAGTCGCGTCAGCTGACTGCTGTCACCTTCTCTTTCAGTCATGGATCCACGGCTCTCAGGTTCTTCATCAGCAGCCTCCTCTCCCTCAGTCAGCCTTCTTCCCTCCAACTGAAGGCGCCATGCTGCCGGCAGGAAGCTTCAACAACAGAGTTGCTTTCATTACTGGCGGCGGGACGGGACTGGGCCGGGCCATGACAACCACCTTGTCGCACTTGGGAGCCCAGTGTGTCATCGCCAGCAGGTCAGAGGTCACACAGTGGCACATCCCATAATAACATATGTCACCAGGCCAGAGGTCACATGGTATATCAGCTCCACGTCACCGTCAGGGTTCTGATCAGAACCTCTGAGCTCACACACACACTCCAGAGGAGGAGGGCATCAAACCAGCGAGTGACCCCTCAGGGTGTGTGTGTGTGTGTGTTTGTATGTATGAAGGCGCGTGTGTGTTTTTTATGTGTGCGTGCGCATGCGTGTTCTGAAAGCTGAACTCTTGAGACTAGAATGTTTCTGCTGGTTCAGGAAGTTGGACGTCCTGCAGCAGACAGCTGAGGACATCAGCCGTCAAACTGGAAATAAGGTAAAGAACCAGAACTGGACGGACCTTGTTGGACCCTGTCTCACCTGGACTGACTAGACCTTCTCGTCTCTGTGCTTCAGGTCCATGCGGTGCCGTGTGATGTCAGGGATCCTCAGGCCGTCTCTCGTTGTGTAGATCAGATGGAAACACTGACGGGACTCCCTGACGTAAGAATACACACCATGTGTATCCTCGTCCTTTTTGTTACCATGGCAACTGCAGACTCCAGTGTTTCTCTATGACCTCATAGTACCTCCATTTTTACCATTTTCTACCCTCATTGCTAACATGGCCGCCTCCATGCCAAAGGTGCAAGGTTTGAGTCCAGCGGTAAAAGTGCTCACACAGCACAGGTTACAGTAGCACTAGCCGCTAACAGTCATCAAGGTGACATCACTCTGCCGTGTCTCCTCATTGGTCCAGGTGATCATCAATAATGCAGCCGGAAACTTCATCTGTCCATCTGAACGTCTGTCGCCCAACGGCTGGAAGAGCATCACGGACATCGTCCTGAACGGGACGGCCTTCGTCACCCTGGAGCTGGGCAAGAGACTGATCCGTACTCAGAAAGGTCAGAGGTAGGGCCGAGCGCTGTGACCGTGTGACCGGCGTGACGGTTCACATCGTCACCACAAGTCTTTTTTCATTTGCGTCTTTTGTTGTGTTTTTGGCGACAGTTACGTGAGTGCACCTGGTTTTTGATACAAAATCTAAAGCTTGTGATGTCATATTTTACGATCATCCCAATGTTCAAGTTCTTCTCGAGTAATAAACTGCATCACACAGTTGATGTCACTTGTTCTCTGTGGAGTGGCGAGACATCAGGCGCCATCGCACCCGTGGACAGCTGCTGTTAGGGTCAGACGTCACTGAGACCAATCATTGGTGCATCTGAAAACTCCCGTCATCTCCTCTTCCTCTCCACCTTTCCTTCACGCCATGACCTTTTCCTCAGAGTTGAGGAAAAGGTAGGAAGAATTATTCAAAAGGAGTTGAGAGAAGAAGATGGCGGTGCTGAGAGTATCCGATGACGCTTTGACTAGACATCATAAAGTGCCGCGGCGCATGTTACTGATGTGATTCTGCCTCATGAAACTACAACGTTCTGTAGGTGGACTACAGAAGATGCTAAAGGAGCTAACATAGGAAGCATTGCAAAGCACTGCTGCCTGACAGCCGCTTCACTCAGTTAACCTTCCTCAGCCAACCTGGCGACTGGGGTCAACCCCTGACCATGAAAGGTCAGTGAGCTGCTCCAAACTCAGAGGGTCAGAGGTCATCAGTTGTTCCTGTCTGTCCTCCAGGTGCATCCTTCCTCGCCATCACCACCATTTATGCTGAATCTGGTTCTGGATTTGTGGTTCCAAGCGCATCTGCGAAGGCTGGGGTAGAGGCACTTTATAAGTCAGTGTGACTTTTAACCTTTGACCTGTAAGCTGTTCTAAAGCTGACAGTTTTCTTCCCAGTTGAGGCAGTGATGTCCTGTGTTTTCCATGGCAACTATGTTGTTGTCTCAGGTCTCTGGCGGGAGAGTGGGGACGGTATGGACTCCGGTTCAACATCATCCAGCCTGGCCCAATTAGAACCAAGGTACAGGCCATCGGACCACACCCCTCAGCTGTTGTTAACATGCTGTTGTTCACCGGTTTGTCTACATCTTTAGGGGGCTTTCAGCCGTTTGGACCCAACTGGAGCATTTGAGGAAGGGATGATCAATCGGATCCCAACAGGTCGGCTTGGAACACCAGTGGAGATCGCAAATCTGGCGGCGTACATGAGCAGCGACTACGCCACCTGGATGTCTGGAGCCGTGAGTTCTGCTGAAGGCTGTTGTTGAACGCTGGAGTATTCAAAGAACTGATTAGTGAAGGGTCCCTGAGGGGCCGTGGCTATGCTGATATTAACGAGTCTCGGTTTAAAGAAGAGCTGAAGTTGAGCATCGGGTTAACTTGTGTGTTGTGTTCAGGTGGTCCGCTTCGATGGCGGAGAGTATGTGTCAATGGCGGGAGAGTTCAACGACCTGCGCAGGGTGAGTGTCGTTCCCTCCCTCCTTCATTATTAATGAAATGAAAGTGTTATTGTTCCAAGGGTTCAGTAATCGATCCGATCACCTTCTCAGGTGACTCCGGATCAGTGGAAGCTGTTGGAGGAGATGATCCGGAGCACAAAAGGATCTTAACAACCTAACAACTCCATGCTGTCCCCTTGGGGATGGTGAGCTCCGCCCACTGGCTGATGTCATAATGACCAGAGGCTCTGACATTTGTGTTGATGTTTTAATGATTGATTGATTGATCGGGGGTCCTTGCTGCTAATAACTGGACAATTGTTAGCCTGTTAGCTTGCCACCAGTTCAATTTGAACATGTTTTTGACTTTTCATAATAAAATCATACTAACGAGAGATGTTGGTGTTAATTAGTAGATAAAATGTCGACATGTGTGATCGGTTATTTGATCATTGAGCTTCATCTCCTGATGGCTTCTGATGATGAAACTTTCAGCTTTGATCTGAATCTGGAATTGGCTCCAGCAAGTTTTTACTTCAGGAAAATAGAAATAAAAAGGTAATGACAGCAAGTGCTGTCAGGACGAGGCAGCTGCTGAAGCTAGTCGCCTTCACAGCGATGGCAGGAAGTTTGTTTTGATCCTGTTGGATTGAATCGTTTGGTCACATGATAAGTCGTATGTTCTTGAGGCTGTGATCACGAGCAGAGATGGGCGTTTGTTCAGCACGTGGCTATCACGTTCTGCAGCTCTGCTGATGTCATCTAATACAGAACAGACCAGCTGCGTCCACACAGGTGAGGTGAGGACGGACGCCAGGAAGGCGGTAAAGAACCTCAACAGCTCGGTTGCTGGCGTCTTCACTGAAGCCAAGACTGAGACTGAAGTCAACTGGAAATCGTTTATTTGCTGGTTTCAATCACTGCCGGTGGTATTGTCACATGCTGGACAGCCCAAATACAGATTGATGATGTCAGTGAGTGTTGATGCTCTGCTGATGCTGCCAGCGACAAATCAGCATGGTGACAAGTTTCTGCAGAACCTCCGCTCGCATCTTACTGATCTGAAGAACCTCCTCATGATTCACCTTCTCCTCCCGGCTGTAGTCCAGAGACACCTGCAGGGACCACACCCAAAATACAGCCCTCAGTCACCCATCAGTCAGCCGTCGTTTGGCCCTCAATGCTGATAGTTTACTCACCTTGTTGGTGATGAGGGACAGACCCAGAACTCGGAGTCCACAGTGCTTCGCCACGGTCACCTCTGGAACGGTGCTCATCCCTGGAGACGAGAGGATTCATTTCATCAGATTTATAAATGTTTTCTTGTTTTCCCCCCTGTCCTGTTCAGCAGCATCCATGTTCCTGGTGCCTTGTTGTGCTGAAGCAGGTTCACTCTGCAAAGGAACCTGATAAACTCCTCCTATCGCCACCTGTGTTTAACTTTATTAGGAATGGTGTTGGTTCATTGATGAAGCTACTGGACTGAGGACAGGAGCAGGGGTGAAAAGGAAGACAAAAACAACAACAGCAAAAAACAAAACAAAAAAACAACACTAACAATAACAGAAAAAAGAAAAACATTGGAGAATTTCCAGTGCAAATTTAACATTTAGTTTAATATAATTTTAAAATAAATGATTGTGTGATTATGGATCAGTTGTGCACCATGTGTGTGTGTGCTATGGTTTGTCTTGGATGCTGTGGGTAGCTGACTGTAGCTGATGTGGGGGACCAGAAAAACACGCCCCCAGTCCAGGATAGCAGGCAGGTCAGGACCAACCCACCAGGGCACCCAGAAACCCCCAGAACACAGGGACCTGCGACCAACCCCAGCCCAACCACCGTACTGGGAGGTAGACCACCCGTCCCAAGAGCACCAGCCAGGCCCACGTTGGTGCAGTTAGCAAAAGGGGCAGCAATGGACCCACTCCCCGCCCCAGCTGCCCCCCCATACCAGCATGGGTGCAGGGTGCGTGTTGTGCATGGGAGTGTAGATGTGATGATGTGGATGACTAGAATGTAGTTCAAATTGAGGGAGGCATTCAGGGCATGGGAGCCCCGCCGGTTGCAGACAGCAGAGTCTCCCAGTACATCCTCATGCACTCCCCCAAGCCCTCGATGTTTAAAATGTGATTAAAATTGGGGGGTCCAGCCCCTCAAGGCCTAGTGTCACATGAGATGTGGTGTGATGGGACAGAGGGGCGAAGCATGGACAGGACCTGCAGGGGGCCATCTTCCAGACCGGCCCCGCTGGCCATTCCTGTCACCGCCGCAACCAGCAGACAGGGAATCTAACCTACCTGGTCCAGAGGCAAAACCGGAGCGCCAAGGGGCTCTGTCTGGAGATCCGGGCAGAGGGTCCACCACCCCCAGCCGGCAGCCCAGGTCAGGGCACCCAGTGTGATCAGCACCAAGGAGGCCAGGCCCAACCCTCCTATGTCCCCCCACATCCTCCCATTGTCCAGGAGTGGCGGCAGCCAAAGACACCGCGCCAGGGCTCAGCCCGCCCAAGGACAAGGCTGAGGTAAGCGCACCCCTCCCAAGTGTGGGCAAGACCCCCCGGGGGTGCGGGCAGGGTCCCAGGCCAGCAGGTCCCAGGTACCAAACCATCCACCTCCCCCTCCCTCTCCACCCCCCTACCTCCCTCCCTCCTGCCCCCCCAACCCCCTTCTAATCCTCCCTCCCCACCCTTCTCCCAGCGTCTGGGGCAAACATGTCCCAGCCGCCGCAGCAGGCCCCAGCACGCTCTGCCAGTGCCCAGGGACCGGGCGGGCACCACACCCCCCACCGCGGGACCCTGCCGGGAGACCGGCACGGACCCCAGGCACCAGGGCCCAGGGCCCCAGACCCCCCATACCGCGGGGAAGCCCCAACCCCCAATCCCACAGGGTGCCACCATGATAGGGGAAGCAGCCCCCATGCCCCCCACACCATCCCACACAGGCAAGACCCAAAGCAGCCCCCTGAGGCAGTGACCCCAGGCTCAGCGAGCCGCTGGACACCCAAGGAAGCCAGCGTCCATAGCCACCCGGGGCCAGGGCCACGAAGCCCAGTCCCCCCCATCAAAACTACATGATGGATTTAATTATCGGGGACCAGATTTGTTCGAACTCTGACGATCGACTTTCCTCCCAAGCAGACATTCTCTCCATGGAAATGTGGTCTAATCAAAGGTTTCTATACTGAGTGATGCTTAGGTTGTTCTTGGATTTCCAATTCATCAGGATGGCCTTCTTTGCGATGCTTAGAGCAGTGAGGAGCATGCAGGATTTGTTTACTTCCATATTAACATTAGTGAGGTCCCCTAGCAGACAAAGTGAGGGGGAGGTGGGGATGGGGTACCCTGACCACCGTGATAGGTCTTTACAAACCCCCTGCCAAAAATCGTTAACAGGTGTACAAAGCCATATAGCATGCAGATAGCAGTCTGGTGAGCCAGTCGCACAATATGGACAAATGTTTGTTTGTGTGAGGCCCATCTGGAACATCCTTTGTCCTGTGTAGTGGGTTCTGTGGAGAACCTTGTAATTTATTAATTGTGGGTTACCACTGCGAATCATTCTAAATGTGTTGGAGCAGATTTGTATCCAAAAGTTAGGATGTGGGTTGATCGACAGATCTTCCTCCCATTTGGATGAAGGAATAGAGATTATAAATTCTGTTGTTGAAACTATTGAGTTAATTTTAGACAGTAGCTTAGGGGGTGAAATTTGTAAAAAATCTGTTATTCTGGGTGGAAGCTCTAAGTCTAACTGGGTAAGGTCAAACCGTGCCTGTATTATAGATTTGAGCTGAAGATATTCCAGAAATTTGTTTTTGTTAATACCATAATTTGCTGTAATTTGGTTAAATTCTATGAATTCTTTGTCTTGGAAGATATGCTCTAGATTTTTAATCCCTTTAATCGGCCCATGCAGCAAAATGTATTGTTTTTTAATTTTGCAGGAGGATTGTTCCAGACAGGTGTGAGCCTGCAAGGGGTGTTGGAGAGCCCATTGCTCTTGAGAAGTTCCCACCAGGCTATGAGGGTGTTGCTGATGCTAATGTACTTAAAGCAGCTGTGATGCTTGATAACAGGGCTGATAAAAGGGAGATCAGAGATTTGGATTTCTTTGCAGAATGTTTGTTCAATATCACGCCATGCTTGGTCTAATGAGTTTGGCTTGAACCATTTTAGTATGTATTGTAATCTATTGGCCAAGTAGTAATTATAAAAATGTGGTAGTTCCAAGCCACCATAGTCTTTACTCTTTTGTAAAGTCTTTAAGCTTATAGTGGTGGCTTAGCTTTCCAGAGAAATTTTGAGATGTTAGAGTTGAGTGTTTGGAACCAAGTCCGGGGAGGCTGGGTCGGAACCATCGAGAAAACATAGTTGATTTTTGGCAAGATCATCATTTTCACTGTTGCTATTCTTCCTATAAGTGATATGGGTAGTGTGTGCCACCGGGTGAGGTCGTCCTCTATTTCTTTGATTAGGGCGGTATGATTTAGCCATGTCAAGTCAGACAATTTGGCAGAGATGTTGATGCCCAGGTATTTAATGTTTCCTGGCCGTAGTGGTGCGGCGAGTGAACTCTGGAAACCTGAGTTGATGGGAAGAACAGTTGACTTGCTCCAATTAATAGAGTAGTCAGAAATGGTTGAGAATTTGTCAATGAGTGCTATCGTTTCAGGGAGAGATGATTGTGCATTCCGTAGGAAAAGTAACACATCATCAGCATAAAGGCTTATCTTATGGTTCTCATTTGGAGCATCAATTCCCTTGATGTTGTTGTTTTGCCGGACTGCAGCTGCGAGTGGCTCTATGAATATAGCAAACAGGGAAGGGGAAAGTGGACAACCCTGTCTGGTTCCTCTTTGGAGAGAGAAGCTTGGAGAGCTTTGATCATTTGTTCTGACACAAGCACTGGGAGTGCGGTAAAATGTTTTGATCCAGTTCACAAAGTTATCTCAGAACCCAAACTTTTGTAATGTGGGGAGGAGAAAATTCCAATTTACCCTGTCGAATGCTTTTTCTGCATCTAGGGAGACAATTATGGCATCCTTGCTCTGACTGTTACAGTCGTCTATCAGGTTGATAAGTCTACGTGTGTTGTTGGTAGAGTGCCGTCCTTTAAGAAACCCGGTCTGGTCAGGATGTATCATGTGAGGTGTTACTTTTTCAATCCTTCTAGCTAGCGCCTTGCTGATGACTTTAATATCTGCATTTATAAGTGATATTGGACGATGGCTTGATGGAAGTGCTGGGTCTTTTTCCGGTTTAAGGAGAAGGCTAATAATCGCACGGTTCATGTCGGGTGGAAGGGTCGAGGTTTCCTGTATTTCAGTGAACATTTTGTAGAATATTGGTGCAAGCTCAGGCCAGAACTCTTTGTAGAATTCTGCAGGAAAGCCATCCGGTTCCGGGGCTTTCTTGTTTGGCAAATGTTTAAGGGCTTCTTGAAGTTCCTCGATAGAAATAGGTGACTCCAGAGCCATTATTATTATTATAGGTTTATAAATATTAAAGTTAAACTGTTACAACATTCAGCTGAAAAATGTACTAAAATATTAGCTTTTAAAAATATGATTCATAGTAAAATAGAATGTTTCAACGGCTCCAGCCGGATAACTTGTCATGTGACGTCAGGACACGCCTTCATTGTATTTAGCACGCTGTTGAGCCTCCAGGGTTCCAGTTTCCTGTGAACCCACTGATGATGTGGTTCCTGCAGAAACAGGTGCTCAGGTGGGCATCAGGTGCTGACAATTTTTAGCAGCTAATTACCTGAACCACCGAGATCTCTGCTCATGCTGCACCTTCTGCTGAGCGATGATCTGCTTCCAGATCCTGAGAGATTCTTACCGACAGAGTCACAGCCCAAGATCAGCAGCATTCGGGCTTCAGCGATGGTTTCGAAGTTGGGTCCGCTCACCATACAGTAAACGCCCTCACGGATGAAGTCACTGCAGCCGAGTTCAGAGCTGATGTCCAGAGCAAGACGCCGCAGGTCCTTACTGTACGCATCCGACATGCAAGGGAACCGGATCCCAAACCTGCAGACAAACACCACCTGAAATCTGGAGCTCCAAGGTTCTACACTCTAGATTCTTGGTTCCACTGCCAGCATGGTCATCCAATCTGTGTTCATCAATACAGAACATCTGCGACCCAAATTGGGACCTCACTCACTGGAGAGCGTCTCAGTCAGAGGAGTGAAAGCTTGACGTGGACATAGGAAGCAAGACGGAGCGACAGAAGAACATCCACATGGAATCACCTCAGTTTGAAATGTCTCTACATCCCACTGTCCGTCCTCGTGTCTTACCTCTCGTCGTTGGGTCCGCACAGAGGATGCTGTCCAGCAAAACCTGGTAAGTTGATGTGGTCTTTGATGATCATGATGTCACCAACCTTAAAGTCAGGACAGATTCCTCCGGACGCGTTCGTCACCAGCACTGACTCCACCCCCATCAGCTTAAAGATCCGCACAGGAAATGTTACCTAAGACAGGAGGACAGACGGGAGGAATCAAGTCCAGAACTCTGTGTTTCAATGGTGGTGCCAAATGAAGAGCCTGGGAATAGTGACGTCACGCATGAGGGACCAAAATAAACCTGCCACAAAGAAGACCTGATGCTTGTCTCACGTGATCTGCCAGGTCGACGTCTCATTGATCAGTGATTATTGAGCAGAGGCGACCCGGTATCTCTGACCACCCAGTGTGGGTCTCTGTGACGGCTACGTCCAGCGTCGATTTGATGGTGGTTTGATTGTGGTAAACGGATTCAAAATGAAGCTCAGATCCCAACATCATGATGGTGAGTTGCCATGACAACAAGCGGGCACGTTTTGAAATGTTGGTTTTTCTGAATGAATTTCTGACCAGTAAATTTCTCATGCCTCACTAAACATACCACCATCCCAGCAGTGAGGGCGGGGCCTGGCGAAACGTTCATGTTTGAATCTTCATGGCGGCAGCACCTGCAGAGTAAGGGGAGGAGCTCACCTGGCAAAGGGAGTAACCTTCGTACAGATGGAAGTGGCCTTGCATGAAGACACAGGAAGTGTCCTCGATCATCCCGAACACCAGACAGCCTTCATGTCCTGCAACTGAGACACGCCGAGACATGACATCAGGGATGACGTCAGACCCTTCAGTCCTGCAAGCGGGGCTAACTCACCTGTGCTGACGGGGAAGTTGGGGATGTCCTGATACCTGAAGACCTGCTTGTTGGTGGCGCTGTCGGCCAGCAGGCCGAGTCCCGAGCCACAGATGACGGCGAGCTTCGGGCGGTGACTCGTTTGGTTCAGCAGCCACTCTGTGGTCAGTTTGTAGTCCTCAAAGGAGCAGCAGCTGGGGGCGGGGACATGGACAGACACGCTGAGCGGACACCCGCTGATTGGCTGATAATCAGAATCAATCAGATCAATAGATCTTACCAGGAGGTCCCCCTGGTGTGCATCGTCCTGCAGCAGGAGAAGAAGTGGCGGCGAGGCCAGCGGGTGGAGCGAGTTGCTGCTCTGTGATTGGCTGGAGCTCGAGCCGCGGGTCACTCACCTGTCTGACTATCAGCTGCACTTTGCACAGGACCGGTGAAGATAGCAGCACATAACCTGACACAGTCAACAGCCGACCAATCGATAGACTCGGTGTTTATCAGTTCAGCCAACAAACATGATTGATAAAGTCGATCCACAGGTAACAGCCACTAATAATTAATCACTAATGACTTCCTAGCATCGTTAATCACCAATGAACCAATAAATCAATCGTCCTGATGGCCACGAGTGGAAGGATTCAGCAGCAGGTCACATACTACAGTGATAGTACTACTACAGAAATATTTTATGACCATCTATCAGTACTACCTCAGTAGGGCTTCTGCAAAAGTATACTTAAGTAGGCCCAGTGTTACAGTTCTTCTACAGTAGGCCTACTACTGCATTGTACTGCTGCTACTACTGTGACTACTACTACTACGACTACTACTACTACTACTACTACTACTACTACTACTACTACAGAGAGCTTACTACAGTGTACTAAAGTACTACTACACTAGGTCTAATACAAACATATACTACAGTGATTCTACCATAAGTCTACTACCACAGTACTACCACAACCCACAACAGGCCTATGACAGTGTACTGAAGTTGTACAACCATACTTCCATTACTGAAGTGTACTTAACTACGAACACAGTACTACTCTAGTACACTGAGACCTAGTATTAGCACTAGCATACGATGGTATACTACAGTGTGACTACAGTGCCTACACAATACCTGTTTTACTACCTTTGTTGTAGTCAAACATTTCCTGCTTCATCAGCAGAATCCATGTCTGTGTGTGTTGCCATGGAAACGCTTCTGTAGGAATCAGGCACATCAGTCACCATAGAAACTGTGTTTCTATTATAGCAACAGTCGGCTTGAGTGTGTCCTGCGGCGGCTCACTGTTGAGATGAACAGATGTGCGTCATCATCTGGCTTCCTGTTGGCTGGAGGTTGCTGGAAAGTTTAATAATTATCATGTCACATGACCTAAGCTTGATTTCCTCAATAAAACAACATCAAAGTCATTTATTTCTTCTTCTGGGCTGTAGTGTTTGTCATCTCTACAGCGGCGCCCCCTGCTGTCAGGGCTCCACTGCTCCACCCCTTTTCTCACCAAACCCGTATTCAGACTGTGAGGTTTACTGGTTTGGTTCATCTCTTTTTACAAAGAATGGCAGGCAGTTTGTTTGTGAATCTGAGGTTCACTTGATCGCTGACATCATGGCATCACATACCGCAGAGTTTAGTTGAGGTCACTTCCTGTATGTTGTAGCTGCACTGTGACTCATCACAACTTTGATGTTACATGCAAACATCATGTGAACAACAATCATGGAACCACTGAAGACTCAAAGTAGTGGTTCTCAAAGTGAGGCCCAGGTACAACACACACACACACACACACACACATATATATATGTGTGTGTGTGTGTGTGTGTGTGTACTTGGTTTTTGTTATCATTTGGAGACCTTTTCTGATATAAACACTAGGGACCCCTCGTCCTCATGGGGACCAAACACCGGTCCTGATGCAGCAGGACTTAATTCATGAACACCTGGTCAAAGGTGGAGTGAAGGTGTAACCTGCAGTTAGCTTGAGGTTGAGGTGAGGCATCAACTGGTTAGAGTTAGGATTAAGATTAGGGCTTGGGTTAGGATATTCACAGGAATGGAAGTCAATGGAAGGTCCTAATAAGGATAGCTACACAAACGTGTGTGTGTGTGTGTGTGTGTGTGTGTAAGAATCAGTGCTGGTTCCTGTGTGAGGGAACCCGGGAACATGAATGTGAGGAGCGGACGGACGCGGAAGGGTTAAACGAGGCTGCAGACTGAGGAAGAGGAGGAGGTCCGCAGCTCACCGTTCACCGACTGAAGCGGCCAGGCTACACTGAAGCTGAAGATGATGAAGATGATGAAGAGGTTTCTTCATCTTGGCGGTAAGACTGACATGTTTCCTTCATCACTCTCACCTGGCTCGAGCTCGAGCGGCCGCGGACGGCGGTGTGTGTGTGTGTGTGTGTGGGGGGGGGGGTATTAACAGCATTAGATATAACTGATGATGATGATGATGATGATGATGGCGGCAGCGATGAAGCGTCGCTCAGGCAGTACGATCTTGTGCGTGTGCACGTGCGAGCCGCTTTAACTTCGAGAGTGTAAATATAGACACGACTACGTCATTGCTGCAGACTGACGTAGAAGACTGTAACATTCCGGGCTGCTGCTGCGAACTGAAATACCTCCACATCATCTTCATCTTCATCAGTTTGCCTGCAGCTCCACGTGCGTGGCGACTGACAGGGTCCAGAAGTGGACGCGTGCTGGTTCTTTTCCTAACAGAAATGGAAGGCAGCCCAGGTGTGTCCGTCTTCGGCGCCGCTATCTCCTAACATGTTGCGGTCCTCCTGCAGGTCCTGAGGCTTCTCATGGAGGACGACCCATTGGGTTTCAACGAATGTGGCAGGAGGTCTGAGGTGCAGCAAAGGATCATGGGAGATGGAGCCCCCCTCCAGACTGAGGGGAACGCCCTCCTCAAAGCCGTCTTCCAAGGGAAGCTGAGGTTGACCCGTCTGCTGCTGGAGGGCGGGGCGTATATTAATGAGGGCAACGATCGCGGGGAGACGCCCATCTCTGCTGCCTGCTTAGCGTGCTACGATGACCTGCAAACGCGTGTCAGGATGGTGCGCTACCTCCTGGAGAAAGGAGCTGATCCAAACATCCCAGATAAGAGCGGGAGGACAGCACTGATGCACGCTTGCGCCGAGGAGGCGGGGAAAGAGGTGGTCTCCCTTCTGCTGGAGAATGGTGCTGATCCCAGCCTCAAAGACTACTCCGGTTCTTCTGCCCTCGTCCACGCCATCAACAAGGGGGACAGAGACACTCTGCAGGTCCTGCTGGACGCCTGCAAGGCCAAGGGCAAGGAGGTGATAATCATCACGACCGACACGTCTCCATCGGGTACCAAGAAGATAAAGCAGTACCTCAACTCTCCCCCCTCACCAGGCATCGTGGACAAGCCGTCTCCCGCCTGCATGTCACCTTCAGAAGTGAAGATTGGTACGACCTCACCGGTGGGAGACGGCAGCAGAGATGCAGAGGGTATCTTCAGCTTTGTGCTAACCCCAGCTTTGGCTTTACCCTCTGCCCGCCCTTCGGGAGAAAAGAGGCCGCCGCCACGCAAGCTGCTGAAGAGGCTGAACTCAGAGCCCTGGGGTCTGGTTGCACCCTCAGTGCTGAGTGGGGTTCCTCAGGAGAGGGTGGACAGGGTTCTGTTGGACAAGCAGGCCAGCGATGGTCTGAGCAGGACCATCACAGAGATCAACGGCCTGTCGATCACCGACCCCGGGAGACCTCTGTTGTCACGACGACACAGCATTGAGACTCACGACTCCTCTTCTCCCAAACCTATTGACCGGTCTTGCTCTGAGGACTGCACTGCCCTTTCTGGATCCTCCTGGGCTGACAAGGTTCAGCAGCACCAGATTCTGTACCGCAGGAACACTGCCCCAGAGTCCCAGGAGACAGGGGGGGCCCGGGCCCTGGTTCACCCCAAAATCACCCAGATGGAACACTATGAGCCCGACACCCACCTGAGCCCGGAGTCCATTCCAGGATCTCCAGACTCTGGTCGTGTGTCTGTGGAGCGGAGGAGGTACAACGCCTCGCCTCTCTCCCTGCTCACCAGCACCTCCAGGGAGTCTCTGGAGAACATCCCCAACTCAGTGTCCCCTATCACCACACGCCGGCGCCCCCCGGGGCTCCTGGAGCGCAGGGGCTCAGGGACCCTCCTCCTGGACCACATCTCCCACACCAGGCCCGGGTTCTTGCCTCCACTCAACATCAATCCTCAAAGACCCATCCCAGATATTCGGGCCAACGGCAAGCCCACCTCCCCTGTCCACTGTGGGCCCAAGATCCTGGTACCAGTGGCACCAGCTTCCCCCAAACGAGGCCCCGACTTCAAGATGAAGAAGAAGTTGATGAGGAGACACTCAATGCAGACGGAGCAGATGAAACAGCTCTCCACCTTCCAGGAGATCCTGGCTGAGAAGGTCATTGAGTCCAACGGCGACTGATGATGGGAGGCGTCAAGATGGGTTGACAGATTTGGAGTCCCCATCATCATCAGGTCATTTCCTGGTTCAGTTTCAGTTCTGGTCTTTGAGGAGGGCTGCACCAGCACAGAAGAGGAGTGTTCTCAGGTTCATGTGCTCATCAGTCCCCTGCAACCATTCGACAGGCCAAAGTCACCAGGTTGGATTTTGTGCTGAAAAAATAAACAATCTAACCTGAGATCCATCATAACCTCTGACCCCTGAACCTCACCCCCATCTCAAGTCCAGCTTCCTCAAGGAAGCAAGCCAACAGTGACTGGAAGTAGAATGCTGTCGTTAGCACAGACGAGCACACCGACTCCCCTCTGAGAAACATGAGAGTTTTAGAATGGAGCCGATGTTCAGAACCAGATTCTGCTGGTTTGGTTTTGAAGCACTTTTCTTGTTAACATTGAAGCAAGAAATGGAACTATACACTGAAGGTTCTACTGAATCTTTGTTCACATTTTGTCTCTCGTTTTCTCTGCCCCTGCATGAGAGATCTCCTGATCACCTTTTAACTGATCAATATCCAGATGATCCAAAGACATTTCTGGCCATGCTGGAAATGCCCTCCTCAGCTGCACGCCGTCCTGAGTGTTGTTGACCAGCAACAGACCGTGTGAAGGAAGCGGCTGGAGCCAGTGAGACGTCAGCTGTCGATCTGTGGACTTGGGTCTTGTTTACTGGCATTTTTGGACATGAAGGTAGAGGTGGAGGCATTTGGGTTGGAGCCAGCTGAGACATAGGTGCCACCACGGCAACTGGTCTATCAGCTCCAGGTGATCCCGCCCTTTAGCCTCCACTGCTTGGTGGAGTATTTGATTCTTCAATGTTTGTAGAGGATGAGAGGAAATGTTTACTGGCGTCAGAACTCTCAGACTGACATTCAATCTGGCCAGCGAGTCGCCCCCTGCTGGCCACCAGAGAGAAGACATGTGAAATGATGTTTACAGGTTCCTGATGCTTCCTGAAGAAGACTTGATTGGATGTGTTCCGTGTTTACAGATGCACAATTTGCACTGAGGTTGTGTCCATGTTGTCACGGTGACAGAGAAAATGTGATTTCACCGTTGGGACTCACCTGTTGTTGATGCAGTTACCTATTTATTTGACATGTATGAGAAACGTGGCAGACATGCTGTCACTATCTGTGCTGGTCGCCATGTTGGTGTAAATAATCCACTTGACCAATGAAGAAAAATCACATTCCAAAGACTAATAAGAGGGTTTCAACCAAAACCTGGTGACAATGTAAATACTAGAAAGACCCGTGTAGTGTCATGGCAACCACTCATCTAGACATATATGTATATTTAAGTATTCATGTGTGTGTATATACAGTCATAGATACACACACATGCATATACATGTACAAACACATATCGTGTCCAATGATGACACACACACATATATATGTATATATATGTGTGTGTGTATCTACTGAATATCCATCCATCATCCATCCATCCATCCATCATCAATCCATCATCCATCCATCCATCCTCCATCCATCCATCCATCATCAATCCATCATCCATCCATCCATCCATCCATCCCTCCATCAATCCATCATCCATCCATCCTCCATCCATCCATCCATCCTCCATCCATCCATCCATCCATCCATCATCCATCCCTCCATCAATCCATCATCCATCCATCCATCCATCATCCATCCATCCATCCATCATCTATCTATCTATCTATCCATTCATCCATCCATCATCCATCCATCATCCATCAATCCATCCATCATCCCTCCATCCATCCCTCCATGTTCCCCCTCTTCTCCTGTTGAGGGTGGTGGGGGTGGAGCCTATCCCAGCAGCCTTCCCCCTGGACAGGTCACCAGTCCATGGCAGGGCCAACACATAGAGACAGACAACCATTGGCTCTCCCAGCCACGCCTACGGTCAATTTAGAGTCTGGATTAACCTGGTCCCTCTTGATGTCTTTGGACTGTGGAGGAAGCTGGAGTACCAGAGAGAACCCAGCAGGAACAGGGAGAACATGGAGACTCACACAGAAAGACACCGTGCTGCAGCCGGGGCTCCACCCTCAACCTTCTTGCTGGGGGGCCACAGGGAGGACCACTGCTCCACCCACAACCTTCTTGCTGGGGGGCCACCGTGACGCCCATGTATACACACACACACACACACACATATATATATATATATATATATATATATATATATATATATATATATATATATATGTGTGTGTGTGTGTGTGTGTGTGTTCACCAGCATGATGCCTGATCAGCATCAGTCATCTGACACTCAGATATTCCCATTTCTTTCAAAAATATATATCTGTAAAGTACATTATCAAAAAGCTAAGTTACCTTAAGATTAGTGAGACATTTCTACTAATTGACAATGAAATTAGCAATAAATTTATCAGAAAATTAAGGAGAAAGTATTTTTTTAAAGGTAACTGGACTGAGGTGAGAGTGCTTGGAGCTGGTACCCTCCTGTGGCAGTCACGTTGCCTAACGATCCAACGATGAATTTTACTGACCTTCTGATGAGGTTTTATTGTTTGCCTGGTAAAAAAAAAAAAAAAAAAAGTGTGGTTAAGATGGAGTAACTTCCTATTAAAGGTTATATCTATACGCCAGATTGTGTTAAAATGTGCTTGATGAAGACCCCTGGAGGTCTCCAGACCCACTTAAAACCACTGACCCAAACCACTGTAATCAGGAGCTGCAGAATGACAAACAACCCTGATGTCATCACGCTGGAACATTAAAGGTGCACTAAGCGTTCTTGCTTGACGTCACTTCTGTTGACATTTGTTGTAAATACCAAACAAACACAGAGCACCCCCCCCCCCGTGTTTCTGTAAATGTCATGAACGCACATGGACATGGACAGTGGAGCTGTGCTGCGCTAACACCGCTAAGATGAGTGAGCAAACTCGACCTGCTGGGTGAGTGAATTAATATTCTAAGTCTTTGTACAACATCTTTACCATATTAGGTTATGAGTTAGCGCTGATATATTGAATATCATTTTATTAGGTTATGAGTTAGCGCTGATATATTGAATATTATTTTATTAGGTTATGAGTTAGCGCTGATATATTGAATATCATTTTATTAGGTTATGAGTTAGCGCTGATATATTGAATATCATTTTATTAGGTTATGAGTTAGCGCTGATATATTGAATATTATTTTATTAGGTTATGAGTTAGCGCTGATATATTGAATATCATTTTATTAGGTTATGAGTTAGCGCTGATATATTGAATATTATTTTATTAGGTTATGAGTTAGCGCTGATATATTGAATATTATTTTATTAGGTTATGAGTTAGCGCTGATATATTGAATATTATTTTATTAGGTTATGAGTTAGCGCTGATATATTGAATATCATTTTATTAGGTTATGAGTTAGCGCTGATATATTGAATATCATTTTATTAGGTTATGAGTTAGCGCTGATATATTGAATATCATTTTATTAGGTTATGAGTTAGCGCTGATATATTGAATATCATTTTATTAGGTTATGAGTTAGCGCTGATATATTGAATATTATTTTATTAGGTTATGCAAAAGAGACACTTCTTGTAGAATTTGTCCTTCCTGACCTACAGAGTAAGCTAGGAATAACATTATTACATTGAAAAATGGCGTACGAGTGTCATCGCAACTACACTACTCAATCAACTCTGCTTATTCCCCAATGTATGCATGCGCGCTCACACCCCCCCCCCCCCCCATCCCCAACCATCTTGTCTGTGATTGGCTAGAACCTGGTCTCTTCTGTTTACATGAACATCCTGTGCACTCTTTTTTTTTTGCTGTTCCTGACCGGACTTTTCCACCGAGGATTCAGGGGGCGGGCAGCCAGCGGGCCAAGGAGAGACGCCTACGATTTGAGACAGGAATGGAATCATGCTGAAACCATGCAACAAGGCTCAGTGCACCTTCAAGTTCCAGGTGAGAGCTAACTCTTCAGGTCCAGATCCAGTTTAGTTTTGGTTTAAATGTTCCCAGACCAGAACCTGTCTCCTGTAAGTGGAAACAGGGAGGCGCTGTGAAGATATCTGTCCAGTTCACCACATGGTGGTGCCGATGAGCTGCTTGGAGACATAAAAGGGACCACCGGTCACATGTTCCTTATATCAGTTATGTCTTTGAGGGTCCTGTACAGGTTAACCTCAGTAAGCCAGTTAGCCTAGCTTGGCATGAGGATGGTTGCAGGGCTAGCTTAGCTTAAGTGTTTGTTTTGCACTGGTTTTAGTTTCGGAGGCTACCAGAGGGACATGTTGGTTGAGGTGACATTTTAATGGTGAGATTTGTCCTCAAGAGAAGCAACAATTAAAGGTCTTTCAAAATAGATCATCTGTATCAAGCTGGAAAAACTAAAACTGACGAAGGTCTTCACATAGCCTACACGGGAATAGAGGTGGGAACAGTGGCATTTATATTCAGCTGATTTATGAAAGCCAAGATGAAAATGTTCCAGTGTCACACAACAACCCTGCAACAACTTCTCCTTTTTTAACAAAATAACCTGAAGCTGTTGGAGGTACTTGATACTGATTTTCTCTTTTTACAGCCAGGCTAATTGATAGCCACTGAGCTCTAAAGCAAGCTTACACAAGTTAAAGTGTGCTAGCCTGAGTTAGCACTGCAAAGCTGCTGTAGGTATTTACGGTAAAGTTTTGGTCATGTCATTTACTTACATTAACAACAGAGCTTAGCTTAGCTTTTGCTAGCTTAGCTATTTATGTTGTGCTGCTCGTACGAGAACCTTGACACAAACCTGGTGATTCTACAGTTTTCTGATTTGGCTTGTGATGCAAATGACCGACGCAAACGTACTCGTCTTCAAGAAGAAACCGTTATGAAATGTAACTGTGAAGCGACACTGAAGGCAGTTCTGCTTCATAAGACATCTCTTTTCTTGACTTGCTCACTGATCCTGTGAATCATCCTCTTCCTCCATGATGGTAAGAAAACTCCTCAGTGAAACTCTTTACTGGCTAACATGTTCTTTCCTGCTGGCACGGACATAAAGACCACAGAGGTCTTCTGGATCCCTCTGCTGCCGGAAATTGTACCAAATAAATCATCAAAGCTACAGTCCAGCCTGACAACTGAACCTTTTTAAAAATAAAATTATACCTTCTGAGAGAAGATGGAATCATCTTGGCTCACATGTTTGGCAGTTGAAGCTTGATGGAAGTTTGAAATTAATAAACTCATGGGGCTAGCACGAGCTACTGCTACAAGCATGCCGGTCCTCACTGGGTCCCGCTTAGCTCATTATGATTGGCTGTTTAAGCTTCTGGTCAGTATTCCTTCACTGTTCCTTTCACATGCAGAACTGAATTCAAAATATATTCAGAGAAATTAAGATGCCGTCTTTCCGTCTTTGACCTCATCTCACTACAACTCTTGTCTGTACCAACATCTCCTGTCCGTCTGTCCCTCCTGGTGAGGGATCCTCCTCCCCTCCTCACCCTGAGGTTTCTCCCATTTTTCCCTGTTCAAGGTTTTCTATGGAGTTTCTCCTCAGTCGATGTGAGGCTCTGAGGGCAGAGGATGTTGTTATGATGCCATGAAGCCTGGAGACAAACTGGTGGGGAAAACGGGCTCCAAAGAAAACTGCCTTGGCTCACTACCAGCCTGTGTGAGCTGGTAATACCTGTGCTAACATGGAGACCATGTCTCCACTCCCACTGGCCTGCACTTCATGACATACAGAAATCCAGATACACATAAATACAATCTAAATGAGTGGAAGAAAATGTCAGGACAGCAAAGCCTCTGGTTTGCGTTGAAGTCGTATTGACCAATAACAGCTGAGCAGTACTCGTCCACGCAAACAGACCATGTGGGGCACAAAAGACACAGAAGCCATTGGCCAAAATGCAAGGCAGGGAAAATGGCTGTAGTCTGATGATTTAATAAAGCTGTTGAAGAGGTTTTAAACTGTTATCGGAGTATACACTGGATATTTTCGAAACAACACACTCCTATTTGTTGTCTTGCAACTCCAAGCAAACGGCTGAAGTTGCCAAATGGACTTTTAACAATGAGCGTGAACGGACAAGAGAGTCTTGGACCGGATATCCACTGGCTACACTGGAAGGCCCAAAATACTGGGCCGAGTTCCAAGTCATCAGATGCAGCTGATGGATTCGAGGGTGAACTCCCATGATGGCTGGGAGCATCCACCCATCTGTCTGTTTCCAATAAGAATCTCTCAGCCTTGGGTCAGAACCCCATCAGTTTCATAACAAACCACCACCACATCACACAAGCCGCCACTTATCATTACACAGTTCACCACAGAGGAAATGTAATAAAATAGAGGGAAAGTAACCATGTCAAGAACCTGACTAGTCCACAGCAAAGATGTCTGCAAGACAGTTTCCACTTCCTGTTTCCACATGGATGCACAGACGACTTCCACTCAGTGACTCTGCTGCATGCTGCCTCCTCTGGAGGGCACTGCTGCACAGGAAAACTTGTATGGAACTATTGTTTTGGAGGCAACTTGAGCTAACAGGAAGGGGTGGAGTCAAATGGCTTTTCCCTTGAGATGTACACTTGCATCAATGATTCGATCAGGTTCACATCCGGGTAACACGAGTCTCTGTGTCTCTCTGTCATCAGCTCCTGATGACCTTTGATGTGAAGGATCCGTTCAAGTCTCTGATTCTCATTTGTTCAACGTCTCATCAAATCTGCAGGGAGACAGAGACAAATTCATTCTGATACAGGAAATAGAACAAGTCAGTACAAGTTTAAAAAAAATATATATATATATTTATGTATTTATATATATATAATTCATTCCAATTGCTTGTCATCATTTGTCTGTTTAAAAAAGATCAATTATGAGGATAAGAAGACATTACCAGGACCATCAGGGTCCAGCGGGACAGACAGATACCAGTGAGATGAGAGATGCGGAGATGAAGAACTGACATGAACACCATTAAAGAAAGATAGAGTGCAGTAGAACCAGTCGAGTCAAAGGAACCACTAGAGTTAATAGAACCAGTAGGGTCAGAGTCAGTAAAACCAGTTAAGTCAGTAGAATTGTTGGAGTATTGACTATAAAGTCAATAGAACTATCACCCAGTAGAACATGTAGAAACAGTCCAACCAGTCGAGTCAATAGAACCAGTAGAGTCAGAGAAGTCAGTCGAGTCAATAGAATACGAAGTATCAGCAGATGCAGCAGGACCAAAGGGAGGGGGTTCTTACTGGCGGATGGTGTCTGGTATCTGCAGTCTATCTGTAGGGATGAACTGTGAGAGCTCCTGGAGACTTTGGATGAACCGAATCTTCCTGCTGAACTTGTCACTGTGGATCAAAGAGGTCAGAGGTCAGACTGAACAGGCCCACAAGGTCCCTGCTCAAGCCTGGTCGGCTCTTTTATGGCCTAGTCAGGTGATTAGTGGGTTAGAAAAGGTCTTCAAAATGGCTGCAGGTGTTGCTAAGTAAGAACTAGGTGGTTGCTTTTGTTTTAATGGACAGTTCATAGATGTTTATGTGTAGATGTGTCATTGGCTGCTGGTTCTTGCGTCAGGGGCGCTGCCATCTTACAAAGGCCACAGCTGGGGTGTTGGAGAGATCATGCGCTGCCTGGGGAAATGGACCATTCTCTGAAGACCCTTCATCAGTAAGACTGACCAGTGTGTTTGTGTATATTCTCAGTCATCCAGGTCATCGTAATTCTCTAGAACACAGGTGTCAAACTGGTCCAGTAAGGGCCGGTGTGGCTGCAGGTTTTCAATCCAACCGACCAAAAGCAACACCTGATTCAACTTAAATCAACTAAGCTGTGTCCTCACAGCTCATTTGTTGGATCAGGTGTTGCTTTTGCTTGGTTGGATTGAAAACCTGCAGCCACACCGGCCCTGACTGGACCAGTTTGACACCCCTGCTCTAGAATAATCAATATAGGCAACTGCTGCTAGAGGCTGGACTTCTGTTCCCTCTGTCAGAGAGGCCATCAGCAAATGTGTTCCGTATAAACAAATTCACGGATGCAGTTTTCCTCCCACCAGACTCAGCAGAATGGACCTGCTTACAGAGCAGAATGTGGAGATGAAGAAGGACCATATATGGAGGTGTGATGCCCACTAGAAGTGTGATCTCATGTCGTTATTTTGGAGTTTGAGAATTATTTTATTTTACATGTTAAATCTTGTACATTATGTTCCATCATAATAACCTTCCAAGTCACATGTCGTTCCATTCCGGGACAGCGGGGGCGCAGTGACACCAGTGAATACAAAGCCATAGATAGCAAGTTCAGCCAAGGGTTTGAACGTTTAGAACAATTCTGTCATGTGATTGGTTCAGAGGCGGTCATGTGTTTTATAGGCGTCATGTTCGCTACCATTAACCAATATTCATCCAATGATACACATTGCAAAGAGAATATCAATTTTCAACTGAAATAAATTATCAATAATCAACTTCAACAAATAATCAAAGATGCTAAACTGTGCAGTTCATGGCTGCCCAGCAAGAACAGGACAGAAACAAATGCATTGTTTTGGGCATGCCTGGAACACCTCCTGAGGGAGGCGTCCTCACCAGATGCCTGAACCACCTCCACTGACTCCTCTACGTGGAGGAGCAGCAGCTCTACTCTGAGTCCCTCCTGAAGGACTGAGCTTCTCACCCTGTCTCTAAGGGAGAGTCCAGCCTCCCTGAGGAGGAAACTCATTTCAGCCGCTTGTATTCAGGATCTTGTTCTTTCAGTCATTACCCAGAGCTCATGACCACAGGTGAGGGTTGGAACGTAGATTGACCGGTAAATCAAGAGCCTCACCTTTTGGCTAAGCTCCCTCTTCACCACAACACACTGGTTTAGCACCCACATCACTGTGGATGCCGCCCCAATCCGCCTGTCAATCTCCAGCTCCATCCTACCCTCACTCGTGAACAAGACCCTGAGATATTTAAACTCCTCCACCTGAGGCAGTACCCCCCCACCCCCAACCTGGAATGGGCAGGCCACCTTTGTCCAGCTGAGGACCATGGCCTCAGACTTGGAGGTGCTGATTCTCATCCCTACCGCTTCACATTCGGCTTCAAACTGTCTCAGCAAGAGCTGGAGGTCATGGCCTGATGGAGCTAAGAGGACTACATCATCCGCAAAAAGCAGGGACGACATCCTCCCACCACCAAACTTGACCCCCTCCACCACCTGGCTGCGCCTAGAAATTCTGTCCATAAAAGTTATGAACAGAACCGGTGACAAAGGGCAGCCTTGGCGGAGTCCAACCTTCACTGGTAAGCGGACCAGACTCTCACTCCTCAAGTAGAGAGACTGAATGGCCCTTTGTAAAGGGCCATCCACCCCATACTCCCGGAGTACCCCCCCACAGGGTGCTCCTGGGAACACGGTCATAAGCCTTCTCCAGATCCACAAAACACATGTGGACTGGTTGGGCAAACTCCCATGCCCCCTCCAGCACCCTAGTGGGGGTGAAGAGCTGATCCACGGTTCCACAGCCGGAAGGAAACCACACTGCTCCTCCTGGATCTGAGGTTGGACAATCGTGCTGACCCTCCTCTCCAGTACTCCACTGTCCAATTATCTCCCCAGTTGATGGCAAGTTGCCGCCTTCTCTCGGACGGTTTGCCAGAACCTTTTCGGAGCCAACCTCTAGTCATTCTCCAGGGCCTCACAAAACTTCTCTCATGCCCGAGTTTTTGCCTGGGCGACCGCCATGGCTGCATACTGCTTGGCCTGCCAGTACCGGTCAGCTGCCTCTGGAGACCCACGGACCAGCCATGCCCTGTGGCCTCCTTCTTCAGCCTGACGGCTCCCATCACCTCCAGTGTCCACCAGCGAGTTCGGGGATTACCACCACGACCGGCCCCAGCAGCCTTGCAGCCGCAGCTCACAACAGCCACCTCAGCAGAACATGGCCCATTCTGACTCAATGTCCCCCACTGCCCCTGGGATGCGGTCAAAGCTCTGCCGGAGGTGGGAGTTGAAGATCATCCTGACAAGTTCTTCCGACAGGCGTTCCCAGCAAACCCTCACTACTCGTTTGGGCCTACCAGGTCTGCACGGCGTCTTCCCCTGCCACCTGATCCAACTCACCACCAGATGGTGATCAGTTGACAGCTCAGCTCCTCTCTTCACCTGAGTGTCCAGAACATATGGCCGCAGGTTAGACGATACGATTATAAAAACTATCATAGACCTACGACCTAGGGTGTCCTGGTGCCACGTGCACCGGTGGGCATCCTTATGTTCAAACTTGATGGTAATTATGGACAAACTGCGACTCGCACAAAAGTTCAATAACTGCACACCACTCGGTGCCGTTCCTCCCAGTGATGCCCCTCCAGGTCACACTGTCATTGCTCACGTGAGTGTAGGACAATAGAGTCCCAAGTCAGGGCGCCGTCCAGCACCCTTCCCAGGGACTCCAAAAAGGGTGGGTACTCTGAAATGGTGTTCAGTGCATAAGTGCAGACAACAGTCAGGACCCAGTCCCCAACCTGAAGGAACAGGGAAGCGACCCTTCAGTTCACCGGGGTAAACCCCAACCTACAGACAGAGAGCCTGGGGGCTATCAAAAAGCCCACCCTGGCCCTCAGTCCCTCACCTGGAGAAACTCCAGTGAAGGAGAGAGTCCTACCCCTCTCACGGATTTGGGTTCCAGACTTGGAGCTATGTGTCGAGGTGAGGATGTTGTAGGGCACTCAAGGTTTCATTCTGTTTCCTGTGTCATGAGTTTCCAGATGGTACTAAGAGGCATCAGGATAGGTGCTACATCTGTCACAGGTGATGGTTGCTATGCTTATTGTGGAGTTTCTTGAGGGCCGCGGAAAATTTTTTGGGCATCATCATGTGACTGTTACATGGTCACTTTGATGTCTTGGGGTGTTTGTGGTGGTTGCTATGGTGATTCTGGGTGATTATTATGTATATGAAGTCTTTGAAATCAGTTTAAACAGGAGGTGTGAGAGCGTGTGTGTGTGTGTGTGTGTGTGTGTATGTGTGTTGCACACCTGATGAAGGGTTTGATCAGAGTGATGACAGCTTTGATGTACCAAGCAGGATGGATGACAAACAGTCCTTTCAGGTCTTTTTTTAGCCTAGAAAATAAACAAGACACCCACACAACATCTTGTTGCCATGAAAATGTCATGAAGTCAATACAATGGCAGGATATGTAACGCACCTCCTATCAATAGAGGTGTAACACTGGTGGAGCCACTTGATGGTGGGCAGCTTGTTTCTAGGTGCCATTGCGCACAGGTAGACCAGCAGGTAGCTCTCAGAGACCATCAGGTCCAACGTGCCCACAATGTACCTGCAAAAAAACACACATCAGATGCACATGTGACATTGCACCCATGACATCAGACTGATTAATCTGTATGTTTATGTTCTAGATGAGTTCAGAGTTCTGTCTGATATATATAAATAGAATTATGGACTGATGGATGATGGGTGGATGATAGATGATGGATGGATGATGGGTTGATGATAGATGGATGGATAGATGATGGATAGATGATAGATGGATGGATAGATGATGGATAGATGATGGGTGGATGATAGATGAATGGATAGATGATGGATGGATGGATGGATGGATAGATGATAGATGATGGGTGGATGATAGACGGATGGACAGATGATGGATGGATGATAGATGGATGGATGGATGATGGGTGGATGATAGATGGATGGATAGATGATAGATGGATGGATAGATGATCGATAGATGATGGATGGATGGATAGATGATCGATAGATGATAGATGGATGGATAGATGATGGATAGATGATGGGTGGATGATAGATGGATGATAGATGATGGGTGGATGATGGGTGGATGATAGATGATGGGTGGATGATAGACGGATGGATAGATGATGGATGGATGATAGATGGATGGGTGGATGATGGGTGGATGATAGATGGATGGATAGATGATAGATAGATGATAGATGGATGGATAGATGATCGATAGATGATGGATGGATGGATGGATAGATGATGGGTGGATGATTGGTGGATGATAGATGGATGGATAGATGATGTGGATGATGGATGGATGATAGATGAATGGATAGATGATGGTGGATGATGGATGGATAGATGATGGATAGATGATGGGTGGATGATAGATGATGATAGATGATGGGTGGATGGATAGATGATGGATAGATGATGGATGGATGATAGATGGATGGATAGATGATGGTGGATGATGGATGGATAGATAGATGATGGGTGGATGATAGATGAATAGATGATGGGTGGATGAATGGATGGATGGATGGATGATGGGTTGATGATGGACAGATGATGGGTGGATGGATAGATGATGGATGGATGGATGGATGGATGGATGGATAGATGATAGATGGATGGATAGATGATGGGTGGATGATGGATGGATAGATGATGGGTGGATGATGGGTGGATGGATAGATGATGGATGGATGGATGGATGAATGATGGGTGGATGATGGGTGGATGAATGGATGGATGGATGGATGATGGGTGGATGATGGACAGATGATGGGTGGATGGATAGATGATGGGTGGATGATAGATGGATGGATAGATGATGGGTGGATGATAGATGGATGGATAGATGATGGTGGATGATGGATGGATAGATGATGGATAGATGATGGGTGGATGATAGATGAATGGATAGATGGATGGATAGATGATGGGTGGATGGATGGATAGATGATGGGTGGATGATAGATGGATGGATAGATGATGGACGGATGGGTGGATGGAGAGATGATGGGTGGATGATAGATGATGGATGGATGGATAGATAGATGATGGGTGGATGATGGGTGGATGATAGATGATGGATAGATGATGGGGAGATGGATGGATGATGGATGGATAGATGATGGGTGGACGGATAGATGAATAGATGATGGATGGATGATGGGTGGATGATGGACAGATGATGGGTGGATGGATGGATGGTTGGATAGATGATGGATAGATGATGGATAGATGATGGGTGGATGATAGATGGATGATAGATGATGGTGGATGATGGATGGATAGATGATGGGTGGATGATAGATGATGGGTGGATGATAGATGATGGTGGATGATGGGTGGATGAGAGATGATGGTGGATGATGGATGGATAGATGATGGATGGATGATGGATGGATGATGGATAGATGATGGGTGGATGGATGGATGGATGGATAGATGATAGATGGATGGATAGATGATGGATGGATGATGGGTAGATTATTGGTGGATGATAGATGGATGGATAGATGATGGATAGATGATGGGTGGATGATGGGTGGATGATAGATGATGAATGGATGGATGGATAGATGATGGGTGGATGATAGATGGATGATAGATGATGGGTGGATGATGGGTGGATGATAGATGGATGATAGATGATGGGTGGATGATGGGTGGATGATAGATGATGGAAGGATGGATGGATAGATGATGGGTGGATGATGGGAGGATGATAGATGATGGATAGATGATGGGTGGATGGATGGATGATGGATGGATGATAGATGAATGGATAGATGATGGATGGATGGATGGATAGATGATGGGTGGATGATAGATGGATGGATAGATGATGGGTGGATGATGGGTAGATTATTGGTGGATGATAGATGGATGGATAGATGATGGGTGGATGATGGGTGGATGATAGATGATGAATGGATGGATGGATAGATGATGGGTGGATGATGGGTGGATGATAGATGGATGATAGATGATGGGTGGATGATAGATGATGGGTGGATGATAGATGGATGGATAGATGATGGATGAATGGAAAGATGATGGTGGATGATGGATGGATAGATGATGGATGGATGATGGATGGATAGATGATGGATGGATGATGGGTAGATTATTGGTGGATGATAGATGGATGGATAGATGATGGATAGATGATGGGTGGATGATGGGTGGATGATAGATGATGAATGGATGGATGGATAGATGATGGGTGGATGATAGATGGATGATAGATGATGGGTGGATGATGGGTGGATGATAGATGGATGATAGATGATGGGTGGATGATGGGTGGATGATAGATGATGGAAGGATGGATGGATAGATGATGGGTGGATGATGGGAGGATGATAGATGATGGATAGATGATGGGTGGATGGATGGATGATGGATGGATGATAGATGAATGGATAGATGATGGATGGATGGATGGATAGATGATGGGTGGATGATAGATGGATGGATAGATGATGGGTGGATGATGGGTAGATTATTGGTGGATGATAGATGGATGGATAGATGATGGGTGGATGATGGGTGGATGATAGATGATGAATGGATGGATGGATAGATGATGGGTGGATGATGGGTGGATGATAGATGGATGATAGATGATGGGTGGATGATAGATGATGGGTGGATGATAGATGGATGGATAGATGATGGATGAATGGATAGATGATGGTGGATGATGGATGGATAGATGATGGATGGATGATGGATGGATAGATGATGGATGGATGATGGATGGATTGATAGATGATGGATGGATGATGGGTGGATGATAGATGGATGATAGATGATGGGTGGATGATAGATGGATGATAGATGATGGGTGGATGATAGATGGATGGATAGATGATGGATGAATGGATAGATGATGGTGGATGATGGATGGATAGATGATGGATGGATGATGGATGGATAGATGATGGATGGATGGATGGATGGATAGATGATAGATGGATGGATAGATGATGGATGGATGATGGGTAGATTATTGGTGGATGATAGATGGATGATAGATGATGGATAGATGATGGGTGGATGATGGGTGGATGATAGATGATGAATGGATGGATGGATAGATGATGGGTGGATGATGGGTGGATGATATATGGATGATAGATGATGGGTGGATGATAGATGGATGGATAGATGATGGATGAATGGATAGATGATGGTGGATGATGGATGGATAGATGATGGATGGATGATGGATGGATAGATGATGGATAGATGATGGATGGATGATGGATGGATGATGGATAGATGATGGGTGGATGGATGGATGGATGGATGGATGATAGATGGATGGATAGATGATGGGTGGATGATAGATGGATGATAGATGATGGTGGATGATGGATGGATAGATGATGGATGGATGATGGATGGATAGATGATGGATGGATGATGGATGGATTGATAGATGATGGATGGATGATGGGTAGATTATTGGTGGATGATAGATGGATGGATAGATGATGGACAGATGATGGGTGGATGATGGGTGGATGATAGATGATGAATGGATGATGGGTGGATGATAGATGGATGATAGATGATGGGTGGATGATAGATGGATGATAGATGATGGGTGGATGATAGATGGATGGATAGATGATGGATGAATGGATAGATGATGGTGGATGATGGATGGATAGATGATGGATGGATGATGGGTGGATAGATGATGGATGGATGGATGGATGGATAGATGATAGATGGATGGATAGATGATGGATGGATGATGGGTAGATTATTGGTGGATGATAGATGGATGATAGATGATGGATAGATGATGGGTGGATGATGGGTGGATGATAGATGATGAATGGATGGATGGATAGATGATGGGTGGATGATGGGTGGATGATATATGGATGATAGATGATGGGTGGATGATAGATGGATGGATAGATGATGGATGAATGGATAGATGATGGTGGATGATGGATGGATAGATGATGGATGGATGATGGATGGATAGATGATGGATAGATGATGGATGGATGATGGATAGATGATGGGTGGATGGATGGATGGATGGATGGATGATAGATGGATGGATAGATGATGGATGGATGATGGGTAGATTATTGGTGGATGATAGATGGATGGATAGATGATGGATAGATGATGGGTGGATGATGGGTTAATGATAGATGATGAATGGATGGATGATAGATGATGGGTGGATGATGGGTGGATGATAGATGATGGAAGGATGGATGGATAGATGATGGGTGGATGATGGGTGGATGATAGATGATGGATAGATGATGGGTGGATGGATGGATGATGGATGGATGATGGGTAGATTATTGGTGGATGATAGATGGATGGATAGATGATGGATAGATGATGGGTGGATGATAGATGATGAATGGATGGATGATAGAAGATGGGTGGATGATGGGTGGATGATAGATGGATGATAGATGATGGGTGGATGATAGATGGATGATAGATGATGGGTGGATGATAGATGATGGAAGGATGGATGGATAGATGATGGGTGGATGATGGGTGGATGATAGATGATGGATAGATGATGGATGGATGATAGATGAATGGATAGATGATGGATGGATGGATGGATAGATGATGGGTGGATGATAGATGGATGGATAGATGATGGGTGGATGATGGGTAGATTATTGGTGGATGATAGATGGATGGATAGCTGATGGGTGGATGATAGATGATGAATGGATGGATGGATAGATGATGGGTGGATGATGGGTGGATGATAGATGGATGATAGATGATGGGTGGATGATAGATGGATGAATGGATTGATGATGGATGGATGATGGATGGATAGATGATGGATGGATGTTGGATGGATGAATGGATGGATGATGGATGGATGATGGGAAGATTATTGGTGGATGATAGATGGATGGATAGATGATGGATAGATGATGGGTGGATGATAGATGATGGTGGATGATGGATGGATAGATGATGGATGGATGATGGATGGATGGATGATGGATAGATGATGGGTGGATGGATGGATGGATGGATGATAGATGATGATAGATGATGGATGGATGGAGAGATGATGGATAGATGATGGATGGATGGATAGATGATGGATGGATGGATGATGGGTGGATGATGGGTGGATGATGGGTGGATGGATAGATGATGGATGGATGGATGATGGGTGGATGGATAGATGATGGATGGATGATGGATGGATGGATAGATGATGGACTGATGGATGGATAGATGATGGATGGATGGATGATGAGTGGATGGATAGATGATGGATGGATGGAGAGATGATGGATAGATGATGGATGGATGGATAGATGATGGATGGATGGATGATGGGTGGATGATGGGTGGATGATGGGTGGATGGATAGATGATGGATGGATGATAGATGGATGGATAGATGATGGACTGATGGATGGATAGATGATGGATGGATGGATGATGAGTGGATGGATAGATGATGGATGGATGGAGAGATGATGGATAGATGATGGATGGATGGATAGATGATGGATGGATGGATGATGGGTGGATGGATAGATGATGGATGGATGATAGATGGATGGATAGATGATGGTGGATGATGGATGGATGGATGATGGGTGGATGGATAGATGATGGACTGATGGATGGATAGATGATGGATGGATGGATGATGGGTGGATGGATGGATGATGGATGGTGGGATAATGAATGGATGATTATTTGATGATGGATGATGGATGGCTGGCTGGGTGATGGATGGAAGGAGGATGAACAGAGGGATGGATGGACAAAGGGAAGATGGGGGATCATCCTCTCACCCTACCTTGGATCATTGTGAGCCGCTAGCTTACCTGAGATGACGTCTGCTGTATTAAATCCAACAGTGTCAAACTCACCTGAATAGGTTGTCCATCACGTACTCGTAGTCGTCCACTGTGGTCTCTGGCAGGTAGCAGGATGTGAACAGTATGATGGCGTTCATGCTGTCACCATGGTAACCTGACAACCAATCAGACGGTTGGACCTTATGTTCCATGAATGGAGGTAAACACACAACGATGCTTCCGTGTGATCAACATGGTGCCTCAATGATCATAAAACAGACAAACTGAAGATCTTCACGTGAGTGTCAAGTGTGAGTGTGACCTCTGACCTCCGTGCGACAGGACCTGCAGGTACGGCTCCAGGACGCTCATGTTGACCTGATACTCTTGTCCGGCAATGCAGAACTTCCTCCAGCGACGCCCACTGCTGTCCACCTGGTCCAACTCCATCAGGCCCATCCCCGAGTGCTCTGTTGGGCTCCTGGCCGCACCCCTGACCCTGCTGTTCCCTGTCTTAGGGAGGTCACCTGTCAGAGAGGTCAAAGGTCAGCTGTTATCCAAGGTCAGTCAGCTGACGTCTGTATGACCATCTACCTTACCCTCCCACTCTAGGTCCTGCGCGATCTCAGGTGGTAGCGTTTCTGTTTCGCTGTCTGATGGCGTCTCCAGTGCCTCCAGGTTGATGTCGAGTGACGGTGTCTCCTCCGGTGTTGCCGACAGTCCAGCGGCTGAAAAGCCGTCATTGCTCTGGTCATGCGAGCCTCTACGGCTCAGTGTCAGGCTGATAGATGGAGCTGCCAGACGCTTCTTAACCCCAACTGCTCCTGAGAGGGCAAGGCTGGTGGGTGGGTCTAAAGGGGCGGGGCAAGAAAAACACAAGGTCAAAGGTCAGAGGAAGAAGATGATTAAAATTTAACAGCTTGAAGATTTGAAAGTTATACATGAATTTATGGATCACAAGGGGGAGCAGCAGGAGCCTCATGACATCACGAATGAAATAATGACATCAGAATGTAACTGCAAGTCAGACTCACCAGCTAATGGACTCCCAGCACCCCCTGGGAGGGGTCTGCTCCTCAAAGAAACAACAAACAAATCATTCCTCTGATTATACACGATGATGTCAGAGTGATGTCATAGTAATAGAATTTGACCTCTCTGGTTTCACACCGGACCACCTGAGAGACAAAGATCAGGGGTCACACAATTTGTATCCAGGTTCTGGTTCTAAGCCTCCTGAATCGGGCCGTTACATCTTTTGTTATTTTGAAGATAAGAAGCAGAAACTTGTTGTCATGACGACCAGAAACATTTTCACCCTCAGAAACTGAGATAAGTTGAACGAACACTGAACTTAGTTTTAGCTAAAGAACTCAACCAGACAGGTGAGACTGAGACCTTGGGGGTGCGTCGTCCTGCAGCTCCGTCCTCAGCTCTGCGTTGTGGTCACTAGGGGGGGCCCCAAAAGGCGCCCTGCAGGGCCAGAACACACACTGTTAACAGCTGACATGACACACACACACTTTTAACATCTTCCCGATTTTCTATTTCAACAGAAAGACGTGGTCATGTGACTCCGCCTTTCACCTGCCACAGATGAGTCGCACACTGAAATCTGAATCTCATCGACTGAACAAACTGGAACAACAGCTTGGTGAGGGGGCGGGGCTCTATTGTTCTGCATGGGAGGCTGACACGCCCCTTCCTTTGACCACACCTGTGTGTATTAGCAGCTTTAGGTCTCCACTGTGAGGCCTTCAGGCTGCAGCAGAACCGAGTCAAAACCTCCACAGCTCCAGAATTCCTGCATGCACTCTGGGCTGGAGCAACATCAGGAGTGTTACTTGGAATGTAAGGAGGTCCCGGAGTGTCCAGGAAGTCCCTGAGTGTCCATGAAGTCCCAGAGTGTCCAGGAAGTCCCTGAGTGTCCAGGAGGTCCCAGAGTGTCCAGGAAGTCCCGGAGTGTCCAAGAAGTCCCTGAGTGTCCATGAAGTCCCAGAGTGTCCAGGAAGTCCCGGAATGTCCAGGAGGTCCCGGAGTATCCAGGAGGTCCCAGAGTATCCAGGAGGTCCCGGAATGTCCAGGAGGTCCCAGAGTATCCAGGAGGTCCCAGAGTATCCAGGAGGTCCCAGAGTGTACAGGAGGTCCCGGAGTGTACAGGAGGTTTATTACGATGCACAGGAAGGTTAAAGGGTTTCCAGGTGAAAACGATTCATTGAACCTTTGCTATTCTGAAATCAACTGTTCCCTTACCTGACCCTGATCCCAACCTCCATTCACTCCTTCACTCCATTTGTAACCAGGAACTCAGTCACCTTGTGCTGCATCAGGAGGGTCTTTGGTCTCCATGAGGACTAGAGGTCCTGGTAAGATTAGTTTATACCAGAGGCCAACAAGAACCAGGTACACGTGCCCTTGTACTGACATCTATTTGAGGACTTTAATTGACGTGATACATCCCCTGACCCCTGACCCTAACCTGATTGTAACCTTGACCCTAAAACCAAGTCTTGACCTTCAAACGGCCCTTTGAAGATGTGAGGACCGGCAAAAATGTCCTCCCTCTGTTGGTTACATACATATTCTAGTCCTCATGATGTAGCAAGTACAAGAGCACACACAAAAACACACACAGATTCAGACGTTAACAACAAACACACCTGTCTGGGTCGCCCATGATGTCACAGTAATGTCCTGAGTGTTCTGACCAGCTGTCTGGATGTTGTGTGTGTGTGAGTGTGTGATGACTTCCTCCTCACTGCTGCCCAACAGGTTTGGCAGCATATCAGAGCTTAGACACCATCTGATTGGCCAACACTCACCTGGCTTGTAGCTGTGACTTCATCACTGAGAGCCAATTAGCTGCTAAGGAGAGCAGGTGTCTGCGGGGTCCTAAAGCTCGCCTGCACACACTCAGTAAACAAACCACTGGAAGGATCCATGTGTGGCCCACAGTGACAGTTTCACAAATGATGTCACAATTTTTAATCAATAGGTTCATTAATAAGTTGGTCCATTTCATTAACCCTTTATTTCCAGATTTTTGTGAATATTACAGTTCAGAGACGTGATGAAGCAGTTTAGTATCCGTCAAGTTGTGTCCTATCCTGTGTGCATGTGCATCTGAGAGTGTGTGTGTATCCGTGTACCCGAGTTTGTGCGTGGAAGTGAAGTCAACTTGTCCTTCACCTCCAACAGTAACAGTCGAGTGATGTCATCATTGTTCAGGTAGGAACCTGATGTCATCTGGTGGCCTCGAGTCTCTCTGCACAGCTGATGTCTGGTTGTCCTCACAAAGGCACGCACAGCGGGACGGCTGTGACCCTGAGTCACCTGAGGACCGAGAGGTCAAGCTCCTTCCAGCTGACTCCACCGGTCTTCTGCTCCTTGGTCACACTTTGGAATGCGACAGTTTGTCTGACATTTTTCTGGCTTAATAACATTTTTTTAAAACTTTGATATCAAAAGTAAAGCAGCTAGCATGAAAAACTTTTAATCTCAAATTCTGAAATCCAGTGAAGAATATTTTCGCAGATGATCAGAAATCTGACATCAGCAACAACCAGAGCCGTTGCTAACAACCCACGCTAACGTTGTCGTTGCACGGCAACTTCATTTTGACCTGTAAAAGTAATTCCAACATTTCAATGGACCTGATTTGTTTCTCCTCATCTTAAATACCAGTCCAGATGTTCCTGTCCTCGTTCAGACCGAACGCCACGAGGCCCCTCATCCTGGAGCACGGGCAGCTCACACGGCAGCCGAAAATTCAGGCAAGTTGAAAACTGAATGAAATGAAAAGCTCCCTGTTGCCGATCTGGTCACAACTCCATTAAGAAAACCAGCCTTTTAATTGTGCCTCGCTCGTCGTCACGGTCTCAGGATCGACAGATCCTGAACTCAGAATTTGTCCAGACCATCATCATGTCATTACTTCAGCATCATTTGGATCTGTTTAGCATCATCAGTTCTCTGCCAGATATGTGGCGATGGCGTGACAGTGTGACGAGTGTGTGACAGCCACTGAGGCCCGTTGACGAGGGCTCGTCTCATCTTGACCGCAGGGCGAACAGTCGCAGGTCGATGGCGTTTTTCTGAGGCGCTACTCGTGCATTTTGTTGGAAAACGTGCTTCTGGATCTCAGACGCTTCTCTTTGTATCGTCTCATTGTTCACACGGAAACTATCAACCTATTAAACCCTGACCTTTGACCTTGATCATCCTGACGGAAATTTCTGGATGATTCAATTGTTTCACCTGCAACTCTGCAGAGCTCGGTGTCAGCAGACGGGGGTACAACACCAACATGGCTGACCTGGTCTTTCAGACGTGTGCTTCGGGTCAGAGGTGATCAAGATGTGTTTAGGGGGAAAAAGGAAAAGACAGAAAACACAACCCAGTTAACTTGTCTTGGGTTACTTCCTGTTTCACAATAAAAGCCATCAGGAGCATGTGATATGATATTCCTGAAACGGTTGCTATTGGCTGATGAAGGTATGCAGCTTCATTCACAGTTACGTAACCATACCTTTATTGTGAAACGTCTAAAAGGAGAGAGAGGTGGTGTTTCTGTCTCAGCTTCTTCATGAGCTTCAGATGTCACAGCAGGAAGTGATATCACAGTTATGGTAACCATACTGTCTCTGGTACCATCTTATGTCCCATTACTGACAGGTCAGAGGTCAGCAACTCCTCTGTCGGCCATCTTGCTGAATTTCTCCTCCAGGGCCTGAGCACTGATGTTGGGCAGACCGCTGTCCAGTGGGCAGCCCTCCACCAGGCTGTTCATGGGGGTTGGAGGCACCTGAGACTCCTCCTCCTCCTCTGCGTCTCCCAGGCGACCGTCTCCATCATCCTCCCTCAGAAAGTCTTTCACGATGGGGAGGAGCTTCTTACGAGACGCTAGCGTGTTTCCTATAAATACACAGAAAAGGAGAGACAGAGAAGGAAGTGATGTCACACTGACTCAACAAAGGAAGAATTCAGGTGCCTGAACTTGTGGATCCACCTGGAGACCCCACTGCCAGGGGATGTTTATGATGTAATCGCTGCCGTGTTCTACTATATCAGGTGACATGCTACTGTCATCTGGCGTGCACGGTGGCATAAGACAAAAGTCTGACCATGGTCATTGTGTCAAGAACACACCTGGTTCACACGCCATCAGCAGGGGGCAGCCGTGCTCATTAAGATCTGCTTGAGGGGATGTCTCCTACCTTTGCCACCAAACTAACCAATCGGGTGTCTTGTGTCAGGTGAGAGCGACTTTCCGTAGGGCGTTACCTTGTTGGTAGGCTGTGATGTGAGGATGGGGGCTGCTGATTGGACACAGGTTAAGGACAGGGTTACGGGACTGTTCCAGGTACTGGCTGACCTGTGAGGACGGAGGATGGTGGTTGTCATGACCACTCAATGACTGTAACCCTGGTGACAGCAGCAGTGTATACCTGGTCCCTGCAGGTGGCACTGTGGCTGAACACAGCGAGCTCTCTGATTGGCTCTTTTCTCTCAGTGAAGCAGATGGTCATCAGCAGCAGAAGCTCCAGACCAAACTGGTGACAAAAGTGTGAGAGCTCCACCTCTAGCTCCGCCCTCTGCAGGAACTCCTGACACACACACACACACACAATCTGAGGATCTCTGACCCAACCCAACACACTGCTCGTGTAGTATTGTGCAGTATTGTGCAATATCATGCAGTATTGTGTAGTATCGTGCAATATCATGCAGTATTATGTAGTATCGTGAAGTATCGTGGAGTTTCGTATCGTGTAGTTTTGTGTAGTATCGTGTAGTGCAATATCGTGGAGTATGGTGGAGTATTGTGGAGTATCGTGTAGTATCGTGTAGTGCAATATCGTGGAGTATGGTGGAGTATGGTGGAGTATCGTGTAGTATTGTGTAGTGGAGTATGGTGGAGTATGGTGGAGTATCGTGTAGTATTGTGTAGTGCAGTATCGTGGAGTATGGTGTAGTATGGCCTAGTATGGCCTAGTATGGTGCAGTATGCTGTAGTATGGTGCAGTATGGTGTAGTATGGTGCAGTATGGCGTAGTATGGTGCAGTATGGCGTAGTATGGTGCAGTATGGCGTAGTATGGTGCAGTATGGTGTAGTATGGTGCAGTATGCTGTAGTATGGTGCAGTATGCTGTAGTATGGTGCAGTATGCTGTAGTATGGTGCGGTATGCTGTAGTATGGTGCGGTATGGTGCAGTAGGTGCAGCATGCTGTAGTATGCTGCAGTATGCTGTAGTATGCTGCAGTATGCTGTAGTATGGTGCAGTGTGGTGCAGTATGCTGCAGTATGCTGTAGTATGGTGCAGTGTGGTGCAGTATGCTGCAGTATGCTGTAGTATGGTGCAGTGTGGTGCAGTATGCTGCAGTATGCTGTAGTATGGTGCAGTGTGGTGCAGTATGCTGCAGTATGCTGTAGTATGGTGCAGTTTGCTGCTGTATGGTGCAGTATGGGGCAGTATGCTGTAGTATGCTGCAGTATGCTGTAGTATGCTGCAGTATGCTGCAGTATGCTGTAGTATGCTGCAGTATGCTGTAGTATGGTGCAGTATGGTGCAGTATGCTGTAGTATGGTGCTGTATGGTGCAGTATGGGGCAGTATGCTGTAGTATGGTGCAGTATGGTGCAGTAGGTGCAGTATGCTGTAGTATGGTGCAGTATGGTGCAGTAGGTGCAGTATGGTGCAGTGTGGTGCAGTATGGTGCAGTATGCTGCTGTATGGTGCAGTATGGTGCAGTATGCTGTAGTATGGTGCGGTATGGTGCAGTATGCTGTAGTATGCTGCAGTATGCTGTAGTATGCTGCAGTATGCTGTAGTATGGTGCAGTATGGTGCAGTAGGTGCAGTATGCTGTAGTATGGTGCAGTATGGTGCAGTAGGTGCAGTATGGTGCAGTGTGGTGCAGTATGGTGCAGTATGCTGCTGTATGGTGCAGTATGGTGCAGTATGCTGTAGTATGGTGCGGTATGGTGCAGTATGCTGTAGTATGGTGCAGTATGGTGCAGTATGGGGCAGTATGGTGCAGTATGGGGCAGTATGCTGTAATATGGTGCGGTATGCTGTAGTATGGTGCGGTATGGTGCAGTATGCTGTAGTGTGGTGCAGTATGGTGCAGTGTGGTGCAGTGTGGTGCAGTATGGTGCAGTATGCTGCTGTATGGTGCAGTATGGGGCAGTATGCTGTAGTATGGTGCGGTATGGTGCAGTATGCTGTAGTATGGTGCGGTATGGTGCAGTATGCTGTAGTATGGTGCAGTATGGTGCAGTATGGTGCAGTATGCTGTAGTATGGTGCGGTATGGTGCAGTATGCTGTAGTATGGTGCAGTATGGTGCAGTATGGGGCAGTATGGTGCAGTATGGTGCAGTATGGTGCAGTATGGTGCAGTATGCTGCAGTATGGTGCAGTATGGGGCAGTATGCTGTAGTATGGTGCAGTATGGTGCAGTATGCTGTAGTATGGTGCAGTATGGTGCAGTGTGGTGCAGTATGGTGCAGTATGGTGCAGTATGCTGCAGTATGGTGCAGTATGGGGCAGTATGCTGTAGTATGGTGCGGTATGGTGCAGTATGCTGCAGTATGCTGCAGTATGGTGCAGTATGGGGCAGTATGCTGTAGTATGGTGCAGTATGCTGCTGTATGGTGCAGTATGGGGCAGTATGCTGTAGTATGGTGCAGTATGGTGCAGTATGCTGTAGTATGGTGCGGTATGGTGCAGTATGCTGTAGTATGGTGCAGTATGGTGCAGTATGGGGCAGTATGGTGCAGTATGGTGCAGTATGGTGCAGTATGGTGTCGTATGGTGCGGTATGGTGCAGTATGGTGCAGTATGGTGCAGTATGGGGCAGTATGCTGTAGTATGGTGCAGTATGCTGCTGTATGGTGCAGTATGGGGCAGTATGCTGTAGTATGGTGCAGTATGGTGCAGTATGCTGTAGTATGGTGCGGTATGGTGCAGTATGCTGTAGTATGGTGCAGTATGGTGCAGTATGGGGCAGTATGGTGCAGTATGGTGCAGTATGGTGCAGTATGGTGTCGTATGGTGCGGTATGGTGCAGTATGCTGCAGTATGGTGCAGTATGGGGCAGTATGCTGTAGTATGGTGCAGTATGCTGCTGTATGGTGCAGTATGGGGCAGTATGCTGTAGTATGGTGCAGTATGGTGCAGTATGCTGTAGTATGGTGCGGTATGGTGCAGTATGCTGTAGTATGGTGCAGTATGGTGCAGTATGGGGCAGTATGGTGCAGTATGGTGCAGTATGGTGCAGTATGGTGTCGTATGGTGTAGTATGGTGCAGTATGGTGTAGTATGGTGCAGTATGGTGTCGTATGGTGTAGTATGGTGTCGTATGGTGTAGTATGGTGTATTGCTGACCTCCAGTGGGACATACAAAACAGAGATGGCCAGATTCATCCTTCCTGAGACAGATTTCATGTCCTTCAACAACATCTGTTCCGTGTTGAGACCTGAGAACAAAATACTGTGATTAGCAATACACATACTATTATTACTGCATTACACGTTACGTTTATACATGTACTACTATTACCGCTATACATAGAGTGCTATTACTGCTATACATGTACTGCTAGTACTGCGATACATGTACTGCGATACTAACCTCTCTTAGCTTGCCTCACCTGTCCTCTCCTCACATCCAGGTTGGACTTACCTGACACATCAAACTTTGCACTTTGCAATGCCTGGAAGAGGGCGCCACGCGGTGGCAGCGTGGGGAACCGGGCCTCCAGCGCTGCAGCATACTGGCTGTCTTTGGGAGTCACCTTTCCAGCAGTGGGCGCCATGTTGACGCAGTCCACAAGGATGGTTGCTGACAGTCCAACAAAGATTCTGATCACTAATCATTCATTATCGGTAGGTGTATGCCATCAGGTGATCTGGCGGCGTGTTACCGTAGAGCAGCTGAGCGAGCTGCTGGTCCAGGATCTCCGGAGCGTTCTGCATGATGCGTTCTGTCACCAGGGTTGCGCAGGACCCCACTGTCTCTACAGTGACGGGGCAAGAGGTGGAGGGCTCTCTCTCCAACAAGTGATGGTCAATGACCTCCACCACTGCCCCCTCCAGGTCTCTGTCAGAACTTCAAGAGAGATACACACCTGAGTGGTGTGGTCACCTGGCAAAGGTTACCTGGCAGGTGTGTCATCACTCTTACCTGGGCAGGACATTGTGGTCGACCAATGTTAGGTGCAGCCGCCCAGCCTGCTGCAGTGCTCTCAGGTCCAACTGGTCCCGGAAGAGCAGGAGGTCTGGAGGCACACCGACCTGACGCAGAAGGAACACGCTGTCTGATCGCAGCGCCAGCTCACACTCACGGATGTTGAGCAGCGGGACCCTGAATGCCTCAGAGCTGGCGGTCTGATGACAGAGACACTTGACACCAGCGGTTCTTAAAAGGGGGTCCGGAGAACTCTGGGAGTCCTCCAGCCAACTTCACATCTGTTGCCACATTTGTGAATGTGGCGTTCAGATGATGATTCTACAACAAGAGATCTGGTGGGTAAATATCAGATCTGATTGGTTGGAAAGTTACTCTGCTTCCTGACGCCATTTGCTCAACCTTGGAGGACACATGCTGAAAACTGACAGTGGCTGACCTTGGACAAGAAGTAGGCGTAAACTAGAGCCGACACCATGGAGTCCAGGTCGCAGGCTTCGTTGCCCAGAACCACGTGGAGTGGCGGTCCAGCTGGGTCCCTGTTGTCCTGGAGGTGGCGAGCGGGACACACAACTCAGAGCTCAAAACTTTATCGACACAAGGGAAACAAGACAACGAAGGTTCTGAACCAGCAGATCAATAACAGAAACCGGTTCATCGCTGTTAATCCTTCTCAAGTTTCAACGGATGAATCAATAAATGTACTACATGACCCGTATATTGAAGTACCGGCGGGGGGGCGGGGCGTTAGGTAGACGTCCTCATAAATACAACAAACATACCAAGCAGACAAGTCCACCCAACCAGGACACCAGCTGGTCTGCTGGTCCACGTCAGTTCACTCATCTCAACCCAGCACGACAAACACAAGCGACCCGCTCATGACGTCAACATCCGACGAGTTTCCAACTTGTAACTCTCTTCCTCACGTTACATCGTGTAGTTATATTGTGTATTGTTGTAGCGTGTGTGTGTGTGTGAGAGAGACACACACAGACACACACAAAACAACTGACGCCTGTCAATCAAGTTTGAGTTAGTTAACATTTAAGAAGAAAAGATCCTGAATAAATGACCGTTAGCTGCCAGAGCTAACAGGCTAACATGCTAACAGACCGAGTGGGTGTCCGTGTGTGGGTGAGGGGGCTCACCACGGCTCGGCGGCAGCTTGACAGAAACTCCTCCATCCCGGGGTGTTAGCACAAGCTAACCAGTTAACGGATTCGGTGAACAGTGGCACGAGGCTCGTGGGAGGCAGGCAGACACATTACCGTGGGGATAAGCGCGTGACCAGCTTGGGTAAAAGGTCGCGCTGCTTTCAGGGTCCTGTAAGATGATGGGACACCTGCGCTTCCACGTATTTGATGAATCTCATCCTACACAAATCCGTTTATCTGATTAATCTAATTTATTGATAATACTGAAACGTTAAAGCTGCAGTGTTGCACACCTCCACCTCCTGGCCAGCAGGTGTCTCCCTCCCTCCTGCTGCACTAATCTAATCTCCTGGTTACCAAGTCGACTCAACTAACCACATGAGATCAGAGGTGGAATAGCAGGAACGAGAAGTCATGTGGTCGATCTCGTCGCCATGGTGATGATGTCACGCTCCAACAATAGCATTTAAAGAATACGGTATTAATTTGTCACAATATTAAAAAAAGGTAAGAATAAAAACTTTTTGAGCTTTTCAATAAATACATCTGAAGATGACTTCTACAGCTAATATTCACGTGACTCATCCATCATCCCTCCATCTATCCATCCATCCATCATCCATCCCTCCATGTTCCCCCTCTTCTCCTGTTGAGGGTGGTGGGGGTGGAGCCTATCCCAGCAGCCTTCCCCCTGGACAGGTCACCAGTCCATGGCAGGGCCAACACATAGAGACAGACAACCATTGGCTCTCCCAGCCACGCCTACGGTCAATTTAGAGTCTGGATTAACCTGGTCCCTCTTGATGTCTTTGGACTGTGGAGGAAGCTGGAGTACCAGAGAGAACCCAGCAGGAACAGGGAGAACATGGAGACTCACCCAGAAAGACCCTGTGCTCCAGCCGGGGCTCCACCCACAACCTTCTTGATGGGGGCCACAGGGAGGACCACTGCTCCACCCACAACCTTCTTGATGGGGGCCACAGTGAGGACCACTGCTCCACTGCACCGCCCTTCCTAAAACTCATGCTATTACATTATGGGTATAGTTTCCAGCAGCACGGCCCTCTGGGAAATGTAGTGCTCCACAGTTCCAGATCAGGGTTGTTCCTGGCTGTAACAATCAGTACCCTTCAGTAACAGACGTTATCAAATGTAGCTCGACTTACTAATGTGGTTTGTTTGCCTCCATCACCACTAGATGGCACCATGACTCTGTTGGGTTGTTCATGTGAAGCTATGCTATGCTCATTTCTATTTTACTTGACTTTGATGTGAAAAAAAGTTTGAACAGGTTGGTTTCTTTTAAAGGAAGACACCCACGATAGGAGACTCACTTTCTAACACAAGGTTACACCCTCGGTATATTAGTGCAGGCTGAGATGGAGCTTTGCTAACACTTCTCACCCACTAATACTCATTGTGCTAAGCTCACTAGCCTGGTCTCCAGGCCGAGGGAAGCCTGACGTTTGTGTTTGGAGCTGGGGCTGAATATTTGGAACTGTTGGTCTCCCAGTTGAAAAAAGATCCTGTCAAGGAGGTCAACCACAAAGTTGGATCAGATTAGTGTTTCAGCTGCTGGAGCAGAGACTCGGTCATGTACAGAGTGTTGAGGGTTGCTTTTGTCCTCTAACAGGGAACCAACCGGGATCACTGGTTCAGTCAGCATTCTGACAGTCTGATCTGAGATCAGTGAGTTATTGCTCATTAATAGTTCTTGCTGCAATGTGTCCAGGCTGACCAGACTCGGGTTTGTAGTGAAACGTGACTTTATTGGCAGTTTGATTCATTTCAAAAAGGTTCTTTTTTTTCAAAGCTTACAAAACAATTCATTTTTATATTTGCTTTTACTTTTCCATTGTTCCATCTGATGTTCTTTTGTTCACTTGAAGGTTCCATTGTGACTTTGGTGTCTGATCATCTCTGCAGCACCTGTGGCTGTCATGAACACGGCGGCCTGTAGGGGCGCACACTCAGGTTTCTGTGAGCACACGGTTGCTTTGAAACATCAGAGATGATCAGAGATTCAAGTCACACGGGGACGTTTCATCTGAGAGTACCTTTCCTTATAAGAACATGAGTACTTTCTCTCCAGCAGTCAGCAGGGTGGTGCACCAGAGCCTGACCTTTGACCCCTGAGGATCAGGCAACTCTGGTTGACTGAAATGTGATGGTTGTTATGAATACTCAATAATGAGCTTCCCATTTCCTCTCAGCTGACGTTAAGAAGTCTGGTGACCTTGGACCAGCTGCTCCTAGAGGCTAGCGACCTTTGACCCATCAGAGGTCTAGATCTTCTCCACGTAATTTCCAGGGAACATGCCTTCTCTGCCTCGCAGCCGGCCGTACCACCAGCCAGACGGATCTGCAGACACAAGTATGGACGGGACATCCAACTACATGTCAATCGGAGGACGTGACTCAAGTGCACATCTGACAGAAGCACTAGAATCGACTGATGTCACCCGCCCTGCAGGACACGCCCCTCATTCAGACTGAGTGGAAAAGTATTATTAAGTAATGAAGGAAGTATTAGCATCAGTAATACTAGCACTAGCAGCAGTGATAATAGTAGCATATTTACAACAGCGGTAGCAGCGGCAGGGCTACCTTCAGTTAGGATCTCGATGACATCGTCTGCGTTGAAGCTGAGCTCGTCCGTGTCCTGGGCATCGTAGGCGTACAGAGCCTTGCATTGTGGTGACCGAGGCTTTGGTTTAGGAGCTGGTTTGGGTCGCCCTGCTCCAGGGACAGGCTTCACCTCCTTTGACCGCCTCCGCTGCAGCCTGCAGGTAAGACTCAGGGATATAAACATTACACCTGACAGGACACCACATTACGGTGTCACATCCCAGCAGTCAGCTGATGACATTGTCCCCAGTTACAGGGGTAACACAGGTCACTGGTTTGCACTAGTCACACTGCTGGTCCTGGTTATACTGGTTGTACTGGTTTGGCCCCAGTGTTCTCACCCTGCGGCGCCTTGCTCAGGAACGTCCATGAAGCCCATGTCTTGGTGCTGTGGGTGCTGGTTGTCAGAGCGACGCAGGTTCTGGAGACGGGGCAGACTGGGCTGCTCCATGCTGGATTGCTGCCTCAGGAGGGTCCCTCTGGAGGATGCGGTGCCTCCTTTGGGAGCTCTGTCCTCCCTGGTGTGACGTGCTGAGGGGAAGGAACACAAACATCAACATGCAACACAGTAGGTGACACCCTCACCTGAGGAGAATTCAACTCTTACCTGGGGTGTACTGGTTAGTGGGAGGAGTCTGGTTGCCTCGGTGTAGACTCTTGCGATTGTCCCTCCTGGTTGGTCCTGAGAACAGACAGGAAGTCAGGAGGAGAGCACAGAAAACATTGGCAGGACCATAGCTGTGAGAGGGGGTCTGAGCAGGGGCGCTGCCCCTGTACTGCGTCCTGGAGCCGCCCGCAAACTAACCCTGGACCCTTCAGCAACCACGGGCATCGAGGCCATAACCAGCACAGGCCAACAGTTTTAAAACAAATGACTTCAAAGGTTATAGCTTTTTTCTTAGTGACTCAGGCAGTGGCAGCGCTCTCTCACTTAGCTTCCAACACTTGAAACCTTTGACTGATTTATAAAAACTACACCGACACAACAGCCTGACTGAGCAGGTAACCGAATCTTTTCAGGCTGAAGTGTGGGGCGTGATTATTAGGAGTCTGGGGACATCATGCGTCATCGTGGGAGCATGTAACAAGAATGAACATAACACAGTTGCACTGCAGAGGTCAGTGACACAGGGCAGACAGGAACCAGTCCCAGACAGGAACCAGTCCCATTCAGGAACCCCTGACAAATGCAAAAAATACAGTTGAAGCAGATTTATTTTCTAAAATCTTCTGTTCTTATGTCGCCCAAATCTCATTTTCATTTATCATAATGTGTCAGCGGTTCTATACCAAGCATGTTCCTCTGGGTAGGTTCCGGGGGGGGGGGGGGGGGGGGGCCCACAGCACCCCAACTCCCGGTGTTGTGGACAGGATTCATGGTGATGACAGAATCTGATACAAACTTACGAGAGTTTTTGGGCAGACCCGGGCCAATGGAGACCTGCAGGATCTTCCCACTGGGCTTCAGAACTGCTTCATCACCCTGACCCAGCCGGAACTGGATCTGTCTGGACCCCGAGGAGCTGAATGGACCCCAGCCGCCCTTCTTGACCTTAAACTCCAGCCTGCAGGGAGAGATGGGATTACTGTGTCATCAGCAGGTCAGTTCTTAGAACGTGTCACAACAGAGTTGTGCGAGCATGAAGCAGGACGTCTCGTGGAGACGCTGGCCGGCGTGGTCCCAGAGCTAGAGGACGGACATGAGACACTCACAGGTTGTTAAATTTCAGCGGCAGCTTATTCTGAGTTTTCTCTTGATAACGTTTGACCAGCAGACTGAGGAACTCTGTTTTAAAGACACTCTGGAGGACGCTGTCGTACTCCTCCTCGTGGACGATGAAGATGTCGTCCTGCAGCGTGCTAAAGAGACATGCAACATCACATGATCAGTATACAGACATGAGCTGATACAAGCTATCTATGTATTTGTGGTGCTGATTCTAGTTCTTCTCAGTCAAAAAAGCCTACATGGGCTTCACCTAGGTTAGGTGGGCCCACGTTACTTATGTTAGCAGGTTCTGGTTCTAGTCCTTGTAATTTTGTTTCTGGTCCTTGTTCTGGTGTTGTACCTCAGGGAAACTGACTGGATCTTGTTGAGCTCAATCTTCCTCTTAAGAACCTCCTGGATCTGACCTTTATCTGGTCCCTGCTTCACCTTCTGTCGACCAATCAGGTACAGGAACTTTGAGGTCAAGATGAGGTCACGCTTCACCATCTGATGGAGAGAAACAGATCAGTGGACCCCTCTAGGACTTGTCACAGTCCTTTATCCCATACATGTAGCTGAGAGCCCACCGTCCCCCAATAGACGTTATTATTGGTAGCTCGTTAGGGCTACATCGGGTGCGGCAAAAAATTCGATAATTAAAAAAAAAACAAGCGCTCTACTCAATAGCGCCACCTAGATACACAAAAAAACACGCCATGGCCTGTAGGAATGTCCTACAGACATGGGACCAACACCGTTTTATTCGTCTCATCAAGACGAACGAATCGTATACAGACACCCCTGACCTAACTCGAACAGGACGTCCACAATTTGGACACGAATGTCCAATTTGGGACACTTTTGCGCCCCGAACAAACGCCATCTCCTCCGAGGGCGTTCATGCTATCGCTTCCAAAACTTCAGACATGACTCTCCAAACTCTGCTGATCAAAAGTTATTAAAAGTTTTTATAGAACTTCTTTTTTATAGAACGGTTTGGATTTTATAAGCCGTTTATAAGTGGGGGAGACACGTTTCACCTTACAATGGAAGTCTATGGGGAGACGGTGTCCTCTCAGGTTCATACTGTCAAACAAACGCTTCTCACATCTACACCATCCATCCCACAGCTCCAACAACCACACCACTGCATTCCTGACAAAAACCCCTCCAAGAACAGGGTGTTCTGTGTCCCTCTGGACCAGCGTATGCCGACTTCTTCCTCTTGTCCCACTCCAGTCCTGGTGCTCCTCCTCTCTCTCCACTCTAGCACAGATCAGAGACAGAGCAGTGGGGGAGGGGTTCTTAAAGGGCCAGCTCTCAGCTCTGCTCTCACTCTAGCACAGATCAAAGACAGAGCAGTGGGGGAGGGGTTCTTAAAGGGCCAGCTCTCAGCTCTGCTCTCACTCTAGCACAGATCAAAGACAGAGCAGTGGGGGAGGGGTTCTTAAAGGGCCAGCTCTCAGCTCTGCTCTCACTCTAGCACAGATCAAAGACAGAGCAGTGGGGGAGGGGTTCTTAAAGGGCCAGCTCTCAGCTCTGCTCTCACTCTAGCACAGATCAAAGACAGAGCAGTGGGGGAGGGGTTCTTAAAGGGCCAGCTCTCAGCTCTGCTCTCACTCTAGCACAGATCAAAGACAGAGCAGTGGGGGAGGGGTTCTTAAAGGGCCAGCTCTCAGCTCTGCTCTCACTCTAGCACAGATCAAAGACAGAGCAGTGGGGGAGGGGTTCTTAAAGGGCCAGCTCTCAGCTCTGCTCTCACTCTAGCACAGATCAGAGACAGAGCAGTGGGGGAGGGGTTCTTAAAGGGCCAGCTCTCAGCTCTGCTCTCACTCTAGCACAGATCAGAGACAGAGCAGTGGGGGAGGGGTTCTTAAAGGGCCAGCTCTCAGCTCTGCTCTCACTCTAGCACAGATCAGAGACAGAGCAGTGGGGGAGGGGTTCTTAAAGGGCCAGCTCTCAGCTCTGCTCTCACTCTAGCACAGATCAAAGACAGAGCAGTGGGGGAGGGGTTCTTAAAGGGCCAGCTCTCAGCTCTGCTCTCACTCTAGCACAGATCAAAGACAGAGCAGTGGGGGAGGGGTTCTTAAAGGGCCAGCTCTCAGCTCTGCTCTCACTCTAGCACAGATCGAAGACAGAGCAGTGGGGGAGGGGTTCTTAAAGGGCCAGCTCTCAGCTCTGCTCTCACTCTCGCACAGATCAAAGACAGAGCAGTGGGGGAGGGGTTCTTAAAGGGCCAGCTCTCAGCTCTGCTCTCACTCTAGCACAGATCAAAGACAGAGCAGTGGGGGAGGGGTTCTTAAAGGGCCAGCTCTCAGCTCTGCTCTCACTCTAGCACAGATCAGAGACAGAGCAGTGGGGGAGGGGTTCTTAAAGGGCCAGCTCTCAGCTCTGCTCTCACTCTAGCACAGATCAAAGACAGAGCAGTGGGGGAGGGGTTCTTAAAGGGCCAGCTCTCAGCTTTGCTCCACTCTAGCACAGATCAGAGACAGAGCAGTGGGGGAGGGGTTCTTAAAGGGCCAGCTCTCAGCTCTGCTCTCACTCTAGCACAGATCAGAGACAGAGCAGTGGGGGAGGGGTTCTTAAAGGGCCAGCTCTCAGCTCTGCTCTCACTCTAGCACAGATCAAAGACAGAGCAGTGGGGGAGGGGTTCTTAAAGGGCCAGCTCTCAGCTCTGCTCTCACTCTAGCACAGATCAGAGACAGAGCAGTGGGGGAGGGGTTCTTAAAGGGCCAGCTCTCAGCTCTGCTCTCACTCTAGCACAGATCAAAGACAGAGCAGTGGGGGAGGGGTTCTTAAAGGGCCAGCTCTCAGCTCTGCTCTCACTCTAGCACAGATCAAAGACAGAGCAGTGGGGGAGGGGTTCTTAAAGGGCCAGCTCTCAGCTCTGCTCTCACTCTCTGATCAGACTCAGGCTTCTAACTCCTCAACTACAAGGCCTCCACACTGGACCAGGACACCCTGGGATTCAGGCCAGGGCTCAAGCCCTCACAATGCTGCTTACAGCTTTAATTTATTATGTTGTCATTGTGCTTTCTCTCCATCCAGCAGGTCAAAGCAGACGTCCATCCCCATGGAGCCTGGATCTGCTCCACCTTCCTGCTGGTAAAGGAAGGTTTTCAAGTCTCCTGTGTCCCCTGTTTCCATCCAGGGGGTCAACGTAGACTCTGTGGAGGACTATAAATATCTGTGAGTCCACATAGACAACAAACTGGACTGGGCTCAGAACACTGAAGCCTTTATAAGAGAGGACAGAGGTGCCTCTACTTTCTGAGCTCAGGTCCTTCAACATCTGCAGGACCATGCTGAGGATGTTCTACGAGTCTCTGGTTTCTAGTGCGGTTCTGTTTGCTGTGGTGTGCTGGGCAGCAGACTGAGGACTGCAGACGCTAACAGACCCAATAGACTCATCCTTAAAGCTGGTGATGTGGTGGGGGTGAAACTGGACTCCTTAGAGACAGTGACGGAGAGAAGGATGCTTCTGAAACTACGGAGCATCCCGGACAACATCACCCCGCCCCCCCCCTCATCAGCTCCTGGTCCAACACAGGAGGACACGGACCAACAGACTCAAAAACTGAGCACCACAGAGGTCCTTTCTCACAGTGGCAACAAAACTGTAGAACACATGTCAGCGATTGGACCGTCCACTGTCCACTGCTCTGTCTCCATGTCAGTGACCTTCTGATTGTTCTTAGTTTCTCTCTTTTTGAGTCGTCTTGTTCTGTCACAATGAGCTGAGCCTTGTTCTCTTCATTTCCTGTTTGTTGTTGAGTGGAACACTGCTAGGAACAGAACCTCCTTGGAGAAGAATAAAGGATTCTGGTTCTGATTGTGGTTCTGGTTCTTGTTCTGATTTTTCATCTCTGCTGTCTCAGATTTGCCTTTTCAAGGATTGTTGGATGGGGGTTCATAGGAGGAGGGAGATTCTACACCTGCTCTACCAGGAGGGAGGTTCTACTCCTGCTCTAGTAGGAGGGAGGTTCTACACCTGCTCTACCGGGAGGGAGGTTCTATTCCTGCTCTACTAGGAGGGAGGGAGGTTCTACACCTGCTCTACTAGGAGGGAGGGAGGTTCTACACCTGCTCTACTACGAGAGAAGGAGGTTCTACACCTGCTCTACCAGGAGGGAGGGAGGTTCTACACCTGCTCTACTAGGAGGGAGGGAGGTTCTACACCTGCTCTACCAGGAGGGAGGGAGGTTCTACTCCTGCTCTACTAGGAGTGAGGGAGGTTCTACACCTGCTCTACTAGGAGGGAGGGAGGTTCTACACCTGCTCTACCAGGAGGGAGGTTCTACACCTGCTCTACCAGGAGGGAGGTTCTACACCTGCTCTACCGGGAGGGAGGTTCTACACCTGCTCTACTAGGAGAGAGGGAGGTTCTACACCTGCTCTACCAGGAGGGAAGTTCTACACCTGCTCTACTAGGAGAGAGGGAGGTTCTACACCTGCTCTACCACGAGAGAAGGAGGTTCTACACCTGCTCTACCACGAGAGAAGGAGGTTCTACACCTGCTCTACCAGGAGGGAGGGAGGTTCTACACCTGCTCTACCAGGAGGGAGGGAGGTTCTACTCCTGCTCTACTAGGAGGGAGGGAGGTTCTACACCTGCTCTACTAGGAGGGAGGGAGGTTCTACACCTGCTCTACCAGGAGGGAGGTTCTACACCTGCTCTACCAGGAGGGAGGTTCTACACCTGCTCTACCGGGAGGGAGGTTCTACACCTGCTCTACTAGGAGAGAGGGAGGTTCTACACCTGCTCTACCAGGAGGGAAGTTCTACACCTGCTCTACTAGGAGAGAGGGAGGTTCTACATCTGCTCTACTACGAGAGAAGGAGGTTCTACACCTGCTCTACCAGGAGGGAGGTTCTACACCTGCTCTACTAGGAGGGAGGTTCTACACCTGCTCTACTAGGAGGGAGGTTCTACACCTGGTCTACCGGGAGGGAGGTTCTACACCTGCTCTACCGGGAGGGAGGTTCTACTCCTGCTCTACTAGGAGGGAGGTTCTACACCTGCTCTACCAGGAGGGAGGTTCTACTCCTGCTCTACTAGGAGGGAGGGAGGTTCTACTCCTGCTCTACTAGGAGGGAGGGAGGTTCTACTCCTGCTCTACTAGGAGGGAGGGAGGTTCTACTCCTGCTCTACTAGGAGGGAGGTTCTACACCTGCTCTACCAGGAGGGAGGTTCTACACCTGCTCTACCAGGAGGGAGGTTCTACACCTGCTCTACTAGGAGGGAGGTTCTACTCCTGCTCTACTAAGATAGAAGCGGCAGGGACTGATGGACGTGTTTGGAGACACACAGAGAAACCTGACTGGATGCGAGTGTCTCACACGTGCCTGGAGGCCATGTCTCCGTTTCAGTCCTACATGGGTACTGAACAACCTCTAGCCTGCTATGGAGGAAGAAGAATGACGGTAGGTTGTTACCCTGAACCTGCGGTCAAATTTGACCACAACGTCGGCAAAGTCGATTCTCTCTCTGCGTCCAACAAACTGGCGGATCTCAGGACAGGTGTCTGTGCCGATGTAGTCGCCCACAAAGTTCCTGTTGAGACTATTTCTGCGGCGCTCTTTTTTGTTGAGCAGGATATCTGAGGCTGGAAGAAGCAAAGTCCAAATCATTGAACTCACGTTCTAAATGTACCACTTCCATGACAGCGATGAAGGCCGTCTTACCTTCCTCCCTCATCTTGACGTACTTGCGTACTGTGATGTGTTTGCGCCACGCCTTCTGAATGACCCGAGCGTAACCATTGTACTTCCTCTCCCTCATCTCCTCCAACAGGAAGAGCTGCAGAGCACCAACAGATGTGGATGAGAGCTTCAAGAAACCTGATGTTGAAAGTCAACACTTCCTGCAATGGTTTTCTCCATTTCCTGTTCCATACCGACTCAGGAGCTTTGATGAAGACTTTGGTCTTGCCCAGCTGGAACTGGTCCTGGTCCATGTTGACAGAACTGAGGAGGTGGAGGACCCCCTCCCGCTCCCCGCCCCTCCAACTTGGCCACGTCTCCCTGGTCAGGATGGCATACCTGCAGCATGTGAAAAGCACTGTCATCATCTTGGAAGCAGCTGTACAGCGTGCTGCCTCGTACTGTTTGACCTCTGACCTTTGCAGGAACTTGTTGAAAGCACGACGGTAAGCATATCCAGCTCTGCGTACTCGGATGTTCTCACGGAGACCCAGGTACTCCACCTGGTGTCTGACACGGTTCTCCTCCCAGTCCCGAGGGCGCTTGGTCTCGTTGGGCTTGATACAGCGAATGTAGTGCGGCGTGCACTTCATCAGCGTCTGGACCAGGTTGTTGGCTTGTTTCTGAGGTGTGAGGTAGACACGGTTACCCGGGAACAGTCTTACCCACTGACACCGTTCCCTGGAATTTTGTGTCCCTGAAACTTTCATTATGGAACATTTGCTTTTTTTGTGATCAACTTTTTTGATTGAAAACTTTACAGTATTCATATATTTACATCATGTACATGTTTTTTCTCTCTCTTTCCTCCCGTCACTTACACATTTACAGGGCAGTAACAACATTTGAACTCCTTTGTATGCCCCCCCCCCCCCACACACACGCAACCCTCCCTCCCCCAGGCAACTCCGTACGAACCTCCCACCCAGGATCTCTCCCACCCCCCCAAAAAAACAAAAAAACCCAGACAGAGTGGAATATTTGCTAATGAAAATGACCCTCAGAACCTGGTCGGACCCGAGGGTCCTGAGCAAACCGTCATCAACCGATTGATTGCCGAGCTGTTGTCCAGCTGTCCATCACTGATCAGCTGTGTCCCTCTCACCTTGATCTTACTGCTGGCGGTAGACGGACGTCCTCTCTTCTCCGCATCCAGGTTCTCAGGGAACAAAGCTCTGATGAACGGACTGACAAAAACACAACACAGACAGGAGTCACTATGAGGTCATCACGACATCATCACACACATTGGGAAGACTTACAACTCGCTGCTCTGCATCAGCTCGATGATGTCATTGAACAACACGTCTCTGTTCCTCTCACAGAAGCCGCTAACATCATAGGACACCTATGCAGGATGACGGGCGGACAGGTGCGGTTAGCGACTGTGACAAGCTGACGGGCAGACAGAAGGACACAGACGGACAGACGAGCACCTTCCCAGCGTAGTGGTGGACGATGAATCCTCTGTTCCAGCTGCTGAAATGCTCATGCGAGCCAATCTGTCCCTGCAGCTTCTGCAGCAGCGTCTGGTCTGCCCCCTCACCTTTGGCGTGCATGGTGGCACACACGTCATCTAAGATACTCATGAGCCCAGGAGGATTCTGGGAAAGGACAAGAAAGATGGAGATAGGGAAACCATCTGTCAACCCCCTTTGCCCCTCTATGATAGCCATGTCCTTGACTCTTCAAAACCTTGCTGTTCCCTCAGCAGCTGATTGGTCCACTCACCAGCTTGGACTCAATGAGGTCACAGACCACCTTGTTGTTGAAATATTCAATGGGCGTCCATTTGATTCCCTCCTGAACGTACTCTTCCTGCAGATGGGAGAACGTGGTTGAGAACAGGCTGTTCAAAGTTGCCTTCAACTACATCAGAAGTTGATGATAAGATGATGTCATCAGTGGGGTCACCTGCTCTGCCTTCAGTGTAAGTTCGATGAAAATCTGCTGCAGCTTCTCATTGACAAAGTTGATGCAGAACTGCTCAAAGCCGTTTTTCTTGAAGAACGGCAGAAGAAAGAAGTAGTTCTAGCAGTTTTTCTACTTTGATGATTTAGAAATACTGCAGTAATCCTTGAATTAGGGTCCTGGCAACAACAGAGAAGTGTGTTACCTGGAAGATCTCGAATCCGTAGATGTCGAGAACACCGATGTTGAGCTCCTCCTCATCCTTCTGTATGGCGTTATTGACACACTGACACACAGACAGAAGCAATCAATGGCAGAACGAACCAGCGAGACATGAAAGGTGATGATGTGAACTGACGTCGACCAGGAAGTCAAAGAGACGCGTGTAGAGCGCTTTGGCCAGCGCGTCTCTGGAGAAGCAGGCCTGCTCCGTGTTCAGGGTCACAGAGATGGACTCGGTCTTCCCGCCCCACTTACTGTCCATCACCCGGCTGGTCAATTTACTGCAGAGACCATCCTGAGGGATCCCCAGCAGGAAAGACGGGAATGCCAAGACTGATGCGTGCGCACACACACACACACACACACACACACACACACACACACACACACACACACACACACACACACACACACACACACACACATACACACTTGTGAATAGTTGTTATTGTCACAAATGCTTTGTGGTAGATTGACCTATGTTTTTTTCAGGGCCGATACCGAATATTAGAAGTCAAGGAGGCTGATGACCGATATTCATTTATGGTAAAAGTATGTGTGTGTGTGTGTGTGTGTGTATATATATATATATATATATATATATATATATATATATGTATATATATACACATCAAAATTTGGAGTGTTACAAACTCCAACACTTAACTTTGTCCAAATGCCTTTGAGCAGACGTTTACTGAACGTTGTAGAAAAACAGACATCTTGGTTTTCAAATGATGACAAAGAGCAGGAAGCTCCCAGGCTCAGCAGAACGTCTCATGAAGTCCAATGAAAATTTTAACTGATAAATAGCTCCCTAAAGTTTGCTAAAGTAAATAAAGTTTTCCAAAATTTCAATATAACTGAAATGTTATTTTAGTTCCAACAAAAACAAAAAGTGCGGGACATTGAAATAAATTTTTAAAAATAGCTTCCTGAAGTTTTAAAAGGCAAATGAAATAATTCTCAAGCCATCCCCTCCACCTGCTTTCCTGTAATAAAACGAACCGACTGTCACCCTCTCTTTCACTCACACAGTTCTACGATCACCGACTACTTCCCGATCGATATTATCAGCAACCTTGTTTAAAGTGATTGACAGACACGTCTGGAGGGACTGAACCAGCAGAGTGCTGTGGGTGGGGCAACGCTGGAGACAGAGTAGTGACTGCATCAGAGCCAAAATAACCTAATTTGAAATTGATCTCTTATCGATGCCGATATGCCTCAAAATGCCGAATATCGGCACCAATAATCGGTCCATCCCTAGTTAGTAGGCTAGTTGGTTGTAACTTACAGTCTTGACTCTCAATGACGGCGTAGTTGTTCTCCTCCCTGAAGCTGATGTTCCCTAAATGAAGAATTCCTGCAACCAGCTGAAGAACAGAGTCCTGGTCCTCCAGAGACAGACCCACCACAGACATGGCCCCCTGAGACACACACACACACAAACACACACACACACACACACACACACACACACACAGTCAGACACACACACACACACACACACACACAGTCAGACACACACACACACACACACGGAGTCAGACACCCACACACACAGTCAGAAACACACACGGAGTCAGACACACACACACACAGTCAGACACACACACACATGGAGTCACACACACACATGCACACGCACGGACCAGTGTATCAGAGAACTCCTTCTTGTCGTTGACGTCGTCCACGGTGTAGGTCTCTGATTGGTTGAGGTAGTTGTAGTAGTCGGGGGTTGTGACGCCGAGGTTTTCTCTCTGCTCGTCACTGGCGCCCTCCAGCAGCTGGTGACCAAACGTCAAAGAGACAGAGGACTTCAGAGAGAGACACACTAAGAGTAAAAATTGTAGTATCCCATTGTACGTATGGGAGTACCTGATGGTACCTGTGTAGTATCTGGTACTTCTTTGTAGTCTGTGTTAATTTCATTGACAGAACCATGAGAAATCAACAATGACGAGCAGATGAGAGGCGGTCAACACCGAAGAGGTCACCAGTACCTGTAAGTAAAATGGAGTACCTGGAAGTAAAATGGAGTACCTAGAAGTAAAGTGGAGTACCTGGAAGTAAAGTGGAGTACCTGGAAGTAAAGTGGAGTACCTGGCAGCGGTACCTGGAAGTAAAGTGTAGTACCTGGAAGTAAAATGGAGTACCTGGAAGGAAAGTGGAGTACCTGGCAGCAGTACCTGGAAGTAAAGTGGAGTACCTGGAAGTAAAGTGGAGTACCTGGCAGCGGTACCTGGAAGTAAAGTGTAGTACCTGGAAGTAAAATGGAGTACCTGGAAGTAAAATGGAGTACCTGGAAGTAAAGTGGAGTACCTGGAAGTAAAGTGGAGTACCTGGCAGCGGTACCTGGAAGTAAAATGGAGTACCTGGAAGTAAAGTGGAGTACCTGGAAGTAAAGTGGAGTACCTGGCAGCGGTACCTGGAAGTAAGGTGTAGTACCTGGCAGCGGTACCTGGAAGTAAAATGGAGTACCTGGAAGTAAAGTGGAGTACCTGGAAGTAAAGTGGAGTACCTGGCAGCGGTACCTGGAAGTAAGGTGTAGTACCTGGCAGCGGTACCTGGAAGTAAAGTGGAGTACCTGGAAGTAAAATGGAGTACCTGGAAGTAAAGTGGAGTACCTGGAAGTAAAGTGGAGTACCTGGAAGTAAAGTGGAGTACCTGGCAGCGGTACCTGGAAGTAAAGTGTAGCACCTGGCAGCGGTACCTGGAAGTAAAGTGTAGTACCTGGCAGTGGTACCTGGAAGTAAAATGTAGTACCTGGTAGTAATACCTGGTAGAAGTACCCGTAAGTAGATGTGAAAGTTCCTGGTAGTAGTACATGGCAGTAGTTCCTGGTAGTAGTACATGGCAGTAGTTCCTGATAGTAGTACATGGCAGTAGTTCCTGATAGTAGTACCTGGTAGTAGATGTGGAAGTTCCTGGTAGTAGTACATGGCAGTAGTTCCTGATGGTAGTACCTGGTAGTAGATGTGGAAGTTCCTCTCTCCCTGGTTCTGTGAAACCACTCGGCTCTTCTCCAGCAGGAAGTTGGAGATCTTCCCGCCATCCGGAGCACCACCACGACTGAACTGGATCTCAAAGTATTTTCCCTGTTGGTAGAAAGTGGAGCAGCACTTTGTTGTGTGTACTAGTATGTGCAGTGTATCTGCATTTGCAGTTGAAGAGTAGGAGTACTGACGAAGCGGCTGGAGTTGTTGTTGCGGACAGTCTTGGCGTTGCCGAAGGCCTCCAGGAGCGGGTTGGACTGGAGGATGATGTCTTTAACGTGCTGCGAACACACAACTGCTGTATAAGTACTACTACAGCAACTCCAATGTACTGGCAGCAACACCACATCTTGTACTGCAGTACTTTGTCGACTCACCTGGACTTTGTCTCCACCTCCTGACACTTTGGACACGTAACTCATGATGAATTTGGCAGCAACAGTTTTTCCAGCGCCACTCTCGCCACTGAGGAAGAGGAAACGATACACATCACAACAACAAAAACAACAAAACATCAACAAAAACAACAACAACAACAAAAACAGGAGCAGCAGTGGCGGTGGTTGCCGGTGCAACTCTGTCAGTAAGAAGCAGACTCGACATGTTTATTTGTTGTCATGAATCAAAGTCCCGCCCACCTGATGATGACACATTGGTTCTCGTTGTCAATCATCATATTGCGATACATGTTGTCAGCCAGCGCGTAGATGTGGGGGGGGTTCTCATACTGAGCCTGGGGGGGCGGGGCGGGGGGCGGGGTCACAAGGGACCTCAGTTACATTCAGATACACGAAACAACAGATCAATGTTGTGTGTGTGTCTGTGTGTTTCGGTATGCGTGTGTGTTTGTATGCTTGTGGTTGTGTTTGTGTGTTTCGGTATGCGTGTGTGTTTGTATGCTTGTGTGTGTGTATATGTGTCTATATGCGTGTGTGTGGTGTGTCTATATATGTGTGTATGTGTGTGCATGTGTCTATATGCGTGTGTGTGTGTCTTTGTGTGTGTGTCTTTATGCGTGTGTGTCTATATGCGTGTGTGGTGTGTCTATATGCGTGTGTGTGTGCGCGTGTGTGTCTACATACGTGTGTCTATATGCGTGTGTGGTGTGCCTATATGCGTATGTGTGTCTTTGCGTGTGTGTGTCTTTGCGTATGTGTGTTTTTGCGTGTGTGTGTCTTTGCGTGTGTGTGTCTATATGCATGTGTGTGTCTTTGCGTGTGTGTCTATATGCGTGGGTGTATGTGTATCTATATGCGTGTGTGTGCGCGTGTGTGTCTACATACGTGTGTCTATATGCGTGTGTGTGTGTGTCTACATACGTGTGTCTATATGCGTGTGTGTGTGTGTCTATATGCGTGGGTGTATGTATGTCTATATGCGTGTGTGTATTTGTGTCTATATGCGTGTGTATGTGTGTCTATATGCGTGGGTGTATGTATGTCTATATGCGTGTGTGTATTTGTGTCTATATGCGTGTGTGTGTGTGTCTATATGCGTGGGTGTATGTATGTCTATATGCGTGTGTGTATTTGTGTCTATATGCGTGTGTATGTGTGTCTATATGCGTGGGTGTATGTATGTCTATATGCGTGTGTATGTGTGTCTATATGCGTGTGTGTATTTGTGTCTATATGCGTGTGTGTGTGTGTCTATATGCGTGGGTGTATGTATGTCTATATGCGTGTGTGTATTTGTGTCTATATGCGTGTGTATGTGTGTCTATATGCGTGTGCGTGTGTCTATATGCGTGTGTGTGCATGTGTCTATGTACGTATGTCTATATGCGTGTGTGTGTGTGTGTCTATATGCGTGTGTGTGGTGTGTCTATATATGTGTGTATGTGTGTGTCTATATGTGTGTGCATGTGTCTATATGCGTGTGTGTGTGTCTTTGCGTGTGTGTCTTTATGCGTGTGCGGTGTGTCTATATGCGTGTGTGGTGTGTCTATATGCGTGTGTGTATGTGTGTCTATATGTGTATGTGTGTCTTTGCGTGTGTGTCTTTATGCGTGTGCGGTGTGTCTGTTTGCGTGGTTGGTGTGTCTATATGGGTGTGTGATGTGTCTATATGCATGTGTGTCTATGTGTGTGTGTTTGCGTGTGTCTATATGCATGTGTGTGTGTCTTTATGCGCGTGTATGTGTATATATATGTGTGTGTATGTGTGTGTGTGTCTATATGCGTGTGTGTATGTGTCTATATGCGCGTGTGTGTGTGTGTGTGCATGTGTCTATATGCATGTGTGTGTGTCTATATGCGTGTGTATGTGTCTATATGCGTGTGCGTGTGTGTATGTGTGTCTATATGCGTGTGCGTGTGTGTATGTGTGTCTATATGCGTGTGCGTGTGTGTATGTGTGTCTATATGCGTGTGCGTGTGTGTATGTGTGTCTATATGCGTGTGCGTGTGTGTATGTGTGTCTATATGCGTGTGCGTGTGTGTATGTGTGTCTATATGCGTGTGCGTGTGTGTATGTGTGTCTATATGCGTGTGTGTGTGTGTGTGTGTGTGTCGTACGGCGCCCTGGTAGAGCTCCACTTCTCTCTCTGTAAAGTACGGAAGCTGTTTAAAGGGATTGACTGAGATCAGAACTGGACCGATGTAGGTCTGACAGAACTGGGTCAAGGAGAAACCAGAAGGACCACATACAAAGACGAAAACCCCATCTTAACCAGGACCAAGACCTGGATCTGGATCTGGATCAGGATGGCCATCAGCCCAGGTGAGGATACAAAGATGTAGTCATCCATGTATCTCTTCTTCAGGTTGTCTGTGATGGCGTCCTCGCTGATCTTGGCCAGCAGCACCATGTCATCGACGCCACTCACCTTCACATTCTGGGCCAGCCAATGGTAGCGCTCCTTACTGCCCTGTGGCGGTGAAGCAAAGACACGTTAAGAATGAAGCACCCAAGAGCGTTTCTGTGACAAAAAAATACTGTAAAGCGTGAAATCAATGAAACATGAATACCACAGAACAACCACTACACGCGTCACTGAGCGACAGCAAACATGTCTGACAACTGAGATGAAGATGTACTTTGTTGCCTTGACGATGGTAAACATGTTCAACCATGTGACCAAAGCTGTTTCTCCTCCTTGTCACCAGAGCAGAGAACAAGCGTGTCTTCAGTTTGATATCCATCCCTACACACCAGGGGACTTTGGGCTTCTCAGCTCTGGATCAGTTCCTTTATGGTGGCAGTGCTGCCACACCGCCACCTAATGGTTGTTACCAACAAGCACCTCCAACACCCTCTGTGTCCCGCCTGAATTTCCAGCATTCCTGAGTCCTGTGGAATCATGTTGCGAATGGAGAGACCTAAACACGTCGAGCTGCAAGACCCTGCATGTTCCTCTGTGTGTGTGTGTGTGTGTGTGTGTGTGTGTGTGTGTGTGTGCAGAATGCAGACAAACTCTGAGACTTTTCCTGTACATTTTCTTGATCATGTGCAATTGATGATATTAGCGGACATCAAACAGGAAACAGATTTGACCACTGAGCAAGTTAGCGTTCCTTTTCATCTTCAGAGATTCCAACACCAGAAAACAGAAACTTTAAAAGAACTGAAACTCCAATCAATGATGAAAGCAATCGTCAATATTTGAATCTAATTCAATTTCACAAAATTCATCAGCAACAATCAATGTAAAACAAAGCTGAAGCCCAGTTCTCATTGTTAGTCAAACATTCGGACCTTTCACAACAAAATCACACAGTTTTACTTCATCTTTAGACCTTCATCGCTTCACTTCCTCGGCTTCACCTCCTCAGCTTCATCTCCTCAGCTTCACTTCACCTCCTCAGCTTCACCTCCTCAGCTTCACTTCACCTCCTCAGCTTCATCTCCTCAGCTTCACTTCACCTCCTCAGCTTCACCTCCTCAGCTTCATCTCCTCAGCTTCATCTCCTCAGCTTCATCTCCTCAGCTTCACTTCACCTCCTCAGCTTAACCTCCTCAGCTTCATCTCCTCAGCTTCACCTCCTCAGCTTCACCTCCTCAGCTTCATCTCCTCCGCTTCACTTCATCTCCTCAGCTTCATCTCCTCAGCTTCACTTCACCTCCTCAGCTTCATCTCCTCAGCTTCACTTCACCTCCTCAGCTTCACCTCCTCAGCTTCATCTCCTCAGCTTCACTTCACCTCCTCAGCTTCATCTCCTCAGCTTCATCTCCTCCGCTTCACTTCATCTCCTCAGCTTCATCTCCTCAGCTTCACTTCACCTCCTCAGCTTCATCTCCTCAGCTTCATCTCCTCAGCTTCACCTCCTCAGCTTCACCTCCTCAGCTTCACCTCCTCAGCTTCACTTCACCTCCTCAGCTTCACCTCCTCAGCTTCACCTCCTCAGCTTCACTTCACCTCCTCAGCTTCACCTCCTCAGCTTCACCTCCTCAGCTTCACTTCACCTCCTCAGCTTCACCTCCTCGGCTTCATCTCCTCAGCTTCACCTCCTCAGCTTCACTTCACCTCCTCAGCTTCACCTCCTCAGCTTCACTTCATCTCCTCAGCTTCATCTCCTCAGCTTCACTTCACCTCCTCAGCTTCACCTCCTCAGCTTCACTTCATCTCCTCAGCTTCATCTCCTCAGCTTCACTTCACCTCCTCAGCTTCATCTCCTCAGTTTCACCTCCTCAGCTTCACCTCCTCAGCTTCATCTCCTCAGCTTCACCTCCTCAGCTTCACCTCCTCAGCTTCACCTCCTCAGCTTCACTTCACCTCCTCAGCTTCACCTCCTCAGCTTCACCTCCTCAGCTTCACTTCACCTCCTCAGCTTCACCTCCTCAGCTTCACCTCCTCAGCTTCACTTCACCTCCTCAGCTTCACCTCCTCGGCTTCATCTCCTCAGCTTCACCTCCTCAGCTTCACTTCACCTCCTCAGCTTCACCTCCTCCGCTTCACTTCATCTCCTCAGCTTCATCTCCTCAGCTTCACTTCACCTCCTCAGCTTCATCTCCTCAGCTTCATCTCCTCAGCTTCACCTCCTCAGCTTCACCTCCTCAGCTTCATCTCCTCCGCTTCACTTCATCTCCTCAGCTTCATCTCCTCAGCTTCACTTCACCTCCTCAGCTTCATCTCCTCAGCTTCACTTCACCTCCTCAGCTTCACCTCCTCAGCTTCATCTCCTCAGCTTCACTTCACCTCCTCAGCTTCATCTCCTCAGCTTCATCTCCTCCGCTTCACTTCATCTCCTCAGCTTCACCTCCTCAGCTTCACTTCATCTCCTCAGCTTCATCTCCTCAGCTTCACTTCACCTCCTCAGCTTCATCTCCTCAGTTTCACCTCCTCAGCTTCACCTCCTCAGCTTCACTTCATCTCCTCAGTTTCACCTCCTCAGCTTCATCTCCTCAGCTTCACTTCATCTCCTCAGCTTCACCTCCTCGGCTTCACTTCACCTCCTCAGCTTCATCTCCTCAGTTTCACCTCCTCAGCTTCACCTCCTCAGCTTCACTTCCTCAGCTTCACTTCACCTCCTCAGCTTCACCTCCTCAGCTTCACTTCATCTCCTCAGTTTCACCTCCTCAGCTTCACCTCCTCAGCTTCACTTCATCTCCTCAGTTTCACCTCCTCAGCTTCATCTCCTCAGCTTCACTTCATCTCCCCAGCTTCACCTCCTCAGCTTCACCTCCTCAGCTTTGTATTTTTTATTGACAAGAAAGAAAATGTTGTTTTGATGTGAAACGCGCTGTGACATCACAGACTCCATGACTTCCTCTGACGTTGCAGGATGACCATGTCTGTGCTCATCAGCAGTCTCATGGCCGACCACCAGCGAGTCCTGATCTAAACTGATGACGCCAGCAACCTGGGACAAACCTCTGGATGTCTCAGAGGGGTCCTGGCGGTCTTGACTAGATCTCTGAGGACCCCCCTGTAAAGAGGGGCTGGCTGAGAAGATTCTAATCATCCATAACAGGAAGTGATGTCTCGAACCGCTGCGTTCAATTTTTTTTCAAACTGATTTATTTCTCTTTGAAGTAGTAATTTGACTTAAAGTCTATTTTTGCTTTTGAAGTTTATTAATGGTTGATGAGACATTTACTTTGACAACTTTAGACATTTGATTTTCTTCTGATTCAGCATTAATCGGAGTTGGTATCAGGACTCGGTTCAGGACCAGGACCAAGGTCAGTGCCAGGACCCAGTCCAGATTCTTGTCTTCAGCTGTCGGAGAATCAACTCACCATGTTGCTCGTCTGCTGTCACTTCCTGCTTCAGCTGAATGTTGAAACCCTCAGGCAGGTGGCTGCCAGGTGAAACCAGCAGGACCCGGATCAGTCCACTTCAGTCTACCTGGTCCACTTCAGTCCACCTGAGTTGTTTTCAGACTAAACTGGGAGTGATTCAGCTGATCTCAACATTCTGTCCCTTGTCTTCCTGCTTCAGTCTCAACTCCCTGCAGGTGTGGGCAGGTGTAGCCCCTCCCTCCCCGTGGAATTCTGGGATCAGCAGTCAGAGGAGAAACTGGAATACTACTGCCCCCTGCAGTTACAGGACAGCCTCAGTGTAATTTTTTTTTTTTGTGGTTCAGTTGCACTTTTATTGTTTGAAGAGACAATTGTTCTCTACCGTGAGTGGGTTTACCTGTCAGGTGGTCACGTCACGGCTGAGAGGCTGGACGGGCTCATCAGGTCTGGCTCCTGACGCTCATCTGGGTGTCTGTCTAATAAAGCGGCTCGTCAGAACGGGATTGGCTTATTGCTGCTGTGTGACCCATAAAACCAGAGGTCAAATTAGACTCCAGTTACTTTTAGAAATATTGGTCTCAATTAAAAGTATTAAGTTACATTGTAGACCTCTTAAGTTTGACCTTTTATCCTCTGAGATGCATCTGATCAGAACAACACATGCCTGCAGCTCCAGGCGCAGCAGTTTCCTCTGGAGGGTTGCCAGCTACAGATGTAGCGCTGCCGCTCTCATGGACGCGTGTGGACGGACATCATCACATCAACAGCCACCAGGAACCAATCGGCTGTAAGGAGGACGGCTGCTGGGCGGCGGCGTGTTGGAGGTGTCGATCATCATGAATGTTGAGGCCGCCTGGAGCCTCCTGCTGCTGCACACGTTTACTACATACATGAAGACGTGTTGATCTCTGACCACCTGCTAGCACGCAGCTACACTTCAACCCTCAGCTCTGCTGGTGACGGAGCGGTGTTACCATGGAAACCAAAGGATGCTGACGCTGCTACAGTATAGTAGTGGACTAACACCTGTCAGCCATTCATACGTCAATCATTTCCTGCAGAAACAGTAGGGTTGAATAAGATTGACAGGCGGGGCAAACATTCTCAGTTCGACATCATTTGCTGTCCCCTTTGTGATTGACAGCTTTTATTTCAAGTTGTTTTGGTGATGAAGTGAAACTCAACTGCAAACGAGTTGAAGAACCAAAGGTCAAGGTGCAAACTGGCTGACAAGAGATTTCAGGGTCCCAGGGCCTCACTTTGACAAACGTTGTAATTATTTCTTCCAATTCCCACAGGAAGTCACAGGTAATGTGTGCGCACGCACGTACACACACACACACACACACACACGCACGCACACACAAGCAGCTGACATTAAATGGTCATAATACAAAGGAAGTTGCAAGTTTGTGACACAGGCCATTACAGTCTTCATCAGGTCACATGACCTGTCTGTTTCACAGTTCAAACTAAAACCAGGGGCTCTGTGATTGGCTAGTCCATCTGAAACCCCCAAATATGGGAAGGACAACAAACAAACATTAGAAAGACTAAAACCACAGTTGAGTCTAAAAAAGCAGGAGGGGCCTCCGTCCAGCAGGTCACATGATGCCATTGGTGAGGTACTGGAAGCCATCGTAGAGTTTAGTGGTGAGCGAGCGCATGGACCCGTCCACCAGCTGGTCCACCAGCAGCTGCAGCTGCTCCTCCGTCAGACTCATGTGGAAACGTTCCTTCAGGCCACGCAGCGTGCTGGAGCCGTGAAAACACGGCAGCTGGGACCCTGCAGACGCCACACCACACAGTTACACTGGTGCAGTGTGTGTGTGTGTGTGTGTGTGTGAGATTGAGAGTGGCAGTCACCTTGCTGCATGATGTCTACAATCTGAAGAACTCGGTCCATGTGCTTCCGGGCTGCAATGAGACCCTGCAGCATCAACATCTTGTAGTAGTTAAACATGTCACCATCAGGACCGCCCATCACCTGAGCCACACACACACACACACACACACACACATACACACACACACACAGAGTAAATGGATGGCCGAGACTTGATGACAGTTCCTCGTGAGACAAACTAACCTCCACAAACTCGGCTGTGAGCTTGAAGGCCGACGTTTCAAAGCCGAGGTTTTTGGGTGAGCTGGACAGAATGAAGCCGAAGTCGATGTGGATGATGTGACCTTCGGCATCCAGAAGGATGTTCCCATTGTGTCTGCAAACAGAAACCATAACTTGTCAAACACATGAAATACCTGCCTCTTTCTGCTCCCTCACCTGGTGGTTCAATATTCAGCCTGCCAAGTGGTGGCAGCGCCACGTCTCACCTGTCTTTGACCTGCAGCAGGTAGCAGATGAGGCTGTATCCGGCGCAGCTCTGGACGAAGTTCCTCTGAGCTGACAGAAAGGCCTCGGTGGTTGGAGCTCCGTGTTCCTGGAGGAAGTAGTCGAGCAGAGAAAGCTGGCTGTGCTTCTTCACCTGGTGGAGCGACACGGCGTTCACCACAGGCTCGATCATCCCGCTGTCCGATGACAGAACCAGGATCTTGTAGGGTTTGATCCAGAGGGGGACGCGCTCCGCCTCCCAGATCGACTGCAGAGCGGAGTGAGTTCAGTCCTTCAGCAACTACGAAATGAGTGTTGATCACATGATGGCTGCGATGTCACAGGGTTACCTTGAGCTGCTGCAGCACTTGGAAGGCAAGCAGTTCCTGCCGAAGGTCATCACCACATTTGACAATGACAGAGAGAAGCCTCCAGTTAGGAAGATGACCGTATGGAGAACCTTCTCGAATCCTCCTGGGGGACAAAGTCAGAACTACAGTTGGAGCTCCAGTCAGAACTGCAGCCATCGTGCTCAGAGATTCTAAATGTTCAGCGAAGTTCTCCTCTCTGTCATCACCTACCGGACCTTCTCCTCCCACGGCTCCTTCAGCGCCACCGCTGATGGGTCTTCAGGGTCCCGTTTAAAGGTTGTGGGAGCCTGAGCGAGCTGCTCCGACAGACGCCGCCTGAGCAGAGAGCCGATCTCTTAGCACATGAAGTGACAGATGAAGTAGCAGGTATCCGAGTCTCACTGGTGGAAATGTTTGTTCATCTGTTGAAAGTCCAGCAAAAACACAAATGGGTACTGACCGGATGTCACCGGCGGCGATGAACACAGGCTCTTTGCTCTCCAGACTGGTGATGCTGTCAACAGAGAACTGGCTGATGTTGTCGCAGCTGGCGTGGACCTCCGGGAGCTGCAGGGAGGAAACAGTCACCACGTTAGTTTAGCATCTTCATAGCTGCGATCCCAATGACATCACAACCTCTCACCTCCACCTGCAGCTCTCCAATGTCATCCACGGACCACGCCTCGTCGTCGTTATCGTAGTTTGGGACAATGGAGAAGCTGCTGGCTCGCTGCTCCGCTGTCATCCCGCAGTCATCCCGCAGGTTCTCAACAGAACGTGTGCTCCTGATCCGGTTCTCTGGAATACGCATGGGAACACTGGACGTCTCAAAGTTCTCACATTCCAGAACCTCCACATAGATGAGGTAGGGAGCCTGCAGGTCAGAAGTCATGAAGGTAGCAGGACTGGCTGGGATCCGTGAACATGCAGGTCACGTGACTCTCACCTTGTCTTTGGAGTTCAACACAACTGCCTGTGTGTGTGGTACGCGAACCACATGGTGGTCAAAAGCGGCGGTGGGCAGCCAGACCCTTGCTGGCAGCTTGTGATTGAGCAGTGACAGCTCTGAGATCAGTCGCTGGGTCTTCTGCTCTTTGGTGGGCAGCGTGGCGAGACGCTTCCCAATGCCCATCAGAGACTTGATGAACTCCCTCTGAGGCGCCAGACGAACTGGCTGCAAGACACCACAGAGCCACTGTCACCAGTCTAGACCTGCGCAGACATCATGCTGTTGCCTCGAGACACACGGACCAGCAGGTGGAGATGTTAGTGTGTCAGAGTCCGAGACCACGTTGATGCACCGCGTGGGAGGTCAACGGCACTGCTGTCGCCGAGTTTGAATAGTAGGAAGATTGCATCACCAAGCAACAAACAGGAAATGCACCTTTGACCTGGTCTCAGTTGCCTGTGTGCGTTAACCAACAGCAGACGAACCAGGAGCTCCTGCCACCAGTCGCTCTGCCGGCCTGCCAGAGCTGCACGCCAACGCTCCTGCAGGAAGGTCAGTGATGGACAGGAGGGATGACAGGAAGCTGACCGACTGCGGTGAGATTCTCTGACAACTCGCCTGTTTATGACTGACACTTTGGGCAGAACATTTTAAATGTGACATTTGGTGTGACGACTGCTGGGACACAACATGCCCCTAGGTGGCGCTGATGTTGGCATTTATAGAGCTTTGTATATCTGGAAGCTTCGTGAAAGTGGAGCTGCAGCTCGTATGGCTGTTGACACGCTTCATCTGGATGCATGTTTGTCTCCTTCGCTCTCAGAGCTGCGGCTGATACGGCGTCCTATATCCAGACGACCTCAGCAGCTGCGTCCTCGTGGTCAGGCTGACCCAACACACAAACAGCACCACCATCAGGGACACACACACAGAATCTTGACTTTCAATCAGATGCCAGACATGCAGCTGCTTCTGGTGCCTGAACATCTGGAACATCACCCCAAGTACCCCATTTCCACCAGTAGGAATTTGTTCGAGAACCCGCTGCCTTCGGGATTTTGTGGATCTTTGCAACATCCAGCAAACCAACCGGAACCATTGTTATCCAGGGAGTGCCATCAATGATTGGCGATGACCATCTCGCCCAAGGATGCCAGCCCAGTTGATCCTGCTCAGAAGAACAGAACCGAAATCCGTTGGCGGAAAAGAGGTAAACTAAATCCAGAAGAACCCTAACCCGCAGCTTCCATCACTCATTTTGATTCCCACAATGCACCCTGAAGGGGGGAACAGAAGCTGGAGGACTTACGGGACCAGTCTCAAAGTCCAGACTGTCCAAACTGGAGCTGCTGCCCTGAGGGTCAGAGGTCAGAGGTCAATTTAATTCAGAGATTGCTTGAGGAAATTACCAACAAAACTGTTCTGGTTAAGTTCACCTCTTTGAAAAGATGCTAGCTGCAGGGTGAGGGCCAGGACCTGCGTTTCTGATTTAAGTTGATTGAACCTTTGGTAACTTTTACCATTCACTTTTCCAAACAGTGCATCAGGACGCATCCACAACGCTGTTTGACAAACACTAAAATAAATGGACAAACTGGTGATAAACATTAGAGTGTAGGGACACGGCCCACAGACCCGCGGGTCCAGCTGGCTAGTGCCGACCTCAACACACCCCAACAGATGTGCAACCATGAATTGGTCTTCGTCGCGTCTCTCAGTGCTGTTAACCTTCAAACTTTTTCAGGAAGAACATTTCGTAAAATGCACTGGTCAGTGTTGGTTACCTCGTCCTGGCTGCTCTCCACCTTCGGGTTACTGGCTGTCCTCTTCAGGTTGCTGCTTACACTGATGCTGACCGTGGCGTCTGATTTTGAGCGCTGATGTGTGCGTTTGGAAGGCGACAGGCCGTGCTCTCCTCCCAGGGGTCCGGGGCCACCGGCAGATGACACAGCAGGACAGAAAGGTGTCAGAGTCAGAGGGTCTCTGCGAGCTCGAGGCCCCGAAGGTTTGAGTTCATCTGACAGGATGAGTTTCCTCAGTTTGGTGCCTCGGGAGTGGCGCTGTGTTGAAATGTGCATGTCAGAAGAGTAGGCGCCCAGCAGCCAGGCGCACTGCAGGCTGAAGGAGATGCTCTGACGGCACCGGTGCACCTGCAAGACCACAGAGACTTAAGATACAGGCCCTCAAGACCACCTGACCACACCTGGGCCGCACCCACTCGCTCACCTCTGGGCCGCACCCACTCGCTCACCTCTGGGCCGCACCCACTCGCTCACCTCTGGGCCGCACCCACTCGCTCACCTCTGGGCCGCACCCACTCGCTCACCTCTGGGCCGCACCCACTCGCTCACCTCTGGGCCGCACCCACTCGCTCACCTCTGGGCCGCACCCACTCGCTCACCTCTGGGCCGCACCCACTCGCTCACCTCTGGGCCGCACCCACTCGCTCACCTCTGGGCAACACCCACTCGCTCACCTCTGGGCCGCACCCACCCACTCACCTCTGGGCAACACCCACTCGCTCACCTCTGGGCAACACCCACTCGCTCACCTCTGGGCCGCACCCACTCGCTCACCTCTGGGCCGCACCCACCCGCTCACATCTGGGCCACACCCACTCGCTCACCTCTGGGCCGCACCCACCCGCTCACATCTGGGCCACACCCACCCACTCACATCTGGGCCACACCCACCACGTAGGGCTTGATGGCGTCCCCAACATCCTCGTCCATGTGGATGTACATGTTGAGCAGCTGCGGCAGGTAGAAGTCCACATCCTCATGCGGGAAACTGAAGAGGCGATTTCCGATGTAGGCCTGGACGCCAGGCTCCTTGGAGTTGTGCAGGTAAGAGATCGCCATGGAAATGTCAAACAGCTTGGACTCAAACAGGCGAAGGAGCCACGACTGTTTAGAGGGATTGTGTCGTTGCCGTCGCCGGGCACTCTTCACAGACCCCTGTGCCAGGCCCTCAGGGTTCTGATCTTCCTCTTGGATCTTGGTGGTTTTGACCACAGCATTCTGAGCACTGTCATGCACCAATTCAGGCCCCGCCCCATTCGGGAAGTTTGTGACATCAACCTCCACTTGCTGCAGCTTCACCTTCTGCAGGACCTCCTGACAAGCCCGCTTGGCCACCTCAGCGTCGATCACCAGGCTGAGCTCGGCTACGCCCTCACTGATGATGCCCAGCGGAGGTGTGCAGGCCTGAGGGGGGGCTGAGGAGGAGGAGGGGGTAGAGGGTAGGGACAGGGAGGGGGAGGAGCAGATGGAGGGGGAGGGGCTATCATGTTCAGAGGGGGCGGGGGAGAGCTCCAGCTCTGAGTCCTCCATCATGTCCATGGTGAAGCTCCACCCTCCTCCACTGAGGCAGACAGACAGTGAGAAGGTCAGAGGTCACAGCAGTCTTACATCATCTCCATCTTGTCTTCTGATCGTCCGCTGGTCAGTTCTGGTGCTGACCTGGATGGACCCGTCTGATCAGGCTTTTGGTGTCACATGACACGAGCGACCAGAGAATGCGACGATCATCCTGGAAACACATCAAACACATCTTCAGGCTACAGAGAAGAAACACCTGTTGCTGCCTTCGCCACAACAAAACATCCATTACGCTCCGATTGAGAGGTACAGCCTCCAGCATCGCTGTGGTTCACGCCGCAGCCACGACGCCACATTTCAGACACAGATGTGAATGTGGTCTAACACCATGTGACCGGAGACGGGTGGAGCCCCGGAAGCTCAGTAGGTTTCGGTCCCTTGAATTCCAATAAATCGACGTTCCAGTCAGCGAAGCGTGTGGCCGCGCCACGTTCTTTCTGCTTCTAAGCACATGAAGGCTGGTCCAGGAAGTCATCACCTGCTCAGGACTTCTTCATGACCCCTAGGGTCCCTCACTGAGAGAAGACATCCCATAAACACTGCCTCTGAAACTCACAATAAACCGTTATCATGCGTGTTATTATCCGAGGACCACAGCGTTCCTGTGGTGAGCTGCATCATCACTCCTCTAGACCAGTGATGATGCCATGTCTCTAACCTGTGAAAGTTACTTCTCATTAAAGTTATGGATTCCAGTAAATTATACATCAGTTTAAAGCTACTTCATTTTAAATAAACTTCAACTACAATCGCACTTGTTGGGGGGAGGACCCTCTCGGGGTCCCTAGACCTTAAAACCCCGCTGCGGTTTATCTTCCGTTGGTTTGTAGGTTTGCTGGTGAAATAGTGCGCGGTTGCAGCAGCTGATTAATCCTCTTGATTAGCTTAGCAAAGAGCTACAGAGCTCCAAAGCCTACGAGTCCTAACTCCTACTTGAATCAACCTCACTGGCTCTTGTTGCTCCGGCCGGAGTTCATTAGCTCTCGGTGTTGCTGCCACTGATTTTCCTTCGACCGTTGAGACGAAGTCACCTGGGAGTTGAGGGCTACAACAGCCTCGACAACGTTCCGATGGACTCGACCCGCTCAGAGGCGGAGAGGCTGAACCCGCCGAGCCGGCAGCTGAGCGGCATCTGTGGGTAGAAACTCCGGCGTAGAGGTTGCTGCTCGCTACCTGCGCCCGTCAGCCGGAAAACTGAGTTTCAGCATCTGCATGTTAGCATTTCATTGAAGAGCGAACTTCCTCCTCGGCAGCTAACGGACTACAGGCTACACCCCGCGAGCTAGCACGCCGCGACGCTTACTCGAGTGTCGGTGTTAAACTTCAAAAACACGAGCGCGGCCAGCTCGGCCAGCGCGAGCTAGCATTAGCACTAGCACTAGCATTAGCATTAGCATTAGCATTAGCATTAGCACTAGCATTAAAACTCCGCCGACCTGCTGAGGCTCAGCTGGATGTAGCGCGGTCTCGGCCCAGCGGGGCTTTCCAGTGAGCGCGTCTTTGCAGGTGAGGACCCGGTACCTGGTTCCAGTTTAGTGGCTCTGAACAGCAGGTTTATGTCCAGATCATCTCTTCCAATGATGCTCTCCGATCCCCAGCTCAATGTCAGCTGACACCGACAGGGGACGCTGCCTCGGTAGCTACTGTTTCCGTGGATCGCCTGCTGGTTCAGGCGCAACACTGCTGCCTGCTGGACGAAGATAAGAACCTACCAGCTGAGACCTGGGGTCACGCTTGCTCTCTCGTGGATTGGATGACGGCTCATAATTGAGGTGGTTAATTATTATTGTGACTTAATTGGAGCAAAAACTGTTTTTGTCCTCGGAGCTGTAAAGGAGGCGGCTCCGCGTCCTCGGGCTGCACAGTCACTTATTTGAGGAACATTCAACCTAGGGGGCGTGACCGGGAAGTGTCTGTATGGATACCATGATAAGGGATTTTAGGGTTCTCGAGGTTCTCAAATTGTCAATTTAACCTAGGAAGGAGCCATCGGAGTCAGGTGACTCAGAGCAATTAAAGTGGCGGCCATGTTGCGAGCTGCTGGAACTCTAGAACTCTCAGGAAGGAGCCCCAGCCTCCTCTGTTAGCTCCTGTAGCATCGATACACCAGAGCGTCTTCCTGCCAGGAGAGGAGACGATGCCGTCCCACAATTCCTTGCTGCAGCAGCTCTGACAGTGACGCTCCACTCAGCTGTTCACTACAACAACCAATCAGCACCACCATCAGATGTACTTGAGCCTCCAGGCAGGTTTGTTCCTCTAGTTTGGTAGAACAGCTCCCACAAACCTCCATAATTGCAGTTCTTGCAAAGGGGAATCTGGGTTCTGTTCATCAGAGACTGGACCAGAACTGAAGCCAGAACCAGAACCACCTTGGTTTCCTCTCCAGCAGCTGCAGGTGGAGCAGAGTTTCCTCTGGAGGGTTAACAGCTACAGTTGTAGTTCTGCTGCTCTCATGGACGCGTGTAGAAGGACTCGAGCAGCCACTCCTGTCCCTCAGGGAGACGCTGCCTCCCTTGGAGAAATCTGCTGTCTTTTGTGAGCAAACTTCATGACCAAAGGTGAGAGTAGGAACTGATGGCCTTCTGGCTCAGCTCTCCAACCCTCAGGTGAGGTACTGCTGTGGTTCTCCAGGTGATCTCACCCTCCATCGTTCCTCATCACACTTAACCAAGAAATCAAACGTGTCATGCAGCAGGATGTACCTCAGACTAAATGTTCTGTTGGTGTTCCTTAAAGGCTTTTATTCTGAAAAATCCTGAACAACTGTGTTCCATTGTTCAGGAAAAATGCCACAGTGCTGACATGTTTGGATCATGTGACACATCAGACTAAAATGGAGGATTTGAGACGAATGGGGAATGTGTTTATTCAGTGTCTGAAACATTGTGATGGTATTTATCAGATCGGTGACTGTTTACAAGAAGAAGAAACAAGAAAATGCAGCTTCTGATGTTTCATCACCGATCAACCTGATCAGCATCCATCAATATCTTTTGAAATGAAGCTAAGCAGGTTGGTTGATGTTACAGCACGAGGATCAAAGTGGACTACAGAGTCTGTCTGTGTCCTGAGTTGAGGACCAAGGATATTCCTGATCTTACAGCCAGATGTCAGACGTGCAATCTCCTCCAGGGTATCTCAGCTCGTGAGCCAGCGCCGGACCGTCCGGCTCCAAACCAAAGTCCACCAGGAAGTCCTCGTTCAGGGACAGACCCCCATTGACCGTGTCCACGTTGATCTGCATCATCACTGAGCCCTCCCTGCACACACAAACAGCGTCAGTGCCCCTTGCCTGACCCCAGCCAGGCTGGTCTGACCTTCGCCTGATCTGTTGGATGTCCGTCCATCCATTTTCTGTACCGCTTATCTGTTAAAGTTTGGGGGTGGAGCCTATCCCAGCTGACATTTGGTGAGAGGCGGGGTTCACCTTGGACAGATCAGCAGTCCATGGCAGGGCCACCAGGAGCAGTTAGGGGTTCAGTATCTTGCTCAAGGACACTTGGACATGGTCACCAAGGAAGTGGGGATGGAACCAGCGACCCTTCGGTTGCTTGAGGGCCCCTCTACCTCTCTCAGATGAGCTTATTACTCTATTTTAACTTCAATTTTTTTTGTTTCAGGGTTTTTTTTCCCCCTTCAAATTCACAACGTAAAATGACGACTTCACATGAACCAACGTCAGGGTTCGAACTTTCAGAACAATTCGGTCACGTGATTGGTTTAGAGGCGGTCACGTGTTTATGGGCGCCATGTTCACTACCATTAACCAATATTTATCCAGTGATACACGTAGCAAAGAGAATATAAGAGATCAACTTTCAAATTTAATAATCAGCAACAATCAAATTCCAGGACGAATCAAAAATGCCAAACTGCGCTGCTCATGGCGGCCCAGCAGGAACGGGGCGGGAACAAATGCCTCGATTTCCCCGTGACACCAAAGGAGGAGGTCGTGAGCGCTGAAGGTTGGAGAAACGCCGGACACCGACTGGTTCCTCCCTGTTATGGGAGGTCCATGTCAGTTTCTCTCTGACTTTGTGAAGCGTTTACATTGGAAGAGTGAAGTCATGTCATCATTTATTCGTATCACGCTCTCAAAAACTCCTGACACAGCTTTAGAAGTGAACCACGAAGTTTACCAAGACTTGAGCTGGACTTAAGCTAGACTTCAGCTCGTGAGCTAGACATCTAGACCAGATGCTGAGAGAATTAGGAGCTACCGTCACGAATTGAATTGAACTCGTCTTCCCTCAGTTGCCAGCTGTAACTCGAATGCGACATACAGTGAAACCATGTGTGCATGTAAATTATGTCATAATATTAATGATACACTAATAATAAGTGTGACAAAGACTAGGTTAGTTTTAACTACATCTGATCACTGTAATTGTTGAAAGTAATGTCAACCTTTTTTCAGCGATGGATGAACTCAGGACACTAAGGAGAGGCTCAACAGCTCCGTGGTTAATTGAGCGATTGGACTACAACGCATTTGACAGGCTCGTTTAAGGTATTTGAGCTAAATACACACTGGGTTATGGAAGCGAGGCCTTTTACATCCCGACGGATGCTGACAATGACATTTATAGACTTATTAATGGTGAAGAGAAGAGATTGATATCAACATAGCATAGCTGCCCCTTATAGTTACGTTGCAGAAGCATCTGGCGTTGGTAGCAAACATGGCGGCCATGATTCGAGTGGGCCAACGCTCTCTGTTTACGGCTCTGAACCAAAAAGTCATGGTGCCATCTAGTGGTGATGGGGGCAAACACACCACATTAGTAAGTCGAGCTACATTTGATAACGTCTGTTATTGAAGGGTACTGATTGTTACAGCCAGGAACAACCCTGATCTGGAACTGTGGAGCACTACATTTCCCAGAGGGCCGTGCTGCTGGAAACTATACCCATAATGTAATAGCATGAGTTACACATGAATATTAGCCGTGGAAGTCATTTGAGTCACAAATTTAAAAGACAAACCCAATTAATACTGAATTCTATAAATGCTATTGTTTATCCTTCAGTTACTTTGTGCTTCTTTTTCGTTTAAAGGTGAAGACAATAATTTTGAGTAAACGGATCAAAAATATAGCGGCAGATCTTTAAGAAAAGTGCAAAGTAAAAGTCTGAATTTACCTTCACGAGTATTATAATATTGGGAAGTATCTACTTATAGCAGTACTACGAGTAGCAGTAATGACCTGATCATGTCCGGGTAGAACTGTTTGTCCCAGCCGCTGTACAGAGAAGTTGTCACATAAAGTCTCAAACCGTCCAAACTCAGCTGTAACATCTGAGGACCCCCGTGGACACGCTTCCCCTGAGAGATACGGACAAACACAGAGTATGAGACACACAGGTGGGCACACAGTCCTATTTCTCGCTGCTTCCTGTCTAAGGTACCTGGATGATACGTGGGGGGGGCTGTGGCTGGTTCTCCAGGTCCTCCTGGACACTGACTGGTCCATCGCTGATGAGACTTCCCCCAAGAAACACCTGGAACAGAGACAGGTGAGCTGCCCCGCGATGTTACTCTGTTACGTACCATCACTGGACAGGTGTCCTCATTTCAGACCTGGCCCACCAATCGTGGATTCCTCCTGTCTGTGATGTCATACTGTCTGATGTCGCCATGCAGCCAATTGCTGAAGTAAAGGAAGCGATCGTCCAGGGAGATCAGGATGTCTGTGATCAGACCTGTGGAGACGGGACATTCAGGGCGAGTGAGGGCGAATGCTGCGTCTGCATGTCCTCCCTCAAGAGTCCCGATTACAAAGCGATGACACACTGCTGCGTGTTTCTGTCACTTCTATACATGAAGTACTGCGCATGAATGAATGAAAAACTGTTTCTTTTACTGTGTGACAATGATAATAATTGAAATCAGGCACAGCAAAGCACTATTTGCTGGAAATAGCGGAGGCCTGCTTCCACAGCTGCCTGCAGACATCAGAGCAGAGCAGCTGGGGAACCGTCATGTTTGCCAGAACGTTCTTTCTCATCTCACTGGTGACATCATTTTGAACCAGAGGGACCTACAGGGTTGCTTCACAGCGCCTTCAGGCTCGAGGAACGGGTCTTGACTGTTCGTGCTTTTGCACCAAATAGCAGTTGAGAGTACCCACTTTTTTTGGAGTCCCTGGGAGAGGTGCTGGACGGCTCTCCAACTGGGGACTCCATTGTTCCACTGGGGGACTTCAATGCTCAGGTGGGCAATGACAGCGTGACCTAAGTTGTCACAGTGTAACTTTTCATCACAAGCGCTAACATGAGGCTGTAAAAGTTTTTGATTAAAAAAAAGACACTACCATCACTGTACCATTATAAAAAAAAAAGCATAACCTGTTGACAGTTTTCTATTTTTTTACTGATGTGCTTGATGTACAATTGGATTCATGCCCTTGTGCCACCACCACTCAAGGAATGTGTGTTACTCTGCAGGGACAATGTCAGGGTATCCAGGGCCTCAAGGAGAGGCGATTGGCATCGATCAAATTTGGGAAGACCACTCTTGGGAAATCGGCATTCTCATTCCAAGCAACTGGAAAATGGAACTCAATCCCACTCCATATTAGAGACTGTGCAACTCTAAAGAGTTATAAAATTTCTCTGAAGACAAGGCTGAAAGACAATCAATCATGCGACCGTTGATCTAGAACACCAAATGTATTATGTGCTTTGTATGATGTTTTCTCCATAATGTTGTTGTTGTCGTCTTGTTGCTGATATTGGCCGTAATGTTTAGTATGTGTTTTGTTGTCTTTTTAACTTCCTTCCCAGGGGGATTGGTAGGCCCGACCTGAACCCGAGTGGTGTTCCGTTATTGGACTTCAGTGCAAGTCACAGTTTGTCCATAACTAACACCAAGTTCTTCCACCAGTTCCAGCTCCGGGGTCGGATGAGATCCTCCCTGGGCGTCTTGGGGCTCTGGATGTTGTGGGGCTGTCCTGGCTGACACGTCTCAGCAACATTGCGTGGACATCGGGGGCGGTGCCTTTGGAGTGGCAGACCGGGGTGGTGGCGCCCCCCATCTTTAAGAAAGGGGACCAGAGGGTGTGTTCCAACTATCAGGGGATCACACTCCTCATCCATCCTCCCTGGTAAGGTCTATGCCAGGGTACTGGAGAGGAGGGTCAGGCGATAGTCCAACCTCAGATCCAGGAGGAGCAGTGTGGTTTCCTTCTGGCCGTGGAACCGTGGATCAGCTCTTCACCCCCGCTAGGGTGCTGGAGGGGGCATGGGAGTTTGCCCAACCAGTCCACGTGTGTTTTGTGGACTTGGAGAAGGCTTACGACCGTGTTCCCAGGGGCATCCTGTGGGGGGTACTCCAGGAGTATGGGGTGGATGGCCCTTTACCAAGGGCCGTTCAGTCTCTCTACCAGAGGAGTGAGAGTCTGGTCTGCGTTGCCGGCAGTAAGTCGGACTTCCCAGTGAGGATTGGACTCCGCCAAGGCTGCCCTTTGTCTCCGGTTCTGTTCATAACTTTTCAATTTTCAGATTTATTTTCAAAAAGGGACAATGTATATGAATGAACATTTCCTGACAGAAAGTAAATATACCTGAATTAGCTGAAAGGCTAATTTTCATCGGTACTCCCTTCGCCAGATGTTAATAGATACTTCAATAAATAGACAATTCAAGAAAAACATACAAGAAATACAGCCTGCATTACATGGCACCTGAAAGACAGCTGCAGGACAGTGCAATTACCAAAGAAACAGGCCAGACTGGCGACAACGCAGTTAGAGAAGACATTCATTCCCTACTTGATACAGGTAAAATAACACGCAGGCAACACACCCATAACCTAATCGCTAATGAGAAAGAGTACTACTAATAATGGTAGTAGTAGTACTACTTATGCTCACATCTTTGGGTGTCAACAAGTCATTTGTGTAAACTTTAAATGAGTAAAACTTGAGATTTCATCTTTGCGATGTAGCAATTTGATTTTTAAATGACAAACAGAAGTTACCCCAACGCCATGGTGAGAGCCTTGACCTGTGGGACTTTCAGAACTGCTTTGTAGAGGTTCAGGATGGTAGTCACCATAAGAGAATGTTCTTGCCGACACCAGATCTCAGTACTACTTCAGTCAGGACAGCTGTCAATCATGACACCACGCTCTCCGATGGACATCTTCCAACATTAAGGGGATGAGGCTTATGACCTCGCCAGACTCACCTGGCATCTCGGGCAGCATCCAACCCTCCACCTTTTTACTGGGAACACCAATCACCTTATCTGCTGCCCAGGTTCCTCCCTTAGAAAACAAAACAAGACAGGTCACATGACGATGTCACCTGGTGATCAAGACCTGCTCCTGAACTAGAGCACTTATGTTTTACAAGTAAGTTGAACTGAATGGAATGGCATGTGATAGGTCACATTAGGCAGCTGATTACTGGATAAGAACCCAGTCAGACTGACTTCAGTGTCACTGGGACCAGAACCTTAAGCCCTGTGATACTGACGGGTGTTTTGTAGAACCGGAACACGGACCCTCGCAGCGCACATCCCACATATCCTTCAGAAGCTCCAGGGTCATGGAGGAACCGGACCTCAAGTGGAATGGCACCCTCTTCACCAAGATCCAGGGTCTGCAGCTTTTTGTGGGTGGTCCAGTCCCAGACATGGAGGGAGCTGCCATAGTGACCTAGGGTGTCATAGAAGGCAACAGTAGGTCTCTTCTGTGGGGGCATCAAGGCAAAGGACGCCAACAGACCGAAATAACTGATCAGGAAAGCTGGGTCTGTTGTTGGATCCAAGCTTGTCACCCTGGAGGAGGTGGTGGAGGACAGGATGCTGGCAGAACTGCTAGTGATCAGGGACAATCCCCCTCACCCCCTCATGCCCTCCACCAGACCCTGGACAAGCTAAAGAGCAGCTTCAGCAACAGACTCCTTCAACCCGCTGCTCCAAGGAACGATACAGGAAATGGTTTCTTCCTACCACAATAAGACTTTACAACTCCTCTACCTGTCAGAGCCACAATCACAGAACTGCACCAACCCTTCCCTGGTTACCTTGAAGCGCCTGCTGCACAGTCACATATTCTTATACCATAGTACCGACTGTATGAGTACCCTGTACAGTCAAGAACGCTATATATCCTATTATACCATATCTGTGTGCTTATAATTATACATCAATATTTATACATTATTATACTCTATTATATACCATATGTGCAGTACTACTATTATACTATATTCTGTATTATTAGTAGTAACAATTACATGCCACAATATCATCAGTATTACTGTTATTATCAGTATCATTTTGCCACTGAGTCAGAATCTAGAACTCGTATTGACCAGAGTAAGAACAGCAGGAAGAGAGGGGTTTTTAACAGGGTCAGAACCCAGAACTACGAAGTCCTGACTGGAGGGTAAATGGGACTAAAACATAAAATGTTACTTCCTGGTATGGGACCCTTAAACCCTGTTGTGTGGACTGCAGCCTTACAGAAATGAGAACCAAGAGCCTTTATTAGAGTCTGAATACATGTAGCCCCCCAGGAGCATGGGGTGTCTTACTGGGGTCAGAACCTAGAACCATGATGTACTGACTGGAGTCTAACTTGGACCAAAAGGGTTACGGCTAATTTGTCAAACAAAAACATTATTCAAGACAGATGAGGACAGCTGGTCTCACCCAGGAACTCACCCTCCGCAATGTGAGCAGGATTAAACCCACTGGCCAGAGCCTTGGGAGCCCCCCATTCAGTACTGATCATCACGTTGTGCCGAGGCTGGTACCAGAAGTCGTAACCAAAGGGGGCCGCTTCACCTGGGTGCTCCCAGTTCCCAACCACCTCAAACGTCTTGCCATCCAGCAGAATGAAACCACCTGAGAGGACACAAGGAGGTGTGATGCTCTGCTGCTGAACTGTCTGTCACCTAGAGGCACCACACTCACCTTTGCCGTTACCGGCCGGGTCTCCCATGCAGCTGATCATGATCTGCCCACTACCCAGGCAGTGGGTGGTGTGAGGATTTGCCAGGCCACATTTCCAGAACAGATCAACGGGTTCCACCATCTGAAACATGACAGGAAGTAACCATGGCACCCTAGAGGACTAGAATACAACAAGTATCTATACATTACCCTATGTGTGAATGGGTATTTAACAGTGGCAGTGAATTCTTGAGTGGGTCGGATGTAACAGTCGCCTTCAGTGGACCTGAACCAACATTCAGGGTATGACCATGAATCACAGCAACCATGAACCAGAGCGACGTGCTTCAGATAAGAATTCAATAGCCCTTTGAGGATGTAGGACCAGCCCCCTCGGCCCTGAGAGTGTCGGAGCACGATGGACCAAGAGCCTCCTTGAGGGAAGGCTTACTTACATTCCACTCTTCTCCCTCTCTGGGATGTGTTCAACAAAGAGTTCCTCCTTCGGTGTCTCAACTCTCGAAGCATTGCTGCACGTGATAACACGTTTCAGTGCCAGCCAGACTTAAGGCTGATAGTGAACCTGTGATTGGCCGTGCCGTAGGCTTGTGGTGGGGTTCTGTTGTTACCTTGTGGATTTGTGGCTCTCGGGGCTTCGTTCCAATATCAACTATGTAGATTCTGGAGGAGATGAGCGATGGCAGAATCAGGCGGTTTCGTTTCTTGGAGGCATCACCAAAGCAGCTGCTGCAAGCATTCCAGCCTGAGTGGTGCAGTTCATCACGAAGGTTTGGCATTGGCAGCCGGTGGATGACCTGCCAGGGGGAGGTCAAAGGTCATGTCAGGCAAAGGTTATTTTAAGATGATGAAGAAGGTCAGCAGCTGTGGCTACCTGGCAGTAGGTGGAGGAGTTGGGGTTGACATCCACAGTAGCAAGATAGTCTGGTTTCAGGGTGTCTGTGTTGCGGTAGATGCAGGGAAGGTACACAATCTCCTCTCGAGGACCTTTCACACCAACAACAATGTTCAGTTCAGTTCATCGTTGTCAATTTGAGTCCCACTAGAAATGAAGTGCAGGTGGACCAAACCTCCAGAATCAGGTTTGATTAAAGTGACGATGATCATGTGGAGATGATGGAATATTTCCAGCTGCCATCAGCTGGAACGGTTACTAGCTAAGTTAGCGAAATTCAAGGCCAGTGCTGATGCTAGCCTGTGAACGTCTGACTCGTTTAAATCAAAACGTAAACAAGGTCATCTGAGAGAAAAAAAAAAGACTACATGACCAACAACGCCTGTCAGCTTAGCATGATGGGAAATGTAAATGGACGGACACGCCTACATACTTCAGTCACTTCCTGTTTACTTTTGTTTCTCAGCAACCTGAACCTTTGAATTAACAGTCTGTGTGTAACGTTTATGTTTCTCACCCTTCATGGCGTCCAGTGGGCTGCGGTAACCGGGTCCACATCCTGAGCAGCTGGCTGACAAAATACAACGGGTCAAAGGTCATAAACCACTGCAGTTGGCCGAGATTCCATCTACTCAAACGGAGGAAACTACGATGGTTATGCCGCCTGCAACATCAAGGCTTAAGTCTTCTCATTCGGTTTGAGTTTGACCCTTTCACCTCATTACCATAACCCTGCAACATCGCTATCTCAGTGCCGTCTTTGAAGCGAACCTCATCCTTCTGTGGAGAGGCTGCCCTCGCCTGGAGGCGGGTCGATCAATCAGAACCAGGAGCAAGGTCTCTCTCCCATCAGGCCTACTTCCTGTTTCAGTCAATAACTGAGCAACCAATGGAAATGCTGGACAAGATCACTTGTGGCTCCGCCCTCGGAGTTAGCGCGAAGAAAAACAATTCAAACAAATGGTACCAGATGAAAAAGGAACTCAAGAAGAGGTGGAGCCTGGTGAGGCTGCAGAGTCATAGGGGGAAGGTCAGCTGATACACCTGAAGGACACAGATGGGAAGGTGTCAATGATTGACAGTGTGGGTATTTGTACTTGTGCCTTTGTAGTTGTGTGTGTATTTGAACTAGTGTGTGTATTTGTATTTCCTCGCTCTAAATGAGCGTCATTCTCAACTTAATCTCAGTGTCTACCAACTGGGAGACGTATCCTAATCTCTGCGGTACGTGAGGAGATCCAGTAATAAGAAACTGCGTGTTTACAACAAGGAAACTAACGAACTAAACACGTGAGATGGACCCTCTGGACGACCTCTGCTGACAGTTGTTTTGCGTCTCATGTTCCTGTCAAATCATCAGTTTCATGACAGATTTGTTTGAGTTTGGCAAATCCGCTAAAAGGGCGACTGCTCATTAAAGATGGTCTCAGTCTGGTCTCTGTCATGTATTTTTAGCAGTAGTTTGTTCAACAGAGTTGTGAGTAAATTATTGTTCTAATTACCCTGAAGTGCAAAAATCGCAGCGTTTGCAGTCAAATCATTAAACGAGGAGCTTTGAACGCCGGGAGATAAAAACCTCCTGCGGTTTGAGCTCACACTCCCCAAACAGCAGCACCTTCAGGTAAACTACCTGGTGGAAGCCACGATTCCGGCACACGCGTGTGTCCTGCTGTGTGTGAGCATTTGGCCTCATGTAGTGTGTGTGTGTGTGTGTATTTGTACTACTGCAGTCTCTTGGTGTGTGTTCAGTCCACTTCCTGGCTGTATTCTGAGGGCCTTTAACCAACATCTGACTTGACTCTGACTTTCTGCTCATGTCTCGGTCAATGAGGCGGCGAGTAGTTGGATGACGTCAAACGTTACAACGCTTTTAGAGAGAAAGCTGCCAAAATAAAAGCTCGGTAGCACCTGTGAGGCATTCAAGAGCTGCTGGAGTTTGTTGCTTTCAGAAAAACGTACTTCATTGTTTCTTTATGGGGGTGGGGGGGTGTAAGGTCACGGTGATCTGGGGAATGTACAGGGTTATGTAACAACCGCGCGCGCGCGCGCGCGCGCGCACACACACACACACACACACACACACACACACACACACACACACACACACACACACACACACGTTTATCTCAGATTCAGGTCTCTTACAAACGTTGCCATCAGCTCCGATACGGTCCCTGCAGCCATGAGCTCACTCGCAGGACACCAGAGTCCTCAGTGGCGTCTCCGACCTCCTAAACGTTCCCACGAAGTTGGGAAATGTTGGCTTTGGTTGATAATAAACAATCCAGTCGCTGTTTTACTGGTCAAACTGGTCACGAACAGCTGAGTCCATATCAAAAGTGACCTTTCCAATAATCAGGTAAGAATCAGCGTCACTGGCTGGACTCACGTCACCAGAAGCAGAGCAAACGTCAGCTCCTCACCCATCAGACTATGAAGAAAAGGTGTGAGTTAATCTCAGCCATGCGATGACAGCAGCTCACCCATAGTGGAGGTCCTGGTCCGGATCAGATCCTGCAGGTCTGGACCGGATACACTGGAGAAAACTATCTTATCAGAACATGCCGAAAAGAGAAGAGGGGCGGAGTCAAGACAGGCTACACGTTAACCCCTTGAAGCACTGCTGCCTCAAACTGCAGCAGTCAGACGCTGCTGCCTTAAATCTTAAGAGCTCACATAAATGCTCCGCCCCACCAATCACCTGAGAGGTCACAGGTATCAGGACGGTGGGTGGGATCTCTCTCTGTCAATCAAGGCTTCTGCTTCAGGGTCTGTGGCGTCCCCATAAAAAGGGGTGTGGAATTTGACTCTTAGGAAAGAGGACTTAGGACTATTAATTCTTTCTTTTTTCAAAGTATGGTCTTCATTAGTTCTTTTATTGGTTCTTTTTACAATTCGAAATACAGTTTAATATATTTCAGGAACATCCCATCCCACAAGTAACCCTAACACAACCTTTACAATGAAACATCAAAAGACTGGTGAATAGATTGAGTAGTTGGTGTGTTAGCAGCAGAGGTAAAAGGACTTGGCAGGGAATCAGGACCAAGCACAAAAACCCCTTCAGAATGGTGTGATGTTATTGTGGCCCCCAGCAAGAAGGTTGTGGGTGGAGCAGTGGTCCTCCCTGTGGCCCCCAGCAAGAAGGTTGTGGGTGGAGCAGTGGTCCTCACTGTGGCCCCCCAGCAAGAAGGTTGTGGGTGGAGCAGTGGTCCTCCCTGTGGCCCCCAGCAAGAAGATTGTGGATGGAGCAGTGGTCCTCCCTGTGGCCCCCAGCAAGAAGGTTGTGGGTGGAGCAGTGGTCCTCCCTGTGGCCCCCCAGCAAGAAGGTTGTGGGTGGAGCAGTGGTCCTCCCTGTGGCCCCCAGCAAGAAGGTTGTGGGTGGAGCAGTGGTCCTCCCTGTGGCCCCCCAGCAAGAAGGTTGTGGGTGGAGCAGTGGTCCTCCCTGTGGCCCCCAGCAAGAAGGTTGTGGGTGGAGCAGTGGTCCTCCCTGTGGCCCCCAGCAAGAAGGTTGTGGGTGGAGCCCCGGCTGCAGCACGGGGTCTTTCTGGGTGAGTCTCCATGTTCTCCCTGTTCCTGCTGGGTTCTCTCTGGTACTCCAGCTTCCTCCACAGTCCAAAGACATCAAGAGGGACCAGGTTAATCCAGACTCTAAATTGACCGTAGGTGTGACTGGGAGAGCCAATGGTTGTCTGTCTCTATGTGTTGGCCCTGCCATGGACTGGTGACCTGTCCAGGGGGAAGGCTGCTGGGATAGGCTCCACCCCCACCACCCTCAACAGGAGAAGAGGGAGAACATGGAGGGAGGGAGAAAAAGCTGGAATTGGAAATAAAGCAGAATGCATTGCAGTAAATGGAACTTGGAATTCTATTGGTTTAGCATGATTGACATTGTATACTTATGACTCTGTCTCTCTTTTCCCAGCAAAGACAGAACTAAATAAAAATGTGAAACATCCTGTGGTTGGTGTACACTTTTTTTCAAGGTTCAACTCATCAACTTAACTTTTCACTGTAAAACAGGATTGTCAAACAAAATGAAAGTTGTGGATCCTTCATGCCACACACACTGGGGCAAAACTGTTAGTCAGCCACCGAGTCCTCAAGTTGTCCCCCTTCAAAAGATGAGAGGTCTGTAATGTTCCTCACTGGTCCACTTCAACTGTGAGAGACTGAGAGAAGGAAATGACATTCATGATTTTCAAAGAGTTTATTTGTACGACGGTGCAGAAACGAAGTATTTCGCTCCTACAATCAAGCCAGAGTTCACAAACCTGTGACTTCTTCACCAAGAAGCTCTTCTGTCCTCCACTCGTTCCCTGTATTCATGGCACCTGTTTGGACTTGTTACCTGTATAAAAGACACCTGTTGACACCCTTAAACAGTCAGACTGCAACCTCTCCACCATCTCACCTTGGGGGTACAAATGACCTTGAGAGCGGTGAGGAAACAGCCCACGACTGCACGGGGAACTGGACCTGAAAAAAGCTGGGACCACAGTAACAAAGTTTACTCGTAGTAACATACGACCTCGGCATGGAGTAAAACCCAGAGTGGGTGTTGCCCAGCGACAGCCCCCAAACATCCCAGCTCCTGAGAGGATCAGCATGGAGGGAGCAGACCTGGTGCGGACCAACAGGACACGTCTGACTCACTGCCAACCAGGGTCACATGACCAAGTACTGAGGGGAACCTTTATTGATCAAATACTTAGTTTCTGCACCATTATACAAATAAACTCTTTGAAAATCATACAATGTGATTTCCTGGATTTAAAAATAAAAAATTACATTCTGTCTCTCACAGCTGGAGAGAGAGGATGACGACCACTCCAGACCTCTCCTCTTTAAGTGAGACAACTTGAACAATCGGTGGCTGCCGAATACTTTTTGGCCCCACTGTACATAGAAGAGAGGCTACAGTAATTACAGAATTAAATTTGGAACAAAAACAAATCATATGAAGTATCTTTATTTCACATTAAACACTGAGTGGTAAGGGCCTGTCTGGCTGCTCCAGGGCGATGGGGTTAATGACTTCAGGGCCACCAGTGGCACACGAGGGCTCTCTTCCTTCGGATGGTGGCAATGTAGTGGAGCACCACCCTGATGTGGAGATCTGGCAGAGACCCTCTGACTACAGAGGCAGTTAAAACGAGACTTGATGATCCCAAAGGTCGTCTTCGTCCTCACCCTGCATTTGCTGAGGGCCACACTGAAGCGCCTCTCTGGTGGTGTCTGTGGGTCAGGGTAGGGGGTCATGAAGAACCGCATACAGGGGCATCCTCTGTCCCCCAGAAGAAGCCCACCATAGGGCCCTGTTAATGAAAGGAGAGGAAATTATTGATCAGTGCCACGATTAAACAAGCAGTAGTATTAATGGTATATATTTGCAATACTGTTGCCATACCGATGACGCAGTGACGACTCCCTGAACCGAGCCGGGCCATTGGCCTCCTCACTTGTGACCATCAATCGGTGGTCACAAGTCATCTGCAAAGGCGTTGAGGTTAATTTCACAATGAAAGCACTAAAAGAAGGAAAAGGTTCCAGTTGAGGCTTTTAAGGGGATAATTATAATATGAACAATGCTGCAGTTTCATGTGCAGCGCCGTTACAAAGCTTTGGTGTAACTGCTTGCTCCGTGCCACCAATCAGCTGTCCAAAATGAGCACCAGCTAGTTCACCTGAACATTGACACTATGACAGGACTTTCTGTGAACAAAGTCGCCCTCCTGTTCCTCTAAGGCTCCACTGATGGGAATGTGGGTGCAATCCATCGCACCATCACCCTCAGGAACCCTATGAAGGAACCAGATTCATCAGCTCATCCACACGCAGGTGTTGGTCTCACTGCTGATCAATGTAGGACCAAGGTTGCGTCCGAATTGCCAAGTGGCAACCGACGACCTACTGCTACGACGTAGGCTGTCGGAAACCACAACTGGCGCGAGTAGCGACCTACTTCTCAACCTAAATTCCAGCCTAAACACGCCCACATTGTAGGTCGGTTCAGGTGCATCCTATGGAGCAACCTATGGCCCACAATGCACCGCGGACTTCTTCTTCGTCCCCTAAAAACTTGTGGACCCTCAAGCCAAGTTAGCGCCACCAACAGTCTCCCATTCTGATGAACACCAACATTTATAGTCGTTGATGACTAAAGGTGCGTTAATGTGCTTCATAATAGAGAATGAGGGAAGAATGTTCAGAGTGGAGTGCAGTACCACAGCCAGGCCAGCAGGTGGGGCTTTCGTTGGTGCTGTCTACCTAATTGTGGTATCTGTGCTCTGCCAGCAGAGGTCGTGCTTCACCACCATCTTCTAGGGTGTCTGAATGGTGCCGTGTAGCAGTAGGTCGTAGATTGCCACTTGGCAATTCGGACGCAGCCCTAGAAATGTAGCCTGAGGCTTCCCAGAAGGCCTCTGTTGTAGCCATGGGGGCCAATGGGACTACGAACACGCTCAGTACTCAGTGAGACTGAGTACAACTTGGCCAGTAGCAGCGTGCAGTATTCTTGCTCAGGTTTACTGCATCCCAGCTGAATGCATGCAGGTTCCGTTCACACAGTTGTGCTGCTGTGAGTGCGAGGCTCCTTTTAGTGGCGTTCCTCACACACGGCTGCTCCAGCAGGCTGGAATAATGAGGGCTTCCCTCAGCTGGGGGCCTGGAGCGTTGATAGGAGTGACGTCAGGAGAGGTAGCGGATCACTCCGGTCTCTGAACGCTCTCTCCCTCTGAAGAGAACCTCGCTCAGTGATGGCGCCGAGGTCCACCGGATCGTTCAAAGACGGTGGTGCCGTTTTCAGAAGAGGTGGTGGGTGAAAGGGCAGCGCTTTAATAGCCGACTGAAGCAGAAACTCTGACCCTCACCTGCTCCGGACCAGGTGAGGTTCACCACATAAGTTACCATGGTGATCCAGCCAGGTCAGAAGAGAGACGCCTTCATGATGTTGAGAACCTCGGCTCTGGTCTCCACACCTGGCTCACCACTCACCTCACCTCCTGGTGCAGCCTCAGGTGAGTCTCAGCCAAAAGTGTCTGAAAACTTCCTTTCCTGTCAATCACAGATGAAGTCATTCAGACTCTTGTCACTGCTTCCTGCTGACTTCCGTTTCTTCTTAGAGGGTTAGGGTTGGGTAAGTTTCGTGTTGGAACTGATGCCAATCACCATGTACCCATGCTCCTGCTGCCTGGTCTACTCACTCTAAACTACTTCTTCTCCATCTTTTCCATTTCCCCACCCACAGAGAAGTCCAGTTTGAGGCTTCTGCCCAAGTCCTTGTGTGTCTTTTTGTGACTCCTCGTCATTGATTTGATTCTAAGAGTTGAACTGCAGAGTAAAACCCTGTAACATACAACCAGGAGCCCTGGAATCACACAAAAACATTTTGTGGGTGTGGCTTCAAGTTATTCACCCCAGCCTGTCGTCACCAAACAGAGCCTCTCATTGATGTGAAATATTGGGATTTTCCAGAACTTACTTTTTAAAACTTCCTAAGGCCTGAACATCATTTTATTTATGGTATTCTTTCCCACACAATGGGCCAAAGCCAGAGTTTGAGCTCTAAAACACCATGTCTGGTTTCAGAACATTCATATTTCATCATCATAAATAAAACCTATAATCAACTTATCAGGAAAACTGACATCAATCAAGTTCCCTGTCTGATGTCTATATAATCAGTCACCACCTTCTGGACAGGAAGCAGAACACAGGCCAACAGGTCTCAAAGGAATTTTGGTCACAAAGTCTGAGTGAACAACCATGTCTTCTGGTAGTCTCTGGTGGGTTTGTTGTCTAAATCAGTTGGTGACATAACTGGACCTGAATTGTGTTTGGACTCCATCAGAGCCAAAATGGCCGACTCAAATTTAACTGTCTCACTTGACTTTCAGAGGGTTCTCTGGCATTAAGACTTGAAGGTAAAAGTCTCCAGTACTGGAGGTTGTTCATTGATGCCAATGACTCCTCAAGATGAAGCTGGACCACCAGGACCAGGTCAGACTGACATTACTGAATGCTGAAATTAGTTACCTGCCATTTTATTTACAAAGAAAATCAATTAAAATATGTACATCAGCACCATAGCACACAGCATCACTGCAGGACCACGCCTCACATGAAACAGGAAATGTCTCATACATTCATCCTATTGTCTGGGTCAGAACAGGAAGTCTACTTGTCTCAGTATCTGAGGGAATAAACAGTGAATCATGTGACTATCAATGCCACTGATGTCATGAAACATCAGGCTTTAGCCGAAGGCTGACCATAAGTCAGAGGTCTTCCAGGGAGGTAACTTGGTGTGGATGTTTGTGACGAGACCTTTAGATGGACCGGTGACGTGTATAAATAAAGATCTAATTTGTTGTTGGTGCACTGCGACGCCATGTCAGGATCACTGTATGGGAGGGACTGCAATTCAGAGACTGAAAGGTCCAGGAGCCACATGACTTCAGACCAAAGTCATCTGACATCTGAATGCCCAAACGTCTCTGTCCAAATGTCTTTCTGACTCTTAGTCACCTTCCTGAGAACGACCCAACATCCGTCAAGACAGAAAGACAAAAATCAAAACTGAAAAATAAAAGCTTTTAAAAACATGAACACATACAAAGTCGCTATGTCTGGACCAGAGTTCTTGTGTCTAAATGAAACCAGGACAGAAGCAACTGCACGTCCAGAACAGCAAAAAGGTCTCTACAGTCTGTGGATCTCGTCTGCCCGCGACTCGTCAACCTTCAGTCTACTCTCAGTCGGTGAGGCTTTGGCGGGAGGAGAGGAGGATTTGTTTGACAGGTGTCATTAAGATAGGCTGACTGTGACTCTAAACAGCCTCTTTGACCTTCGGGCGGGTGGGTATTGTCCCCTCAGCTCTCATCTGTGTGTCCATCCACCTCGGCCCTGTTTTTCACAGTGATCTTCCACTCATCTCCCACTTCCTCACCGATCACTATCCTGGTCTCTCTCCTCTCCTTGCTGACCTCGTTCTTCTCCTCCTCTGCCTCCTTCCCTTCCTCCTCACTGTCTTCCTCAATGTTATCTTCCTCCTTCTCATGGTCTTTTTCTGCAAACTTTCTCTCCTCTTCTGTCCCCTTCCTGTCCTGCTCTTTGTCTTTCTGTTTCTCTGCTGATGTCTCTTGTCCTTCCTCATCTGTGTCTGTTTCATCTTCCAATTCCAACAGATCAGAAGAATCCAACCCTTCAGACCCTAGTAAGATCTCAGTCAGTGTCTTCAGGAGGTCCAACTGGGCTTCCTCTACATTCTGACCTGGTGTCTCTATGTCTTCTATCTTCTCCATCTTGTCCCCTGGAAGCTTCTCCACATTGCTCTCCTTCTTATGCACCATACTGGCCATCTTTTCCACTGCATTGTCGTCCTTTGTCTTCTCCATCTCATCAACCTTCTTCATCTCAACATCATCATCCTCTCTTTTGTCCACCTCGTCCCTCTCCAGATTAAACACAGGCAGGAGGCCGGTAAGGTTGAACGATTTCTTCCATATGTGGGGAAGTCCATTCAGGTGTGTTAGTGCCTCGACCACCCAGTCAATCACGAGCTTGGTGATGTTTGTTTGTAGCCGGTAAAGCGGAATCTCCTCCAGCTCACTCCATTCCTTTGTGACAAATTTAGCCCAACGGGTTAGCAGGAAGCGCTGCAGCACCGGCTTCACGCAGATCTCCAGGGGCTGAAGATGGGTGGAACAGCCTCCTGGGATCACCACTGGGAGTGTACCTGCTCCACTGATGACAGTAAGAAATGGGTCTGACATGTGTTCCCGGTGTCGGTCCAACACCAACATTGACTTCCTGGACTGAGGTGGACCAGACACATGTGGCAGCCAAATCCTTTTAGTCCAGATATCCATAGCTTCTTCTACTGACACAGTTTGTGGGCTGGCCTCCAGCAGGGCAAAGTCTGGCAGAATCTTCTCAGCCAGTGGTCTGTCTGTCAGCACCAGTGCTGGCAGCATGGTACCATCCGCCAGTGCTGACAAGTACACGGTGACAAGGGGTAATGTCCCAGTAACATCCAGGGCCTCAGCACGACGAGATTTATCCTGAAAGACCTTCAAATCTACAAAGAGGCAGAGCTCATCCACCGCAGCTATGCCACGTGCTGGGAGCTTGTGAACCTGCGTGACCTTCTTGGTAAATTCCTTGAAGGATTTGATTTTGGCTTCCAGGGAAGGCGGCAGAGTTCGAGCCAGCGAGGCCTCCTTACCAACACTTCGCACGCCAAGCTGGTGCTGCAGCATGAAGCTCACCGCCCAGTCATAGGAAATGCGAAAGGAATCACCAAAACCTCCCTTCTTCTTCAGTATGGACGCTTTGTTGAAGAGGCTACTCTCACTGATTGGAAGTTGCTGCTCCCGCATACTGAGGACCCATGCTACCATGCGTTCACTGCCGTACTCATGGACCTGATGTTCCTCTTCAGTTTGCTTGAAATGGTTTCTGGCCTCCCTCCACCAGGACCTTATGACATGCGCATTGGTTGCAAAGACCCGTGAGGCTTGGTGCAGCCCGTCACAAAGAGCGTACAGCGTGATCCTCAGCTGACGGGCAGTCAGGAAGTCGTCACGATCTTTAGAGGCTAACTGGCTGTTAGCTGCGGATGGCAGCGGAGATGAGAGACAGTTACTGTCTTTGTCTGATTCTTCCTGTATATCTTCAGTTTCCTCATCCACCTCATCCTGATCCTCAAATCTCTCATCATCTGAAAAGTCCAGATCCTCCACGGGGGCCATGCTCTGGTCCATGTTGTCGTGAACCTCATCCACCTCCACCTCTCCGCTGCATCATACAAACACACGCACAAGATGAAAACAGCAATAGGATCTAATAAACATTGCAGAGGGATAATTTCAAATGTGACAAGAAAAACAAAAACATGTTCACACAAGCAGCGGCTGACACTCACCTGAGTCTGTTCCTGACGAAGCCCAGTTTGGTTGAGCCTGTTGAGAACAGTTAACTCATTTCAGAATCAAAAAACATCGTTGTGCCAGCAATTTATATTGTATTCACACCAACACAGACAATTTTTTCCCACAACTAAATTACATATCAAGTCCACGTAAATTGGGACCAAATGCAAATAACGTGCCTGGATTGCATAAAAACTGTAGGTTTAATATTTTCAGCTTGAACCAGAACTTTGAAGCTGTGTAACGAAAGCCAATCAGTGCAAAGTTTCCACCAACATCACTCGTGTAAGGTGTCAAGATGAGTCGCCAACCGCAGTCCCAGCTAGCGTGGGAAGCATTCACGCCAGCATGTCCGGCCACTCACTGGCTGTCTTGCTACTAGGCGGGCTTTGATGGTTGTCTACAATGAAAATAGCCTTCCGCAGGCAAATCAAGTTGAGTTTCACCAATGTCTCAAATGTCTCTAGTGGCTAAACATGAGATGATGTGAGATGTGAGGTTGTGTGAGCCAGGATAGCTAACATTAACTTAGCGTGCCTTGCCAGCAGGAATGACAGGTCAGAGCTCACATGCATGGCCACAACGTTTGGATACATCTAGATAAAATGACCACCAATTAAAGCATTTAACACCTATAAGGTGCTTCAGATGCACGTGAAAACATAATAGCAGGTTCCTATTCTCCATGATCAATTAACACAAATGATTCTGCCATTAAATTCACTTGAAGTTTGGTGTGAACACAACATTCAAATCAACAGTACATGAAGTGCTCACCTTTGTTGAAAGGCGACAGGCCATGAAATTCCCAAAAGCAGCTTGGCTGATTACACAAGTTAGCTTTGCAGATGACGCAACCGTACACACTTTCATGCCTGACATTCTTTAAGTTACAGTTCTTGCATCTCTTGGAGATGGAGCTGATCTTTGTCATCCTGTGTCTTTGTTTAACAGGTTCCTCCACTGGCTCTACCTTGATTCCACGTGAGGTGGCGATCTCCATGGTTTCAAAGTATCTCTGTGCACACTTGGCAAGCTGATTCCCCAGACGCTTACGGAAGTTGACCTGGGTGAAAAGGCCATCTTGCACCCAGGCTGGTGGGTTCTCTCGACGGCTCTCTCGCAACACGATGAAGGCATTGACGATAGCCAGGTTGATGAGAAACCAGAAAAGACTGCGCCAATGTCTGTCCAAGAGGATTCCACCCATGGGGTTGCAAGCTAACAGCTGTTTGCAGATGTCAACGCCCCTCATGTTCTCCTGCAGGAGGCGGAAGGCCAAGGGGCGGTTGATGGGGTCCAAGCCACCCACTTTGGTCTGAGACCTCCTCCACACAGTGTCTGCTTCACCTGAAGCTGCATTGGTTGACAGGCAGCCCATCTCCTTCATGTCCCTCCAGCGGGTGGCCAGTAGCGGGCCAAACTGCCTCTGCAGGAAGTGTCCCGCGTCTTCAAGTTTCCCGTCCTCCCACAGCTCTCTAGGCAGGATGGGGCTGGGTGGAGGGAAGGAGCTGGAGGCATAGATGCCCTGGTCCAGAAGCTTCTGCATGAGTGGGACAGATGTCAGTGAGTTGGCCAAGTACAGCTGGTGGTGTTTGTCCTCCAGACCCCTGACCAGCTCTGGCACCACAGTGAAGCCCACATCCTGCTCAGCTTTCCCGCCGACCTGGATGAAGAAGCGGTGACAGTAGCCTGACTTTGAATCACAGAGCAGCCAAACCTGGGGCTGGGTCTTTGGGTTCCCCCTAAAATGACAGCTCTCCCCCTCCAGGGTGGGTAGCAGTGCTCGATCGATGGTCAGGCAGCAGTTTGGCTTGTAAGCGTTCCACATGGCTTCACCCAGCAGGTCCAGCATTGGCCTGAAGATGTGCAGCGAGTCACTGGGGTTGCCAGTGCGACGATAGTCATCTGTGGCAAAGCTCCCCATGCGGATGTTGGCGCTGATCTGCTTGAAGCGTTTTAAGCTCATGGTCCGGTAAAAGGTGTAGCTGTTGTCATAGTGGCTCCAGGACCAGTAGTGGGACAAGTCAGGTAGGTTCTGGATCCCCATAAGAATGCACAGGCCAATAAATCCTTTGACCTCATGGGTGGTGACAGGGACCCAGTCTGGGTAGCTGGAGCCCAGGTAATGACATGTCTTGGCATGTGCATTGGTCTCACTGGTGATAAGTCCCACAAGTGCTGCAGGGAAGAGCAGCTGGAAGTAGTCAATGGCGTCGCAGTTCCTGGAAAGGAGATGTTGAGGTCCACTGGTCTGCATGAACGGGACTATTGAGGACTTGGAGTCTTCACTTTCTGAAGGCTTTCTCCAGCGATCTGCTGACTTCCACGATGGATCAGGCAAGTCCTTGTTCTGGACTGGTTCCTGTTGCCCGTCATCAATCAAGAATCGGATGTCTGGTTCAATGTAGGCTGGAAGAAGAAAAACATGTGTTAAATAACTGCAGAAAGTTTCTACAAACTAAAGGGAACCAAGTTCCTATGAAGTGAAAACATATGGGCCCTTCTCAAAGGTGGCACTTGTTTGGCTCTGAGGCCTGTGCATCACCTTTTTTAAAACATCATTCATCGGCTGCCTTCACCTCCAATGGCTTTGGTAGGTTCCTGCGTCTCCCGTTCAGTGAATAGCAGAGTCTCAGGTCAAGACTATCTTGACCCCCTTCCTATGACAATCAACACCGACTCACACTTGGGTCCCCCTTTCCCCAACTCACCACAAAGATACAGTTGAATCAATAACCCACCAACAAACCTTCTGAAAAACGACTGAGCCAACGACTCATGCAACCTCAACGATACTGAAACCCAGAGCTCAAATGTAACGATAACTCTTTTTGAGGGTTACACATGCAGAGTCTTAAAAGCCTGCAACTTCTAAACAGTGACCTACACTGGAACTGAAGATGTCTTTGGATAAGGCATGAAAAGTTTAAAGGAAACTGAATCAGTCCAGTTGCCTTCAACACAGCACTTAACAAGCATTGTTAGTGATGTCACAAAAATGTGGTACTGCTGCAAACGTTTATCCGATGCTGTTAAGTGCTTCATTGCTGGCTGACCAAAAAAACATTTTTTTTTTGTTTTTTTGCCAGAAATCGCAGTTAGGTGGTCATAGTCACAACTGCACTGTAGACATGAACCAGTTAAGAGTTGGAATGTAATAAAATCTTACTCCTGGTGCGACAGGTGGCGCCGTAGTGCTTTGGGTTCATCAGCAGGTGGTGAGCCATCTGATCCGCAGACACAGGCCGGAAGTCACACTGGGAGCACTGGAGCAGGAACGGGCTGGTGGAGGAAACATACTGTCATTATCTGTCAGCATGTGGCACCTCATGATGACATCAGCATGAAGTAACAGTGACACCATGTGATCAGAGACAGAGATGGAATTAACGAATCTCTGTGGCCCCTCACCATGACCACGCTTGCAACAACTTGGAACAGGAAGTGGTGTCAGATTGAGGCTCTGAGCAGTGACTAGGTTTGGTTTAAATGTTTGCTCAAACTAAAACACGCAAGTCGCCTCACCATGGAGGAGGCAGCCTGTGAAGAGGAAGGGCTTTGTCTTTAGACTGTGGCACGTGATGGCTGAAACCGAGAGCAGAGTCATCAACAATCCATCAGTCGTCGACAATCAAAGTTGTCAGTTACAGAGGTCACTGGTGGGTGTGGTCTTACTGGATCATGTGGGCAGCATAAGCTCTGGAGCAGCAGCTGCGGTACGGACACAGCAGACAGTGGACATGGGTTGGGTAGTGGGCGGAGAAGTCGGACACGACGGTTCCACACTCCAGACACACCAGCCTGTCACCTTCCAGTGAGGAGCTCCTGCAGATGTAGAGAAGGGCACATTAACCATGGCGGCAGTCATCAGGTTCAGTTGAACAAACAGCGAGACGCACCTGTTAACTTGGATCTTGCGACTCATAGACCTCTTGGTGGGAGATCGGGGTGGTTTGGACTGGGGTGGTGTCCTGTGAGTTGGAGACCTCTGCTGCTCTGTCTTTATGTTGATTGGCTGGATGAGGGGGGAGGGGCTCTGCAGGAGCCTGGTACCACCTCCCGCTGAAGTCACTGGACACCGCAACTTCCCATATGTCCTGATGGTGACCTGGAAACAGATTTCATCCATCAACGACAAATGTGACAGACTGTCGTTATGCAGAGATAAATCTAGCTGACCTTTGATCCCGGAGGCAGACCTTCCAGTTTGGCAGGTCGGCGAACACTGCGGTGGTTCTCCAGTTTGTGCTGCATTTTGTCTTTGAGGAAGACAAACTGCAGACGACACCTGTTACAGTGGAACGCCTGAGTGACCTGAAACAAACCGGACACTTCTGTCGATGATCAGACACAGAACATCTGACTGCTGGGTGAAGTGTGAGTGTGTGGTCACCTAAGCTTTAAGACATGGTTACTGTGGTTACCTGGTGTCGCAGCAGGTGCTGCTGGTAGCTGGTCGGGTTCCTTGTCACCTTCAGACAGAAAACACATAGAAGGAAGCGCGAATCTCTGTGGAAACTGGCGAAGTGCTGCAAGACGTCTGAGTAGAAGGATGAGCGATACGAACACACCTGCGGATCATCGCACTTGTGTTAATGAAGCCTAATGAGGAAGAAAGAGGGAAGTCAGGTGTCAGACCTACCTGGCACACGTAGGGCATCTCTCCCGGCTTGTGATTGGACTTCATGTGGTTCAGGAAGGCTGGCTCGTTCTCAAATGCCCACTCACATATGCGACACATACCTGAGAGAGACTGACAGGTGAGACCTGCGACAGGAGCAGATGGAGGAGGTTGTATTTCTCAGGAGTGTAAGTAGGTGTGGCTCTTACAGGAGGAGGGGGCGGAACTATGCACCTGTTCCTGGTGTATGTGCAGCTGAGACGGAGATGAGATCTGACGGTAACAGAACTTGCAGCACTTCTTCTCTTTACCAGCCACAACCAAGTCTGAGTGCTGCAGCATGTGCTGCATCAACCTGCATGTGCGCGCACGCACGCACACAGACACACACACTTTTATCCATGTACATACAGTCACTACCCTGGTCCCCATGAGTACAGGAAAAGGTTGTAGAATGTCACATACAGACTGTGTGTTCTTAGCTGCTCACCTCAGGTTGTTCTCGGCAGAGTGCGAGCAGGTCCAGCACGTGTAGGTGAGGGGTTTGATACCCAGTGGGTGTGGCCTCCTCAGACTCAGGTCACCCTCAAATGTCCCATAGTAGAACTCTTCCACACTCATCACCACTTTGCTGGGGTCAGAGGTTGGTGCTGAGGTCACCCTCAGGGTTGAGATGGAAGAGGGGGAGGGGCCAGGAGCTGCCAGACCTGGTAACACAGGTGCTGTCAGTGAGAGTAGTAACCATGGTAACAGACAGCCTAAGAGGACCACCCCTATTGTCACACCTGATAGCTAGCTAGCAAATGTTAATGTTGCAAATGTTAGCTGTTGGCTTGAACAGCATTTAGTTTTCAATAACAGAGATGAAAGTGACGCTTGTACTGCTGCTGAACGGCGGCGGCAGCGGCGCTCTTGTGACCCCGTTGGCTGAGTCAGAGGGATGTATAGGGGAACCTGCCAGTTTCAGGGCTTTGGTTCCGCCCAGCTGTGAGAACTGGAAGTTGACTGGAAGAGAACAAAAGTATCAATCAGTTGGATCAGTTCTTATCAACTACCCCCAACACACACACACACATCTGGCACACTTACCGGGTCCTGGTGTGCTCGTGCAGATGGTCAGCGTAGTCGGCAGTTGCATGGTGGTATATCCCGTGCCCATGCCCTGGGCCGAGGGGGCTGATCTGGCCTGGCCCTGGGGGAGGACAGAGGACACGCCCACACCAGGTCGTACCAGCTGACCCAGTGAGGGGGCTGTGGGGAGAAGAGGAGGCAGCAGTGATGTCATCAGTCACATCAATATTCACTTACTGGTGAATATGTTCTGGGGGCGCAGCCTACACTGGATCAGTGTGAGAGGCTGGACCGTCTGACCCGGCTGCAGGTTCAGGAGCAGAGGAGTTCCAGGCTTCATCATCGTCTGTACCGGGAACCCCTGAAAACACAATGTCACTATCATGACATCAGAGTTGATGGAAGAGGCTGGAGGATGTGATGTCATAACAGCTCAGGGACATAAATATCTCAAGGATGCAGAATCAACTCCATCTGAGTTGAGAACTTTGAATAATAATGACCAGCAACCACGAGCAAAAACTAGCAATGGGACTTTTGGTTTGTTGTGTAACTGTTGAGGCGGAAGGTTAGAAAGGGTTTCCACACTGGAACGTTCCTGCCGGTTGGTTACAGCTGATGATCTGGTCTGAATCAAGAAACAATCACCTTCTGTTCAACCGGTCAATGACATCATCATACCTGGGTAGTAAGCAGGATAGGAGGGGCATTGCCAGCTCCTGCAGCTGCCGGGAGGAGGAATGTTCCACCAGCTGTCTGCGTCAGGAAGAGGGGTGGGGCCTGAGCCATCAAGGGTGTGGCTGCAGCAGTGGCAGGCGAGGAAGAGGCAGGGAGGGCGGAAGGGGTTGGGTGGGTCATCTGAGCAGGTGATGGCGCTGAGGAGTAAAAATATAGATGTGAACCTCCTGTGACATAAGTACCGTCTGCTGACATGCGTCGGGATTACAGGACCCCCAATTCTACAATTCTCCAATTTCATTTAGCAGACGCTTTTGTCCAAAGCGACGTACAACACAAGCAAGAATTTAGACCTAATTAGGAAAAACCCATAGTAGCGCAAAAGTGCTTCAGTTGTGATTTGGTCACAGGTGCTGCCATCTAGTGGCAGAAGAAGTGTCGCCCCCCCCCTCCTTTTTTATGTTTTTTTGTTTTTTGACAAACATACAACATCACCCAACCCAGTTAGTGCTGCATAGTCACTAAGTGCTGGGTCTTGGACCCTCTGACTGATTCTACCCCAAAGAGGAGCAGAGTCAGGTTCAGTGCCTCGGTGCTCTCTGAACAATTGAGTCTTCAACTGTCTCTTAAAAGTAGAAAGGGACTCAGCAGAACGCACAGAGTTCGGTAGTTGGTTCCACCATTTGGGAACAACAGAAGAGAAGAGTCTGGCTAGAGATTTGGAGCAGCGCTGGGCTGGAAGCACCAGGCGTCTTTGGCATGCAGAGCGTAGTGGGCGAGAAGGAGAGTAGACCTGGATCAGGGATTCCAGGTAGGCTGGAGCCGTTCTTGGGATTGTTTTGTAAGCCAAGAGAAGTGCCTTGAATTTGATCCTGACTGCCACTGGAAGCCAGTGAAGAGAAACCAGCAGCGGGGTGACATGTGCCCTTTTGGGCTGGTTGAAGACCAGACGTGCTGCTGCATTCTGGATCATCTGCAGAGGCTTGAATGAGCCTGCAGGGAGGCCTGCCAGAAGAGAGTTGCAGTAGTCAATGCGTGAGATGACAAGAGCCTGAACCAGAAGCTGTGTGGTCTGTTGGGGACCCCCGTCCAATTTACAGTAACTAGTGGCAAAGGTCAGATCAAGATGGCGAAGGGACACAAGGGGCAAACAGAAGCAGTGACTGCTAATCAAAGGCTACGCCCCTAACCCCATAAATTCATGGTACGAACCACGTGATGTCATCAAATTTGTGATGATGTTTCAAAGTTGGCTCAGAACAAGAGCATAATGTCATGCCCACTAGCATGATACTGAGTCTCGGTGAATGCCGTCAGGTCAATCAATCATTTTATTTTAATGAATTATTAATAATCAATACATGATTATTCACATGGATCAATGGGTGTTGAAAGTTACATCAGAGTGGAGAGCATTAGAAGCAGGTCACCACGAAAGAATGATGTCAGCAATCAACCTATAGGTGCAGTAAGGGTTACACGTCACTCCTGGACAAACAGTGGATCGTCAATCACCTGATCAAGAAAATAAATCTCACACACACACACTCACACACACACACTCTTACCTGATGCTGCAAGTGTGATGGTTGGAGGAGTCCTGAGGGGCGGAGTCTCAAAGGCTGAAAGAGGAGATGAAGAATCTTCCACTAAAGAAACGCAGGTACCCCAACACACACACACACACACACACACACACACACACACACACACACAGGAGAAAGCTGTAAGTGTGTGTATCATACATCAGTGGAATCTTTAGGGCACATCAGGTGTTCCAATTCTCCGTGTTACAGGATGTATCCAAAGTTGAAGGGTCAAATCTTCATCCGTGATCACTCGTTCAACCTGGTTTACACTTCAGGGTCGGGTCAAAATCTCAGCCTGATGTGCACCTGTACGCATCACGTAAACCCTGCCCACAGAGCTTGTGACCACTGGGCCTCGCAACACTCGTCTCCTCTGGTCTGAGTTCTTCGCTCCATGATAGTAAAACCTGTAAATCAGCACTGACGGATAGAAGCTCACCTGTGTACACCTGCGTACAGTAGTAGTAGCCTGGGATAGTGTAGTATAGTAGCCTGGCGGAGCTGCTCTAGAGGAGGTGCTGTAGAGGAGGTGCTGTAGTGGAGGTGCTCTAGAGGAGGTGCTGTAGTGGAGGTGCTCTAGTGGAGGTGCTCTAGAGGAGGTGCTGTAGTGGAGGTGCTCTAGAGGAGGTGCTGTAGTGGAGGTGCTCTAGTGGAGGTGCTCTAGAGGAGGTGCTCTAAAGGGGTGCTGTAGTGGAGGTGCTCTAGAGGAGGTGCTGTAGTAGAGGTGCTCTAGAGGAGGTGCTGTAGTGGAGGTGCTCTAGAGGAGGTGCTGTAGTGGAGGTGCTCTAGTGGAGGTGCTCTAGAGGAGGTGCTGTAGTGGAGGTGCTCTAGAGGAGGTGCTCTAAAGGGGGTGCTCTAGTGGAGGTGCTCTAGTGGAGGTGCTCTAGAGGAGGTGCTCTAGAGGAGGTGCTCTAGAGGAGGTGCTCTAGAGGAGGTGCTGTAGTGGAGGTGCTCTAGAGGAGGTGCTGTAGTGGAGGTGCTCTAGTGGAGGTGCTCTAGAGGAGGTGCTCTAAAGGGGGTGCTGTAGTGGAGGTGCTCTAGAGGAGGTGCTGTAGTGGAGGTGCTCTAGAGGAGGTGCTGTAGTGGAGGTGCTGTAGTGGGGGTGCTCTAGAGGGGGTGCTCTAAAGGGGGTGCTGTAGTGGAGGTGCTCTAGAGGGGGTGCTCTGGTGGGGGTGCTCTAGTGGAGGTGCTCTAGAGGGGGTGCTCTAGAGGGGGTGCTCTAGAGGGGGTGCTCTAGTGGGGGTGCTCTAAAGGGGGTGCTCTAAAGGGGGTGCTGTAGTGGAGGTGCTCTAGAGGAGGTGCTGTATTGGAGGTGCTCTAGAGGGGGTGCTGTAGTGGAGGTGCTCTAGTGGAGGTGCTCTAGAGGGGGTGCTGTAGTGGAGGTGCTCTAGAGGAAGTGCTCTAGAGGAGGTGCTGTAGTGGAGGTGTTGTAGTGGAGGTGCTGTAGTGGAGGTGCTCTAGAGGGGGTGCTGTAGTGGAGGTGCTCTAGTGGGGGTGCTCTAAAGGGGGTGCTGTAGTGGAGGTGCTCTAGAGGAGGTGCTGTAGTGGAGGTGCTCTAGAGGAGGTGCTGTAGTGGAGGTGCTGTAGTGGGGGTGCTCTAGAGGGGGTGCTCTAGAGGGGGTGCTCTAGTGGGGGTGCTCTAAAGGGGGTGCTGTAGTGGAGGTGCTCTAGAGGGGGTGCTCTGGTGGGGGTGCTCTAGAGGGGGTGCTCTAGTGGGGGTGCTCTAAAGGGGGTGCTCTAAAGGGGGTGCTGTAGTGGAGGTGCTCTAGAGGAGGTGCTGTATTGGAGGTGCTCTAGAGGGGGTGCTGTAGTGGAGGTGCTCTAGTGGAGGTGCTCTAGAGGGGGTGCTCTAGAGGGGGTGCTGTAGTGGGGGTGCTGTAGTGGGGGTGCTCTAAAGGGGGTGCTGTAGTGGAGGTGCTCTAGTGGGGGTGCTCTAGAGGGGGTGCTCTAGAGGGGGTGCTGTAGTGGAGGTGCTGTAGTGGAGGTGCTCTAGAGGGGGTGCTCTAGTGGGGGTGCTCTAGAGGAGGTGCTCTAGAGGAGGTGCTCTAGTGGAGGTGCGCTAGTGGAGGTGCTCTAGAGGGGGTGCTCTAGAGGGGGTGCTCTAGTGGGGGTGCTCTAGTGGGGGTGCTCTACAGGGGGTGCTGTAGTGGAGGTGCTCTAGTGGGGGTGCTCTAGAGGGGGTGCTCTGGTGGGGGTGCTCTAGTGGGGGTGCTGTAGTGGAGGTGCTCTAGAGGGGGTGCTGTAGTGGAGGTGCTGTAGTGAAGGTGCTGTAGTGGAGGTGCTCTAGAGGAGGTGCTCTAGAGGAGGTGCTCTAGAGGAGGTGCTCTAGAGGAGGTGCTGTATTGGAGGTGCTCTAGAGGGTGTGCTCTAGTGGAGGTGCTCTAGAGGGGGTGCTCTAGTGGGGGTGCTCTAAAGGGGGTGCTCTAAAGGGGGTGCTGTAGTGGAGGTGCTCTAGAGGAGGTGCTGTAGTGGAGGTGCTCTAGAGGAAGTGCTCTAGAGGAGGTGCTGTAGTGGAGGTGTTGTAGTGGAGGTGCTGTAGTGGAGGTGCTCTAGAGGGGGTGCTCTAGAGGAGGTGCTGTAGTGGAGGTGCTCTAGAGGGTGTGCTCTAGTGGAGGTGATCTAGAGGGGGTGCTCTAGTGGGGGTGCTCTAGTGGGGGTGCTCTAAAGGGGGTGCTGTAGTGGAGGTGCTCTAGAGGAGGTGCTGTAGTGGAGGTGCTCTAGAGGAAGTGCTCTAGAGGAGGTGCTGTAGTGGAGGTGTTGTAGTGGAGGTGCTGTAGTGGAGGTGCTCTAGAGGGGGTGCTCTAGTGGAGGTGCTCTAGTGGAGGTGCTCTAGAGGGGGTGCTCTAGAGGGGGTGCTCTAGTGGGGGTGCTCTAGTGGGGGTGCTCTAAAGGGGGTGCTCTAAAGGGGGTGCTGTAGTGGAGGTGCTCTAGAGGAGGTGCTGTAGTGGAGGTGCTCTAGAGGAAGTGCTCTAGAGGAGGTGTTGTAGTGGAGGTGCTGTAGTGGAGGTGCTCTAGAGGGTGTGCTCTAGTGGAGGTGCTCTAGAGGGGGTGCTCTAGTGGGGGTGCTCTAGTGGGGGTGCTCTAAAGGGGGTGCTGTAGTGGAGGTGCTCTAGAGGAGGTGCTCTAGAGGAGGTGCTGTAGTGGAGGTGTTGTAGTGGAGGTGCTGTAGTGGAGGTGCTCTAGAGGGGGTGCTCTAGTGGAGGTGCTCTAGTGGAGGTGCTCTAGAGGGGGTGCTCTAGAGGGGGTGCTCTAAAGGGGGTGCTGTAGTGGAGGTGCTCTAGAGCACTCTAGAGCGGTGCACCGCCATCTTTTCATGTCTCTTTGTGTGAACACCCCATCAGATGTAAGGATCAAGTGACACAAGGTCACATGACACATTGCTGACCTGCCCATCTGTGTGTGTGTGTGTGTGTCACCTGGCTCATAGGTGTCATAAAAGTCCATCTCGTCTTCCTCCACGCTGTCATCCACCTGTTGCCATGGCTCCAGCTCCTCCTCCTCACATTCCATGAACAACTCCGTCTCCATGTTGCTATGGAAACCATGCAGACACCATCAAATGAACTGGAATAAGATGATGACGTTTATCAATATGGCGTTGTGATAAGAATAAATTCTTTACAGATCATATTTAGCAATTGCTGACGTCATTGCAAGTGTGAACATGTTGATACGCTGTTTAAATTGCCGCCAGTGACGTCAGAGACTTACGTCACTCACGTCAGACCCTGACCTCGTGCCGCTGCAGAGTTCTGCTCTGTTGTCAGCGTGCTGGTCAATAAAGTTAATTGGCGGCGCGCGTGTGTGTAATAATGTGGCCGAGCGGCCGGAGGCGGCGCTGCCTCGGCCTCCGCCTCCGCCTCCGAGCCGTCCAGTCCGGGTGGGCCGAGACGATCCCGACAACCGGGTGAATAACCTCGACTCGTAGTGAACAGAACCGAGCAGAACGCGGCTCGCAGCCGTGCGGATGCGGTGCGTTTGCCTCAGTGTCCGCCCGCACCGCCTCGCTGGCGGCGGCAGCGAGCCGCGCACACCGAGCGCTCTCCCGAGTTTCCATCCGGCGGGAACCGGTGAACCGGGCCGAGTGTTACCTGCTGCTGGGCGGCGGAGCGGGACAGCAGGGCGGATGGGTTCGTCCGCTTCTCCTCCGGCGCGCTTCGGTTCGATAAGAGCTGGACGGGAGCGGGGCGGGACTTCCGCCTGTCTGTCTTCCTCTGCTATGATGAGTGGTCCAAAGCCTTTTGCGTCACATCCGGGTGGGGAAGCGCGGTTTCTGATTGGCCAGAGTAACTGTTACTTGAGATACGGGTTCAGGCCGCTGCGGAGCCGCTCCGCGCGGCCACGGTGGTTCCGCCGGAGCGGAAGAGGCGCGTCATGAACCAAACAACAAAACAACAACAGGACAGAACGGCGGCAGGGATAAACAGCGGCGCGTTCCGAAGGCACGCCGCCATTTTGTTTTTGCTGTAGCGGGATGGGGGCGGGGATACGGCCGTGACATCACTGTAGGAGGCTGGGACAATTAAAATGTGAAAACGTGTCACTTTCCTGAGCAGATGGCCGAGTTTATTCCGATCAATATCCAATAAAATCGTTTTTTTCTATAAAACACCAAAAATGTGGTGTCAACCCCCGCTAGCGTTCCAGTGACCTATCAGGTTTGAAGTAAACCAGAGTAAAATTAAATGTATTGATGTGATGACGATCCTCGTGGTCAATGACATCATCAAGCAGACATCTGGTCTCTTTTTCCGGTTTTCTAAATAAACTTTTAATTCTTTTGCCCAACAAGTGAGAAACAAACAGGACAACTGATGAGAGAGCAACAGAGGTAGATTCTGGATGGGAGGAGTTAGAAGTGGGAGGAGTCATTGTGTGGGCGGCGACGGTCAAAACAAACTGCATCACCACATCAACATTCATCATAGAGGACAGAGAAGCTCCTCCCCCTGGCTTGACTGGTCAGCAGGGGACACCCAAAGGTTTGTCCTCAGTGGAGTCGAGGCTCGTTGGTTCCCTCTGCTGGTTGGATGACATAAGGGCATCCGTGTGTGTGTGTGTGTGGGGTGTGTGTGTGTGTGGGGGGGGCACTGTATAGAGACCCCCCCAACACAGGCGGTGACCTGCATGAGGAGCTGCTGCTGACATCAGCAGCGAGTCTTCAGGCTGCCATCAAAATGCAGATTAAAGTCCAGAAATCATATTTTATTATTCAAAGCTGTGACTTTCCTGGTGGCTTCCGTGTTTCCATGGCAACACCCTCTGACTGTGATGTGTCTCCATGACGACCCCCTCTAGTGCCCCTGGGTCTCCTCCTGCACCACAGCAGCAGCAGCAGGACGGCAGCGGCAGCAGCAGTGAGGACAGCAGGAGGGACAACATGAGTTCGGTGGGAGTGGGAGAACTCCGCCCTCCAACTCACCTGCAGCCGGTTGTCGAGACTCAGGTGTGTGGCGGCACAGGTGTAATTGTGCTTCTGACGCAGCTCCTCATCTGAAAGCAGCAGTGTCTTCCTCACCTGGTAGAGGCCATTGGCGTTGGGCAGCACCACACCGCCTGTCAGCTGGCTCTCGCCCACTGTGCATCCATCCCGCAGCAGCGACAAATTGATATGGCGAGGGTAAAAGTCCGTGGCCAGACAGGTGACCAGAGCACCACCTGCCACCTGCTTGGTGAAGAGGCGGACTCGTGGTGGAACGCGACGTGTCACCAGGTGTTTGTGCAGGTCAAGGAGGCGTGTGAGCGTCCGCAGGCAGAAGGGCAGGTAGATGTTGGAGTAGAGCATCTGGAAGTACGTCCTCTTCATGGCGTCCCACTGGATCTCCCAGCCCTCGCCACTCATGTAGGTGAAGTGTGTCATGTTGTACATCAGGCTGTCGGCATCCCGCCCATTGGAACCGTCCCGGAACATGATGAGCGCCGGCTGCCCGTCCTGCACCTCACAGCCCGTCAGTCTCTGCTGGACATGGAGGCCGTCCGTCAAGTTGAAGCGGTTTTTGACCAGCGACAGACGCCTCCTCATGCTGGAGGAAATGTCCCGCAGCACAAACACAGCCTCTTGGCCCACGTCAAGCTCCACCTCCTCGCCGCCTCGCCTCGTCAGCCGCCCTGATGCTGAGTCAAAGTAGCCCACCTGGATGTCATCCAGCATCAGCACCACGCTGAACTCAGGAAACGGTGAGGAGCCTGAGATGAAGCTGGCCAGTGCCCACAGGGAGTGTTGGCCGGAACCTGCGAGGAACAAAGCACGATGTTTCCTAGTAGCACCGGTACTGGCAGTACTAGTACTATTAATACTACCCCTAGCAGTACTATTACTAGTAGTACTTCTGGAAGTACTAATGCTATCTCTTTGTTTCCTGTCTCTCCTCCATCTTTGTCTCTCTCCCTGTCCTCCGTCTCTCTCTCCCTCCAGCAGGTCAAAGCAGACGTCCGTCCCCACTGATCCTGGATCTGCTCCACCTTCCTGCTGGTAAAGGAAGGTTTTCATCTCTGCTGTCTCAGGTGTCTCAGGTGTTCTGGCTCCCAGGGAACTGCAGTGCGGTTCTAAACCTGCTCTACTAGTAAACTGTCATTTGGCCTCATTCCAATTAAAAGGACTATACTAACCCAGTGTAATGACGTCATCTCTCAGTGATTACCACAATCTACCGAAAAGTCCTGTTAAATGGTGTCAACCTCGGATCTGGAAACTTGGTTTGTTACCTGAACTTGTCACGAGCGGCAGCAGACACGCGAGCAGCAGCCGGAGAGCCAACATATCGATCAGGTGATCTGCTCCTGGAGCGAGCGATCGGCAACAACTTGACGCCTTTCTTCAGTTTCAGTTTCTCCTCCACAAGAATCCCGGAACTGGTTCAACCAATCAGCGTGCTGCACTGAAGGGGTGACAATCACGCGCGCGCGCACACACACACACACACACACACACACTGGCTGTGACGCGTCACATGGGCCGCGTGTGGTCACGTGAGCAACTGTCGTGTCAGTCAAACTGAGGGCTTTAAGCTCTCCTTGAAGCAGAACCGTGGTTCAGACGGACGGTTGACATGGAGGCTCACCAGCAGCACCTCTGACCCTGCATGCCGGCTCATTCACGTGTAAACAGATTGGAGCAGGAACCCTTTGATCTTCTACGTCACTGTGGTTGGTCGCCAGTCACATGATCACGTGTTGTATTCAGTGCTTCTGAATAAAGTCAGCAGGATTCACGTTTGAATCACCGTTGCACGCGGTCCGACTTCAGTCCACCGTGATGCTGCTCTGCACCTCACTGGTTGGTGACTTCAAGACGTAGACGCTCGAGCTGTGATGGTGTCACCACCATGACGTGGCGGCGTTTCCAAGACTGTGGGATGGTTTAAGTTTGCTGGTTGATTCACTGCATCATGTGATGCATGAAGAGGCAGCATGTCGCTGTGAGCTGTGGACGAACCTCAGGATGAGGCGACGATCCAACTACTCGCTTATTGGCGTAGCAGAACCGTCAGAGCTGGCGCCAGACCGTCATTCACGTTGCAGGTAGTTTGTGCTCAGTAAAACCATGTTTGGGCGCCATCTGGATGGTTGGTTGGTGATGTCATCATCTGCACATAAGATCCGTTTGACTCATCCGGTCGTCCGGTGAATGACATCAGACTTCAGCCTCTACCTGACACGCTGTCACACCCTCTGGAACAAAGTGGTATTACAAGCTAACTCTTAGCAGGCTCACCTCACAGACGCTGCTGAAGCGCATCTGTTTGAACACCAACACCATCGGTGGGACAAGAGCTTCAGCACAGGTCAGAACCAATCAGATGTCAGAAGTAGAGCCGCTCCTCCCTCGCTGGTCACGTTGGTGTTTCTGGTATGTTTCTGGATAATCTGCTCTAATCCCTGTTAATCTGTCTCCTCCTGTCCCGGCTCACCCGCCACCAGTCTGTCCCGGCTCCTGACCTGCAGGATGAGAGCTGCTGGTGGTTTCCTGGTGCTGCCGTGGCCTGGTGCTGGCGGCTCGGATCCTCAGGTGGAGCTGGCGGCAGCTGCGGAGGGCCGAGGGTGGCTGCTGATGAGGGGCGGAGCCCTGCTGGGCGTCACAGTGATCTGTGAGTGTGATCCCTTCGCTGACTTTCTGGGATTTTAAACACTTTGACCTGAGGACAATGAAGTTCATTCATCAGATTATGAAGGATGATGTCACTTCCTTGGCCTTGAACAGAGCTTTAAATCTCTCATAAATGTTCTCATTTTTGTTGAATATCTAAGCCTGATTTATCCGCCATTTTCTCGGTGGCTTTCACGTTTTTCTGAATTTACAAAGAAACGGAAAGTTCTGATGAACAAATACGCAAAAAGTGGCGTCCGTGTTTTAAGGTCGTCAGTAAAACAGTGAACTGCTTGTGACGTTTGACCTGTAAACATGACAAGAGTCACATTTGTTCATCATTCTCAGGTGTTGATTTTGTGCAGGTATGGCGGTGCTGCGGCAATGGATCGCAGGTGGCGTGTGTCGCTGTTCAGAGCGTCTGGACGGGAAAACGGTTGTGGTGACCGGCGCAAACACTGGCATCGGCAAAGAGACATGCAAAGAGCTGGCACGCAGAGGTGAGTGAGGGGGCGTGTCTACCTCTGTGAGGACGCCACTCCTCAAAGCTGTAGACGGCAGGGCTTTTTTGAGGCCGTGTCAGAAGTATCAGCCAATCAGCAGGGGCTCCTCCACAAGTTTATCAGTGAAGATCAGCTCAAACACACACACACAAAAACACACACACAAAAACACACACAAACACACTCAAAAACACAAACACACACTCAAAAACACACAAACACACACACACAAAAACAAACAAACACACACACAAACACACAAAAACACACACTCAAAAACACACACAATCGATTTGCCATGCAGGCGCTCGGGTGGTGATGGCGTGCAGGGATCTGACGCGGGCGGAGCAGGCGGCGGAGGAGATCCGGCGGTCAACAGGAAACGGCAACGTGGTGATCAGACACCTGGATCTCGGCTCTCTGTTCTCGGTCAGGTATTTCGCCAAAGATTTCCTGGACAGTGAAGACAGACTGGACATCCTGATCAACAACGCAGGTATGTCTGTCTGTCTCTCTTCTGTCTTTCTCCTGTCTGTATGTCTCTCATCTGTCTGTCCCTCACCTGTCTGTCTCTCCTCTTTCTCTCTCTCAACTCTGTCTCACATTTGTCTGTGTGTTTCTCATCTGTCTGTTTGTCTCATTTGTGTGTCTCTCATCCGTCTGTTTGTCTCATTTGTGTGTCTCTCATCTGTCCCTCACCTGCCTATCTGTCTCTTCTCTGTCTGTTTCTCACCTGTCTGTCTCAATTCTCTGTCCCTCACCCCTCTGCCTGTCTCTCATCTGTCTGTCTGTCTCTTCTCTGTCTCAAACCTGTCTGTCTCTCCTCTCTCTGTCTCTCATCTGTCTGTTTGTCTCATTTGTGTATCTCTCATCTGTCTGTCTCATTTGTGTCTCTCATCTGTCTGTTTGTCTCATTTGTCTGTCTCTCATCTGTCTGTCTCATTTGCGTGTCTCTCATCTGTCTGTTTGTCTCATTTGTCTGTCTCTCATCTGTCTGTCTCATTTGCGTGTCTCTCATCTGTCTGTTTGTCTCATTTGTCTCTGTCTCATTTGTGTGTCTCATCTGTCTGTTTGTCTCATTTGTCTGTCTCTCATCTGTCTGTCTCATTTGTGTGTCTCTCATCTGTCCATCTGTCTCTCCTCTATTTGTCCCTCACCTGCCTATCTGTCTCTTCTCTGTCTGTTTCTCACCTGTCTGTCTCTATTCTCTGTCCTTCACCCTCTGTCTGTCTCTCCTCTGCCTGTCTGTCTCTCCTCTGTCTGTCTGTCACTCATGTGTCTTTCTGTGTCCTCTCTGTCTGTCTCTCATCTGTCTGTCTGTCTGATGTGTCTGTCTGTCACTCATGTGTCTTTCTGTGTCCTCTCTGTCTGTCTCCCACCTGTCTGTCTGTCTCTCACATGTCTGTCTTTCCTCTGTCTCTAACCTGTCTGTCTCTCCTCTCTCTGTCTCTCACCTGTCTGTGTGTCTCTCATCTGTCTGTCACATTTGTGTGTCGCTCATCTGTCTGTTTGTCTGATTTGTGTGTCTCTCATCTGTCTGTCTGATTTGTGTGTCTCTCATCTGTCCACCTGTCTCTCCTCTATCTGTCCCTCACCTGTCTGTCTGTCTGATTTGTGTCTCTCCCCTGTTTGTCTGTCTCTTCTCTGTCTATCATTCAGCCTCTATCTGTCTCTCCTCCTTCTGTCTCTCCTCTGTCTGTCTGTCTGATGTGTCTGTCTGTCTCTCATGTGTCTGTCTGTCTCTCTCATGTCTGTCTCTCCTCTGTCTCTTAACATCTGTCTGCCTGTCTGTCATCCATCCCTCTGTCTGTCTGTCTCTCACTTGCCTATCTCTCACCCATCTGTCTGTCTGATTGCAGGGGTGATGATGTGTCCAAAATGGTTGACAGAAGATGGCTTTGAGACTCAATTTGCTGTCAATCATCTGGGTCACTTCCTGTTGACCATTCTGTTACTTCCGAAGCTGAAGAGCTCCGTCCCCAGCCGTGTGGTCACTGTGTCATCCATCGCCCACCAAGGAGGTACGACCTTTTACCTGCGTGGTGTTCCTGCTATTTGTGGTTTTGTGTCACCGTGGCTGTGCCTTTGTTGTCAGGTAACATCAACTTTGAGGACCTGTTCTTCAGCCGCAGGCCATATAGCGCTCTGGAGAGCTACCGTCAGAGCAAACTAGCCAATGTCCTGTTCACCAGAGAGCTCGCCCGCCGCCTCCAAGGTCACTGCAAACACAGACAATGACTTAACACCAACTATCCCACTGTGACCCACCCCCTGAACCAATCAGAGCTCTGCAGATGGCGCGGCTCACCAGCACAGAGACAATGACAGTGACAGGTCATCAAACTTGGCTCACTTATGTGAAAGACGTTAATGCGAACTGACGCTGAGCGTCTGAAACCGTTCAGAAAACATTTTCATTTGTCGGTGTCTAAAAATACATTTTGTGGGTTCTTGTTAGTTTAACCAATGAAATCCCTTGTTTACAGATTAGTTCTTGCCTGCAGGTCGTAGCTAGCATACTTGCATTTAGCTCAACTATGAGAGTATCGCTACAGCGTCGTCAGAGATCAGCTGATGCTGTACGACAAACACACATGAAGTAAGGTCAGCTGGATAGCATGAAGAGGCAACTGCAGCTTGCTAACATTTATAGTGTCTTCGATTATGTTTTACAGACACAAGGACAGACGAGGCTCGCACACACACACGCACACGCACACACACACAGAGGAAACACTGTGGTCATCATAGCTGCCTGGATTGACTCAAACCACAAGCCTACTTTTTCTGACCCGTTGCCAGGTTGTGGTGTATCATCTTTTTGTCTCCACCCGGGTGTGATCCGGACTGAGCTGGGTCGCCATGTGCAGGGTTGGTTCCCCCTGCTGGGGCTGATGCTGAGTCTCCCCTCACTGCTGCTCATGAAGACACCCTGGCAAGGCTGCCAGACCTCCATCTACTGCGCTGTGACACCAGATCTGGAGGGACGTTCAGGATGCTACTTCAGGTGAGCATAGGTCACCTGGTCTCACACCCAGGCCTATTGGTACCACGCATGCTCACAGACTTCAAAACCAAAGAGCCAAGCTTGTTGTGATGGTTATCCATCACACTACCCCTCCCTCCAATGACCTCTTGACCAACCATCCCACTTGTGACACCATATGTGCCATCCTTGAACAGAGTGAGGGTGGAGTGCCACCTGGCCAACTGGGAGCGGGTGTTTGAAAATGTCTGGACTGGAAACTATGAAAGTCTACTGAGGAAAATGATGGCAAGTTCAGGTGTGACAGGAAGTGCAAACCCTTTCTTTTGATTTTTATGTCGACCATTCACAGTTGCGTCCCACATTGTTTTTGAGCCAGAAATTTGAAACAATAAACAAATGTGAAGTAGGGAGGAAACAACAAATACATGAAAATGATGGACACTCCTCTCCAGGACCGCGAGGAGTTGGGTTCTACTTACCTGGATGATGTGGTCATCTTCAGCTCCTCATGGAAAGAGATGTCCAACTTTTGTGGAAGGTTCTGGGGTGCATTGGAGTGGGGGAGGGAGGGTGGCAGCAGCTTTGACGTTCATTGCACAAAAGTACCAGTGGACCAAGGGTGTAACTCAGTACCTGGGGTTCTCGCTGGGGAAGGGCGAGACCCTCTGGTTGACAAGGCTCCCCATAATGCAGAGGATCCACAAACCAATAGGCAGACGAGGTCCTTCCTGGGTCTAGGAGGTGGTACACCAGTTTTCTACACTTGCAAGCCACCCCACTAACCTGACCTTGAAATCAGCAGCAGTGTCACCACGGGGGGGGGCTTGTTCTTCACCTGCACTCTGTAGCCCTGATTGCCTGAAAGCATCTGTGTGAGTGCATCAGATGTTGGATTGAGCTGTCAGACAGAGAGCAGAGAGCAGAGGGAGGCGTGAGACCTGAGATCTAGGCTGCTGCCCCGGGAGACCGGGTACTCCAACACTGAAAAGGAGTGTTTGGTTCACTACCGCGGCGACGCCAGGAGAGGGCGAAGGCCATGCAGACTCTGTCATCGATTCGGCACCCTGAGGCTCACCAAGTGGGTGCACACACTGGGTTACAGAAGTAAAAGAATCAGCGATGCCCTGGCGAGCTCTGCTTCGCACATTCATCGGACTGTTCTTTCTTAGCTCATAAACCTCTCTGTAAACTATATGTATCCCCCAATGTGGGATAAAGAAAGTATTCTTATTCTCAAGAGGTGAAACGAGGTGGACAACAAGCCACTAAAAAGCAAGGTTGTAAATTCACTTTGTTTGTTGTGCAAGGTTTTACAGAGCTGCTGCTGCAGTTAATTCATGTCTGCACTACTTCCTGGTCAGGGAAAGGACCTGTCAGCTGACCCTGGTACAGCTGAGCATCTGCACCTGTGCTGTACAGGTACAAGAGTGATGCTTCAGTAACGAGATGTGTTGCTGTTGTGGTAGCAGAATCTGAAAGGATCATCATCATGTTTAATTTACCAATGTTACAAATGTTGTCATCAGTGTTCAGCGCCGTAGTGCAGTCAATGATGTTCAGTTGCTGTGAATGGAATATTCCAGTGGGAGGGACTTGGAGTACAAAATGAGGATTCAAGCTCACGGTTGGGTTCCTGGAGGGCTGCTGGGCGTCGCAGACCCGCGTCCGTCCTAAGCACTCGAGCTACTTTGTCTTAGTCTGTCAGAACGAATAATTTGGTGATTTCAAATTCAGTGCTTATTTTTTTCTGTAATTTTTCACTTTATTCATTTCACATTCTTGCACAAAGTTGCACGGATGCGAGCGTGTAGTCAAGAATGAGAAACAGACAAGGGTTTGCACCTTCCTGCTAGCTTGAGTTTGCCATCGTTCTCCTGGTGTCTGGGTCATGACATCATCGCAGGCCTGGTGTCTGGGTCATGACATCATCGCAGGCCTGGTGTCTGGGTCATGACATCATCGCAGGCCTGGTGTCTGGGTCATGACATCATCGCAGGCCTGGTGTCTGGGTCATGACATCATCGCAGGCCTGGTGTCTGGGTCATGACATCATCGCAGGCCTGGTGTCTGGGTCATGACATCATCACAGGCCTGGTGTCTGGGTCATGACATCATCGCAGGCCTGGTGTCTGGGTCATGACAGTGACAAATGATGAGAATCAACAAACCGTGTTTGTGGTTCTTATGTATTCACGTTCTGAGGGTGGGTGTTGCGTTGCCACAATGTCCTCATGAGTGACAGCAACCATCTCTTTGCAGTGACTGTGCAGAGAAGGAAGCAGCTCCGGAGGGGCGGGATGATGTGGTAGCGAGGAAACTGTGGGAGGAGAGCGCACGGTTGGTCGGATTGAAAGACGGCTCCGACCTCTGAACTCAGTCAAGAACAGGAAGTGCAGTGCCCTCATGGTGTCTGACTGAGGCATCACCGGTGATTGACAGTTGAGGGGAACCAATCAATCACAAAAGTCTGAACAAGTATAAAGTGTTTCTTTTGTTATTGAAAATGTGAGCTGGTAGTGATGTCATGTGATGTTTTCATGGGTAGGATGGAATAATCCTTGGTGATGCAATAGAAAATGACAGAAAATGACAAATTAGCTGAAAGTAAACAAATGAGCAGAAGTGTTGTCCTCTAAAACCCAGCAAACCTGAGATAAACGTCGCTTTGTTTTATTCTTCTACTGTCACCTTTGACCTTTGACCACCAGCATCTTCGCAGGACTTCTTTGTGAATGTTTATAAATGAACATTTGAGCCAAATTTGGAGAAATTCCTGAACTATCGTGTCAGCAGGGAAGGGTTGCACCTGCAGGAGGCTGATTGTTTGATTGACAACCTGTAAAGGCAGTGCCTCGGTCTACGGCCGCGGTGGCGCCGATGCTTAACCGTAGTATTATGTAATGACCCTTTGTGATGACAAGATTTCTGTCTGGTTTGTTTTTTAGGGACTGAGGTTGCGCTCTGACAAACATGATGACGTCAGCTTTGTCTTTCATAAGATTCCTCATCTGATTGCTGATTGGTTGTGAGTCTTCCCCATGATAGGGAGGCCCCTGATGTGGTCATGTAAATTTTGGTGTTGTTATTATGAGAACATAATATGAGCTAGTTAGCTATTAGCATGTAAATGTTGAATAGTCAAAGACCTAGAATGGAGCCTTGGGGAACTCCACAGGTAATTTTACACACTGTGGTTGAATAAAACAGCGTTCAAGTATCCTTTGATGGCCTTCATTTTCCCTTCTCTGACTTTGAAAGGGCTTTTATTCTGAAGGTTTGCACCTCTAAAAAGATTTTCATTTCCTACTAATTCAATTGGTCTGAATAAAGATTTGATTAGTGTATAAATAGTGTATGTTTATATTTTTGCTGTCTTTGAGTTTTTACTCTTAAATGAATTATTAACATGAGTTAAGTTTTCATCCATCCATCCCTCCATCATCCCTCCATCCATCCATCCATCCATCATCCCTCCATCATCCCTCCATGTTCCCCCTCTTCTCCTGTTCAGGGTGGTGGGGGTGGAGCCTATCCCAGCAGCCTTCCCCCTGGACAGGTCACCAGTCCATGGCAGGGCCAGCACATAGAGACAGACAACCATTGGCTCTCCCAGCCACGCCTACGGTCAATTTAGAGTCTGGATTAACCTGGTCCCTCTTGATGTCTTTGGACTGTGGAGGAAGCTGGAGTACCAGAGAGAACCCAGCAGGAACAGGGAGAACATGGAGACTCACCCAGAAAGACCCCGTGCTGCAGCCGGGGCTCCACCCACAACCTTCTTGATGGGGGCCACAGGGAGGACCACTGCTCCACCCACAACCTTCTTGATGGGGGGCCACAGTGAGGACCACTGCTCCACCCACAACCTTCTTGCTGGGGGGCCACAGGGAGGACCACTGCTCCACCCACAACCTTCTTGCTGGGGGGCCACAGGGAGGACCACTGCTCCACCCACAACCTTCTTGCTGGGGGCCACAGTGAGGACCACTGCTCCACCCTGCTACCTAACATAATTTTAAATTTCATCAATTTGTGAGTTTACTGTTTACGTCATCGTCAAATGTTCTACATCATTTGATTCAAGGGAACCTTCCTTTTCTCACTGGCGCAGCCGTCACTCATCCTCATTCATGTTCCATGAATGGCCTCAACGAGGTCAAGCCATTATTGGCAGAACCTCGTTGATGAGTTCTAGGCTGAGGCCGTCTCGTCCTCTTGTTTTCGCCAGGATCATCCTGGCGGTTCACAGACACTTTAACAAGCGTGATTTAGTCAAACATGAAGTGTACACTTCGTACACCTGCGAGTAGTACTACAGTGACACCTGCGAGTAGTACTACAGTGCCTATGGAGGACAAGACACAATTGCAGTTCAGACATACAACTGCACGTTGTGGTATTTGGGGCCTGCACAGTACTACCAACATGGTGCTTCATGTCTCTGGAGGAAAAACTGATATTAGTGTACTAATATTTGTACCACAGTTACAAGTTCACCACTGAAAACATTGGTGTACTTAAATGTGGGTTATTTGAGTGCTGCTGAATAAATCAGGTTAATCAGTTGGAAACGATGGTCACCATGAACATGGCGGTCTGACTGATATCACGTGACCTGTCTGATCTGCATCTCTCCTAAAGTGCCAGGTTCTAGTCCGAGACGTCCGCTGGTCACATGATCCTGTGAGTGCTCTGTTGTCTGTGTGATGTGAACCGGATCGGCAGTTTCAGGGTTCATCAGGTGTTGTTGCTGTGGTTACTAAAGCGTGTGGGTGATAATCTGCTGGTCGGCCTCCAGCTCTCATCCTCACCCAGACTGATGATCAGAGCTCAGTGACACCAACCCCCCACGCCCAGATTACTCTGATCCACATCGGATCCATTTCTCTGAAACCAAGGAACCCAGGAGCTGGGGGTGGGTGGTCGGGGGTCTCCAGAACACCTTCACCTGTCAGCTGAGTAGGTCCGTGTCCACGCGCTTCTGGCCGCCAGGGGGCGTTGCGGCGCTGCCGAGGAGCCGCTGAGCAGTGGGGAGTCCGGGGGAGGGAGGAGGAGTAACCGGACACCGACCGACTGAGCGGCGGCTGCCCGGTCAGACCGCAGCGGAGTTTAGCGGCGCAGCAGCGGAGCCACAACGAGGACCAGCGGCGGCGGCTCCGGTCCTCGCGGCCGGGGACTGAAACTCTCTTTGCGGCCGCGGCGCGTCCAGGGACGTAACGGAGTTCCCGTGAAGTGGAGAAGTCGCGTTGTCCGTCCGCCCCGGCAGCCTGACAGCCGCCAGCATGAAGAAGAACCACTCCGGGAAACGGGTGAGTGTAAACAGGACCGGTGCCGGTACCGACGGCCCCGCAGCGGTCGGGTTCAGGGGTGAATCCGAAGTTCGAGGAACAAAAGCCTGCAGGATTCGTTAAAAGCTTCTACTTTGGAGGCAACAAACCGCTTGCTGACTTGGACGAAACTTCCGGTTTTCAAAGTAAGGGCATTTGGGCTGTTGCTGGAAACCATTCCAGTGTTGCAGGTGTGGAGGAACACGTTTGTGATACCTGTTACACATTGCAGTACCACAGTATTATTGATGACTGACCCAGTTTCACTGCAGTAAACGGTCCAAGTCACATTTAGTGGATTTAAATAAGAAAGTGGGCCGTCAGAGACGCAGTGATTGCTAACACCACTACTCCCAGTGTGCTGGCTGGGTTTAGCTTGATGTTACACTGGTTCATGTGGTTTACAGGGACATCATAGGGAATTATAGGGTCACAGAATCTACAGCTTACAAACGTTTAAATTCTTGTGAGATGACCTGAAGACCCTGCAGGCTGCAGCTGGACCACCAGGAGGTCGGTCGGGTGGTCAGGACGGCGAGTCTGCAGGAATGTGACTGAATCTACATGACAAAAGAGGGAACCGGCCTTTTCTTCTTCACTTAAACACAAACAAACAAAACAAGAGCTGACGCGTCTCAACCAGCAGAACTGCTCCCTCGCTGTTTATCCTTCATTTACAAGTTGCATTCTTGAAGTACTTGTATCACTCTGTAAAGTGACTGGTGTTTTCTAGGGCTTAAGTGCGTTTAGATTCCTGACACTCAGTCTTTTGCTGACAATAAAGTGCTTTATACTATATATATATATATACACTATACATGTATATGGATATATATATACATATATATGTATGTATATATACATACATATATATGTATGTATATATACATACATATATGTGTGTATATATACACACGTGTATATACACACACACACATACATACAAGTTGTGTGGTGTTGCTCATGTGATATTTTAATAATTCAACATTCCTCGAACTGCTTCCTGTTTCCTGTTCCCATGTCAGGGGCAGCAGGACTCGACACCACATTCTGACAAGGTCGGCTGGATCCGAAAGTTCTGTGGCAGAGGAATCTTCCGAGAAATCTGGAAGAACCGCTTCATAGTCCTGAGGGGGGATCAGCTGTTTGTCTCTGAGAAGGAGGTGAGTCTCAGGGGGCGTATCCTGAAGGTAGCTGATCAATAGAAAAACAATCAATTGATCAGTCAGTCATGACAACACCTGATTCTTGGCTTGCAGGTCAGCAGCGTGAGCTAGCAGCCCCTCGCCTCCAGTCTCTGTGCTCAGCTAAACTCTTAGTTTTGGGCTGTTGGAGGTTCCTGGTATTTTGTCCTGTTGATTTGAGTGAATGTTTAAAGTCAAGGAATCGACAGTGATGTCACTGGTGCGTTCAAGTCATGTTGAAAAAGTGACTCACTTCCTCTCTGACAGTCACATGGGGACCTCATGGTCAGCTGAGTCTCGCTGTGGTTCAGAGGCTTCTGCTTCTGAGGTCTTTTCATGAAGCTCACATTCCTGTTGGAGCAGGAACAGAAACTCCAGCGTCTCCATGGCAACGAACAGATGGTGTCTATTCAGAAGTTTGTGTCTGTGGAGCAGCAGCACCGGTACCCACGTGCCCCGCCGTGTCAGTATGGACCTGGTTCAACACAAAGGGTTATCAGGTTATCTAATAATACTCAGGTTTCAGCCTCAAAGATCAATAATCAATAATTCCTCAGTCGGGCCGATGATCAGCCATGTGGGCTTCACTCTTCAGCAGGACCCTGCAGGAGGGGGTCAGAGGTCACTGCAGGCTATCGTTATGTAACTGAACAATTGATATTGATTATTGACTGATGATGCAGCAGTGACATCAGCAGGAGAACTTATTACAGTAAGATCCTGAGGGCATGACTGACCTTACTCACACACACTCACACACACACACACACACACACACCAATTTGCACACAGTGCACAGGGGGCCTCTCTCCCAGGAAGTGTCTCAGTTTAAAGCTGGTTAATAATGGATGCTGTTTCCATGGTGCAGTTAATCCAACGTGCGTGTGTGAGAGAGAGAGAGAGAGAGAGAGAGCGAGCGAGTCTGGAGCTGAGTGCCTTCAGACATTTAAACACTATCCTCCACAACCCTGAGTTCTAACAAATGTGTGTTGTTCCTCCATAGATGATTAATGACACTTTGATTGATCGAATGGCGATCCGTGTTTCCTGAGTATCATTGCTATGTAACTGTAAAGTTGGCATCTCCAAAAAAGTGATATCTGATTGCTTTTACATTTTATTTTGAAAGACCAACTTCAAGCTTTCTGTTTTGAGGGGTTATTTAACATTTACAGTTCGACCTCTGACCTGCAGGTGAAGGAAGCAGGGCGGGCTGACGAGGTGCTGGACCTGTCCGACTACGAGCGCTGTGAGGAGGTCAGGAAGAACAAGAGCCGCAGCAAGAAGAACCACAGCAAGTTCTGCCTGCAGCGGTGCAGCTCACCAGGGAACATGGTACACACACACACACACACACACACACACATGTAGACACATACACACACACAAACATGCGCACACACACGTAGACACACACACACACACACGTACACACACACGTAGACACACACACACAAGTAGACACACACACACACATGCACAGGCACACACACTCAGGTCTCTGCAGACTGGGGCGTAACCCTCCTCCTGTCAAATGTTCTGTTTGTCCTGTTCACATGCCTGGTAACACAAAACTACACAACTACACAAATGCAATGTAAACCCACCCAGAGAGTTTGAGGGAACTAGACAGGTGATGGGCCAAGACGCCCTGAGACGGTTTAGCTCTTAGCAGCGGGGATGGGGGTTGGGGGTGGGAAGAGCCTCCATGGAGCACCAGAACCAAGCGGCTTCATAGTGGACCGGAACATCTGGCCTGAGTTTGAGCTGGAGGTCCTGGGTCAGGATGGACCCTCCTAAGGTGGTGGAGGCCCAGCTAGGATCCTGGGCGACTCCCAGATCCAGACTAACTAACTGGTGCTGGCTAACCAAGCGTACCGGCTGCTGATGGACCACCGACAGGAGAAGGTGGTGGTGATAGATGGAGCACCAGGAGACAGCAGCACCCGAAGAAGGAGGTACTGCTTTGTACTGCAGTACCTCAGCTGTTTCTTTTTGTTTTTCACTTTATTGCAAAATGTCAACATAAACAATGTTGACATAATCATGGAAACATCGTGACATTGTTGAAACCAGGAAACTTGATTATATAAACATAACAAACAAAGGAGGAGGGATGCGAGAGTGAGCCGATCCGTCCATCAGCTGCTGAGAGCCGGTGGTGCCGCTCACCAGAGTCGCTGGGATTATCGTGTTGAGGGTGGAACTGAAATCCCACTGCTCAGCCCCCTGCTGGAGTTCTGGTTTCCCAGATGTGTGAGGGCCTGATGGAGCAGAGCAGAGCCCCCATCCTGGTGAGGACCCTCTGTCACGTTCGTGCACTGCTTAATGTGCAACAGTCCAGCCTCTCCAAGGCCCTGGGCCCCTGAGGCAGGACACCCAGGGGTCTTGGGCCCAGGGTGATGGTGGAGGTCTGGAGGCATGTTGCAACGGTGCGGGGGCAGTTTCTGTTTATTGGGGTTGTTGCTGTTCTTCCTGGGGTCCAGACACTCAAACATGCAGTCAACTAAACATAAAACAATGAGATTCAAGCTTTGAATTCTAAAACTACAACAAAGCAAACAAAACCAAAAAAAATGCATTCGATCCTTAAAAAACTCAAAGTAAACTCAGTTTATTCTTTGCTTCTGAGGTGAAGCTCATTCAAAAATACAGTTCTGAACTTTTCACTTAATCAAACACAACTTCTTTGCCAAGAATTCCTTCTTTTAATTTCTTTTTGAAGTTCCATTTATTGTCCATTGTCATGATACTTGTCCAGTGTGGTACTGCTCTCTGCACTACAGGCCTCTTGAGTGCATGAGTGAACAGGGCCACGTCTCACATTTGTAGGTGGAAGCTGTCACAACAAATGATTGGGTTTCCCAAAATGATCGAGAAGAAACAACCCTTTCACTGTCACTCTTTGATCCACTCTCATCCTCGGCAGCTCTCCATGCACCCCCTCAACGCCGCTCCTCCAGTGCAGCGGCGTGCAGCTCGGTTAGAGTCATCCGGAGTTGTGTAAGTCTTGGTTTGATGCACTCGACCACATTGTTGGGCAACAACCAAGACAGGAGAGAAGCAAAGATGACAACACAAGTTTGACTGCTGAGCCAAGTCCAAGAGTGCCGCCCCTCCCTTCAGTCCAAGAGTGCCGCCCCTCCCTTCAGTCCAAGTGTGCCGCCCCTCCCTTCAGTCCAAGTGTGCCGCCCCTCCCTTCAGTCCAAGAGTGCCGCCCCTTTAGTGAAATGCGATGACCAGGAAAGTGTTCATCAATTCAAACGTTCCGCTTTAACCTACTTTCACTAACCCAGCTAGAGACTCACATTAACTCATCATGCAGCAACTTGTTAACTCACGCAGAGTTTTCTTCAGCGACATACATTGTGATGTCAGCATAGATTTCCACATGTGCACGTTTTAGTACATGTGGTAAATCATTAACGTAGCTTGAGTATAATAACGGGCCTCGGCAACTGCCCTGGGGGACACCACATTGTAGGGTCAGCGTGTCTGAAGTTGTACCATTGAACAACACACATTGTTGATCGAAGTAAAGTAAAATCTGGTCAACTGGACGTAAGTTTATCTTAAAGACGTTTCACCTCTCATCCGAGAGGCTTCTTCAGTTCTAGTGAAGAGTGTGGAAACTCCAGCTTATAAACCTATGTGGGAGTGGTCAGTGCTATTGTGGTGGAGACGACCCTCCCGAGACTCACCTGGCCTCCCCAAACGACAGTCGTTGTGCGGTGTCAGGGAGTTTCAGGGGTGGTCGTTAGGGAGTTTCACCGACCACTCAGATGCTAATGGGCTGTGCTGGCATCAGCCGTTCCACATGGGTCTTTCAGCTGAACTCTTTGGGGAAGTTTTGAAAGGTCACCTCCTTCGTTGGGACAGCCCAACTATCTCAACATCAGAAGAGCAAGGAGAGGCAGAAAAGGAAATTTGCGCGCCTCCAGTCTCGCCTCGACCGGGAACGAGAAGCAGAAGGCCCAACCCCAGCGGACTCACAGGACAGTTGGATAAGGAACTTATCCAACAGGGAGCTCACCAGTCCTGAGAAACGCGTCCTTGCCAAAGGAATGAACTTTGCTGTCACCCCGAAACATCTCCCGACTGTGGACCTCATCACTGCCACAGAATCCGCCATCAAGAAGAACAACCTCTCCACCACAGAAGCAGATGAACTACGACTCAAGGTCACAGCGGCCCTCTCCGAAGCGAAGGTCCCCTCTGCCAACCTCTCGGTCCAGGAAAGGAAGGCCCTGAATGCACTGAGCAAAGATGAGAACATCACCATCCTTCCGGCTGACAAAGGAAGATGCACGGTGGTCCTTGACACAACTGACTACCAGGACAAGATCAGTTCTCTTCTCAGTGACATTCACACATGTGAGACCTTAAAACGCGACCCCACCAGCAGCTATAAGAAGAAAGTGGTGGAACACCTACAGAAGCTGCAAAAGGGGGAAATCATCAACCGCTTGGAGTATCACCGCCTGTACCCCGGAGACGCAGTTCCACGGATTTACGGCCTCCCCAAAATCCACAAGGAAGGTGCCCCGCTCCGACCCATTGTCAGCAGCATAAACTCCGTGACGTACAACATCGCCAAACACGTCGCCACCATCTTAGCCCCCTTGGTAGGGAAAACCCCCCACCACGTCCAGAATTCCATGGACTTCGTGAACAAGGTTAGAGAACTCAAGCTGGACCCAGATGAGACCATGGTGTCCTACGATGTGACCTCCTTGTTCACCTGCGTCCCTACCGTGGAGGCTGTGGAAACAGTGAGGAAACGCCTACAGCTGGACAACACCCTCAGCAACAGGACCAACCTCAATCCGGACCAAATCTGCCAACTTCTGGACCTTTGCCTGAACACAACCTACTTCCAGTAAAGAGGGAAGTTTTTCAGGCAAAAACACGGCTGTGCCATGGGTTCTCCCGTATCTCCTATCGTGGCCAACCTATACATGGAAGAGGTGGAACAGAGGGCCCTGACTTCCTTCAGTGGACCCTCCCCCACCCACTGGTTCCGATACGTTGATGACACCTGGGTGAAGATCAAGGTTCAGGAAGTACAACCGTTTACAGCACACATCAACTCGGTAGACGTCAACATCAAGTTCACCAGAGAGGATGTGAAAGACAACCATCTGCCCTTTTTGGACTGCGACGTCTACATTCAAGAGGACAGGAGCCTGAGGGTGGATGTGTACAGGAAACCCACCCACACTGACCAATACTTGCTTTTTGACTCTCACCATCCTCTGGAGCACAAGTTAGGTGTCATCAGGACGCTGCAACACCGAGCGGAGACCATCCCCACCAGCGTCCAAGGCCGGAAAAAAGAACAGCAGCATCTGAAAAGAGCACTTAAAACTTGTGGCTTCCCAGACTGGACCTTTGTAAAATCCTCTTCCAGGTCCAGAAAGGAGGAGAGCTCCAGGAGGAGGGAAGATGAAGAAGGCAGGAGAAAAAACATAGTGATCCCCTATGTGGCAGGGGTTTCTGAGAAATTAAGGAGAATCTATAATAAGCACCGCATCCCTGTGTCTTTTAAACCAGACAACACTCTGAGACAAAGACTGGTTCACCCCAAAGATCCCACCCCTCACAGCCAGAAAAGCAATCTGGTATACGCTGTCCGATGCAGTTAGGCCTGCACGGATCTCTACATAGGGGAAACCAAACAGCCCCTCAACAAGCGCATGGCCCAACATAGAAGAGCCAACTCTGGAGGACAGGACTCAGCGGTTTTCCACCACCTCAAGGAGGAAAGCCACTCCTTCCAGGACGACCATGTCCAAATCCTGGACAGAGAGGACAGATGGTTTGAAAGAGGAGTTAAAGAAGCCATCCACGTCAGGATAGAGAAACCATCTTTGAACAGAGGAGGTGGACTGCGACATTTCCTTTCACCTATTTACAACCAAGTCCTTTCAAAGCTTCCCCAAAGAGCTCAGCTGAAAGACCCATGTGGAACGGCTGCTGCCAGCACAGCCCATTAGCATCTGAGTGGTCGGTGAAACTCCCTAACGACCACCCCTGAAACTCCCTGACACCGCACAACGACTGTCGTTTGGGGAGGCCAGGTGAGTCTGGGGAGGGTCGTTTCCACCACAATAGCACTGACCACTCCCACATAGGTTTATAAGCTGGAGCTTCCACACTCTTCACTAGAACTGAAGAAGCCTCTCGGATGAGAGGTGAAACGTCTTCAAGATAAACTTACGTCCAGTTGACCAGATTTTACTTCGCTTCGATCTACGATGACCTGGATGAATGAGAACCTACACAGACAACACACATTGTTGCATCCAGGACAAAGAACTTTCCATTAACTTCACTGCGTCGTCTTCCAAAGGCGATGCTAAGAACTTCTTGAGTAACGACTCATGACCGATTGTCAAATGAAGTCCACGAGCGCAGCATCCAGCATCGACTTGCGATGTCAGTGCTGTGCTCGTGGACTAGCCAGCTGACACTCAGTGTTCATGCTATTTACAGGACCTGGTCTCGATCCAGGTCCTGGTCTCTATCCAGGACCTGGTCTCTATCCAGGTCCTGGTATCATCAGCTGGTTTAATGTGAGTCATACCAGCATCAGTGCGCCTGCAGTCATTAGTGTACTACTACTGGTGTTACTGGTGAGATTATGGAGTTTTGAGGGCCTCACTCGGAGACTGGTGACCCTTGACCTGGACCCTCTGGTGTCAGGAATGGGAGGTAGACAGGATCAGGGGCAGGTTCCGTGTAACACAGGAACATTTTGAAAGCGTTAAACCGCAGTATAACAACAAGGTATCATCAGCTGCATTCTTTATGGTCCAGTTAATTCTTAATGCCAATCTAACTCAAGCTAAAAGCTAGCTACCGTGAAGCAGTTCGCCTGGAACATGAATGACATGTGTGTTTGGGTTGCAGGTTCCAAACCTGGTCTTCCTGGCTGTCAGTCCAGAAGAGAAGGAGTCCTGGATCAACATCCTGAACACTGCCATCAAAAGAGCAAAAAACAGAATTCTGGATGAGGTGCGCTAAACTGTCAAAGCAGTCACACAGCTGACCGTCATTGGCTGGTCATGTTTTCCGACTCTAGTACCACACCTGTTGCTATGGTTACTGGTGAAACGATTCAACTGTCTGTTGTTAGAAAGCAGCAGGCAGGAAGTGAGTCACACAAGCTGGCTAACTTTTTCCACCCATCAATAATCTGATCAGTGGTCAGATCCACACACACACACACACACACACACACACACACACACACACACACACACACACACACAGGGCATGTATGTTTCCAGGAGTGGTGGAAAAGTCATGAACAGCTTCATATTTGACATTTTCCTACTTGCTGGTAAATGAGGAATGTTGTTTATTTCAAAGCTCAGTGAGCGTTTATTAGCAGTCATGCTAATGCTAATAAGTGTCAGTGATTTATTTTAGCGTTTCAAAACATACGTGTTTACAATCATGTAATAATGGTTGTGATGTGGAGTGAGGGGAGCTAGAGTGTGTGTGTGTGTGTGTGTGGGGGGGGTCTATTTGGCTCATGCAAACAGCTGAGCTTTAGTCTCACCTGACTGGCGTGTGCTTGTGTCCCAGGTGACAGTGGAGGACACGCAGCTGTCTCACCTGACAAGAGATCGAGTGAGGATCCCTCACACCCGCCGGCTGCCCACCAGAGGTCACCTGCTTGCTGTGGTCAGTGGGACGTCCCTCATCAACACGCCACAACTCAGACACAAGAGTTGGGTTCTTGTTGACATCTCAATATTACTTGTTTTCACAGAAGTTTCATTTTTGCATTTTTTTTTAAGTTTCAGTCTGACAAATGAACGAACTTCCTGTCCAATGTTTCAATGATTACAGCAATAAAAGCATATAAAATCACAACAACCGTCAGTGTTTGCTCACCAGTGATGAACAGGAACTCACTGCTGCTTTGTCATTTCCTCACCACATCAATGACCCACTTCCTGTCTCCTCTTCAGGCGTCCACCTGCTCCTCAGATGGGATGTTGACACTGGACCTGATCCAAGAGGAAGACATCCCTTGTCCTCAGGGACCTGATGGCTGCCGCAGCTTCAGGGTCAACCTGGACAGATCCCACCTGGCCCCGGACTGCCCTTGGTCCAAAACTGATGGTGCCGTCTCTGCCAGGACCGCAGAGACTTCGGGGAAGTCACACAGTCTTCCACGTGAGGTGGTGGGTTCTGCTCAGACGCCACAGCCAGGTCCACGCTTGACACAGGCAGAGAAAAACCGCTGTGTCTCCATGGACGAGATTCGGTCAGTGCCCTTGTCCTGCTCTTTGGCCTTGACGCCGACTGATGCGATGGCGCCCATCAACCAGCTTCAGGGGCTGATCAGCCTGAAGCTGGCAAGGACGCAGCAACTGCTCACGGAGATGCACGGGTGGGCCGATGGCGAGGCTGGGAAGGTGACGGACTCGGCAGAAGGAGCGAGAGCCAAAGCAGAGAGACTCCTACAGGAGGCGACGGCGGCCTGGGGGCAAGCCCACAAGGTTCTCGAGGAGGTGACGGAGCTGCAGGCACTGTACCGACAACTGGACTCCACCTCCCTGGTCCCCGCCACCAAGACCACCAGAGCCTGACATGACCCAGTGGAACTGGTCCTCTCTGGCCCAGGGGGGTCCAGTAGTGCAGGACCAGGATACTGACTTCAGATGAAGCTGATGAACATTGTTGAACTCTTCCGCTCCTTTGGACCGGTGTGGTCCTGCCTAAACGTCTTCTCCATGGAGGTTCTTTGAACATCTGCAGGCGAGTGGCAGGACTGATGAGACACTCAGTAAACATTTACTTACATTCACCAGCACTTGAACTCGTCAGTGACATCACTGATGAGTCACAGTGGTCGCGGCCTCGCTCATACCAACAGCTCGTGTGATGCAATCAATCCCGTTCGTTCAAGGAACTGATGTTTGTGTCTGTACTCTTCAAGCAGCTGAACGACGAAAGACACTGTGAAAATACGAAAAGGATTTCCGTGATGCAACAGGAAGTCAGAAGAGACCGAGCGCCATGATGGGAGGAAGCTGTCTGCACTGTGAATAAAGATGGCGGTTCATTTGTAACGCGTGTTTCTGTTTCTGACTCCCATCTCCGCGCTCTGGATCTCGTTGCTGTTCTTTGTGTGGCTGAATGCCACTGAGGCCAACGAGGTGATGGGAAGTGTAGTCCTTTTGTGTTGAAATAAAACCTCCATATGAACTACAACACGCAGTACATCTCACTCAATGTGTACTTATCTATTATATTATCTAGTATTGAGACTAAAGCTCAGCTCTTTATCTGTAGTACATTATATATATTAAATTTATTTATATATAAATTTAATACGTATGTGTGTATATATATATACACGTGTGTATATATATACATATATGTATATATAAACACGTGTATATATATATACACACATATATATATATATACACATATATGTGTATATATATATGTGTGTGTATATATATATACACATATATGTATATATATATGTGTGTATATATATACACGTGTTTATATATACATATATGTGTATGTATATATATATATATACACACACATATATATACACATATGTGTATATATATATGTGTGTATATATATATACACATATATGTGTATATATATATATGTGTGTGTTTATATATGTGTAACCGGTGTGGATCTCTGCGTTGTGTGATGAATCACGTCGGGACACCAGGACTTCTCAGAGGCGATCTCCTTTTATTTGGCACTGGCATTAACGAGGCAAAAACATACATTTGTCACGCATAGCATGGAGTTAGCCCCTAAACAAGTGAGACAACACAAAGATATCAGCCCCCATGTGATGGACAATATGCAAAACAGAAATACGGGTTCCCGACCACAGTGCTGCTTACCTCTCCCGTAGCATGCAGCGGCAAAAGGGGCAAGAGGTGAAGGCGGGAATGACACACAATGAGGGGCGGTGTGTCCCCCGGACTCATGTCAGGTAAACGGTTTACAATATAACTATTTACAATTTTGTGTAATTAATAAAAATCATTTCTATCAGTGTGTAATTGACCGTGCTACATATATATATATATATATATATATATATATATATATATATATATATACACATACTATTATTATTATTATTATTATTACGGTTAAATGACATTTATATGGGGTTGAACTTCCAATTGACCAATGGTTGGAGCGATGACGTGGCAGCCTGGTGGAGCAGTGGTCCTCCCTGTGGCCCCCAGCAAGAAGGTTGTGGGTGGAGCAGTGGTCCTCCCTGTGGCCCCCAGCAAGAAGGTTGTGGGTGGAGCAGTGGTCCTCCCTGTGGCCCCCAGCAAGAAGGTTGTGGGTGGAGCAGTGGTCCTCCCTGTGGCCCCCAGCAAGAAGGTTGTGGGTGGAGCAGTGGTCCTCCCTGTGGCCCCCCAGCAAGAAGGTTGTGGGTGGAGCCCCGGCTGCAGCACGGGGTCTTTCTGGGTGAGTCTCCATGTTCTCCCTGTTCCTGCTGGGTTCTCTCTGGTACTCCAGCTTCCTCCACAGTCCAAAGACATCAAGAGGGACCAGGTTAATCCAGACTCTAAATTGACCGTAGGCGTGGCTGGGAGAGCCAATGGTTGTCTGTCTCTATGTGTTGGCCCTGCCATGGACTGGTGACCTGTCCAGGGGGAAGGCTGCTGGGATAGGCTCCACCCCCACCACCCTCAACAGGAGGAGAGGGGGAACATGGAGGGATGGATGGAGGGATGATGGAGGGATGGATGGATGATGGAGGGATGGATGACAGTCAAGCCACACCCCTTCAGTAGCAGCTGAATGAATTTAGAAATTGTAAAATAAGAAGTAAATTCCAAATAAATGATTGCACCTGTCCAGTTCGCTCCCTCCACTTCATTCTTTGACAGTGCCATGAATTTCTTGTTTCATTCACTTCTTGATTCTGGCAGCTTCAGTAGAACAAGACGTTTTGGAGGATCAGCTGTCCTGCAGCGCCACCACACGGTCAAAACAAAAAGTGCAGCCATCTGCAGCTATCGCCATCTTTTAACATGAATCCAGTGTTTACATGTTGTTGACAAACAGGAAGTCACTGACGTTTGTTTTTGAAAGGTTGAATTGGCTTCAAATTAAAACCATTAATCTGACAATCTGCTGATTAAGCAGTTTTCCAAGGATAAAAGCAGTTCTCAATTCAAAACATATTTGCAACCCCCAAATTTTTACATTCATGTATGAAATATTTTTGCCATGGCAACAGCACAGCAGGACACAGGGATATTAAGATTTTCTTTTTATTATTCAAAAACACGCTGGTGACATCATCACGTGGTCAAAACACAGGAATAAAAAAATAAAGTCAAAGGATTCAAAGCTACTGAGACCAGTTCGGTTCTATTTACAGTCCAGGACCGGGACCGAGCTGAGACCCACCTGACGGCTGAGGGGAGGGGGTGGTGCTAAAGCTATGCTGTGAAGAACCCAATCAGTAATCAATAATCAGCTGATCAACACAAACAGAGTGATGTGGTGATGTGGGCACGAGAGTCTTCAGGGGCCCTGGGGGGTCACATTATCAGGAAACACGAGACCTTTGACCTGTAAGTCAACAAAAACGCCATTGCTCAGTGTCAATGGCGTTTTTGTTGCTAGGTTACTGATGGATTATCCAAACCTGACAGAACACCAGAGACTGGAGACAGATTATTGATCATAAAATGCCAGGTTACTATTAAACTATACTTTTACCAGCAGGTCTGTAATCATTACCATTATTGATAGGAGGATTATTGGAGAATCAGTGATCATGAAAAGTGATTGGCAAAGTGCCACTGAAAGCACGTAAAGAGGCGGAGTTAAGACTGTGCCATCATCAATGACTGGAGGGAGGGGTTTTATTCATGACGATGTTGTGATGGTGGCTCGCCGGCCATCACACGTCACTGGCGTCTCCATTGTTGACGTTGGCGCTGACCATCAACTCACATGCGTTCAGATTCACACAAACTTATTGCCATGTTTGTTTATCATGACACGTTCGCCACCAAGACTTTGATACCGTCACGGCAACACCAACCTGTGGTCCGTCGCCCCCTGCCAGGACGGTGCCACCGCTCAGTCTGGATCAATAAAGACTCTCGCTTTTTCTGATCAATCATCTGTAAAACTAAAATAATCAATAATAAATGATGTCCGTCCCTGTCCCGTGAAGGCTGGATCATCTGTGTACTGATCAGCTGATCAGGATTCAGTTTCTTGTCCTGGAGGAGGTGCTCAGCCAGGGTCAGAGGTCACTGGAGGACGGGGTCAATACGATTCAACTACTCATCATCTTCATCTCCATCATCACCTTCATCCTCAACATCTCTCTTCCTCTTCTCCCCCCGAACGGCGTCATCATCTGATGGACAGGAAGTACAAACACTGATGTGACGGTGCTCACGATTCTCTTTCTGGTCTATCATGCCGTTACAGCGTCACGCTGCTCTCCTCAGGAACGCAGCCGAGCAAAGACGAAGCTAACAAACGCGGCTCTCACCAAGCGCCGGCTCCTGTTCTGACACGCCCACAAACAGGTAGACCTTGAAAAACAGCCGATTTCACATAAATCTGAGGCGAAACACCAACCTCCATCATCCTCGTCGTCCTCCTCCTCCTCCACGTAATCGCCGTCGTCCTCCTCGTCCTGCCGACAAACACGCCGTCAGTGACTCAGACAGCTGAACTTCCCCTGGAGGATCGAGTTCTATTCTATCGGCTGATGGAGACGCAACTCACCTGGATTCCCTCCTTCATCAGATAGGACAGGCCCACCTCCTCCTCCTCCTCCTCCTCCTCCTCCGAGCCCTCCTCATCCTCATCTTCCTCGTCATCATCGTCGTCTCCATGGGGACCAGCTTCATCATCCTCTGGAACATGGCAGTCAAACACAACATTTTACATGCGTCATCCACCAACCTTTCTGAAAGAAAGAAGCAGCACCGGGTAACCGCCACACGGAGGAGGTGCCACAACTGTTTACGTCTGATGCCCAATTCCAAAATCATGCCACCAGGTGGCGCTACCACTCATCTGCACCGCTCCAAATTTGTTAAACATCACCCTCAATAGGTTTACAAGCAACCCTCCAAACATGAACACCTCGATCGCATGTTAGCGAGGTGGAGGTCAAAGTCATAACACGCCGGTCGTGTTACCACAGAAACTCGACACCTATGCGAAGTACTTCACGGCAGCGTTGAAGATATGGAGACACGTCAGGATATTGCTGGACGTCTTTTGAACTGCCTCAATCATCACGCCCATGGCTATGTGATGACATCACAAAGACAGAAGTTGCAGTGAGTGGCGGTGTTGAGAGAGCGGCATGCATTACCGTTGTCGGCCTCTGAGTCCGGCACCTCATTGTCCTCCTGGTCGTAGCCGTCCAAGTATGTCAGCTGAGGCAGCAGCTCGAACACGCCTTCCCGGTAGTCATCCAGAGTGGTGACCTCACAGCTGTACAGGTCAAGACTCCTCAGGTTTTTCAGGTTCTGCTGCAGAGTCACATGACAACAGCGAGCGTCAGTCGACCTGCACGCAAATGGTAAGACTGTTTACCAACAGCACCATCAGTCATCAGCCATTCCAACGGTGTATTCCAGACACAAAGGGCCACCGCCTCCAGCTATCAGGCTCCTCCCCTGTGGAACCGTCTCCCAGTCCTGGTGCAGGACTCAGACCCCCTCTCTACATCTAAGAGCAGAGGTAAAACTTTCCTCTCTGATAAAGCTGACAGTAAGGGGGGGCTCAGGCAAGCTCCGCCCCCTAACTCTGCCCCTAAAGGCTTCGACTGGCAGGGTTCTCCCACAATGCACTGGGTTCCTCCTCCTTCCTCCTTCCTGTCTCACAGCTGCAGGTCACTGACTGGACTTCTTCCTCTGAGTCCTGGTGTTTCTCACCTCCCAGACCCCTGACTGATGCTGCTGGAGGAGGAGGCTGCAGACCTGCAGAGCCTCAGGCTGACACCTCCTACCACTACTAGTACTGGTACTAGTACTACCTAGCAGTACTACCACTGGTAGTTCTGGTACTTGTAGTACTGGCCCAGGAGGTGGCGCTGCTGCCATTGTTGACACCAGTTTAGTAATAAATCCCAAACCAGAAGAAGTTTCCATTCCTCTGAAAGCCTGATTCTCAGTTTGTCTCCTCCAGCCTGGAAACTCTCCAGCCTCTCTGATTGATGATTGAGGACCGTCCTCCTGGTCCTGACTCTGGATTCTGATCTGAATTCTCAGAGTTTCTATCAGTTTAGTTCTAAATCAGATCAAGTCATGATTGGAGGAGACTTCAGTATTCATGAGGATGTTGATAACCACAGTCTGGTACTGCATTTCTCTCTCTCCTAGACTCAACTGGTGTCCATCAGTCTGTCCATGAACCCCCTCACTGTCACAACCACACCTCCACCTCCTCCTAACATGTGGAACTGAAGCTGAACATCTGGTTGTGTTTCCACAGAACGCTTTTATCAGACCACCAATCAATCACTTTGGAATTTGGACTGATCAGCTACACTCCACTCAGGAAAACTGTGGTTTCCAGATGTTTGTCTGATCAGGCCACACCTGGATTTAAGGAAGTGATTCCATTGACACTAAATTCAGTGTCTTGTCCCACTGTAACAGAGGACGCTGTTGTCCACCTTAGTCCCTCCCAAACTGATCCTTTTATCCATAGAGCAGCAGCACCTTAGCAACAACTCTGGACTCTACTGGCCCACTAAAACAGAAAACTATGAATCCAAGGACACAAGCACCTTGGTACGGTTCTGGAACCTGACAGCTTCAACAAGAAACCAGAAACTGGAGAGAAGATGGAGCTGCTCCAAACTGGAGGAGTCACATGGAGTCTGGCAAGATGGCCTTAGAACCTAGAAGAAAGCCCTTGGTAGAACCAGAGCAGCCGACTACTCAGCACTAATAGAGGAACTCAAGAACAACCCAGGTTCCTCTTCAGTCCTGGAGCCAGACTGACAGAGAGCCACAGCTCTACTGAACCAAGTAGTCCTGTTTCTCTGGGCAGCAAAGAGTTCATGGACTTCTTTAATGACAAAATTCTCCTGATTAGAGAGAAACTTCTTCTCCTGCTGCCATCAGCTGACAACATGGCCCCTAGAACCCAGAACCTTAGAGGCAGCTGGAGGACCAGACACACACTTGGATAGTTTTTCTCCCATCAGCCTTCATGAGCTCAGTTCAATAATGTCCCCCTCTAAACCTCCACCTGTCTCCTAGACCCCATCCCAACTAAGCTGCTCCAAGACTCTCTCCCCTCGTTAGCCCCTCCCTCTTAGATATGATCAATGTGGCGCTGGTATCTGGTTCCGTCCCTCAGTCCTTTAAAGTAGCAGGAATTAAACCCTCCTCAAAAACAAGCCTGGATCCAGAAGTTCTACCAACTACAGACCAACATCACATCTTCCTTTTCTCTCCAAGGTTCTGGAGAAAGCAGCTGCTAAACAGCTCTGTGACTTATCCACAGCAACAGCTGATTGGAGGATTCAGTCAGGTTCCAGGTTCATCCTAGCACAGAAACAGAACTAGTCAAAGGTACCAGTGACCTCCTACTGGTACCAGATGAGGGACTGGTCTCTGTGCTGGTCTGATCAGATCTCAGTGCAGCTTTGGTACCATTGACCACCATATCCTTCTACAGAGACTGGAACCTGTCACTGGTATGAAAGGAACCACACTAAACTGGTTCAGGTCATATTTACTAGGTCATCTCAGTTGGTACTAGTTAATGATGGTTCCTCTGAGACCACTACAGTCAGTTCTGGTGTTCCACAAGGGTCTGTGCTTGGACCAGTCCTCTTCACCCTGTCCCTGCTTCCTCTAGGTCACATGATCAGGAAACACTCCATTAATGTTCACTGCTATGCAGACGACACTCTGGACTCATCAATGATCCACATGGAACAAACCAGCTGACTGAACTGGAGGCCTGTCTGAAGGACAGGAAACATGGAGGACCATCATTTCCTTTATTAAACTCTGACAAACTGAAGTTCTTGAGCTGGGCCCAAACACCTGAGGACCACCTGATCTGATGAGACAGGTACCCTGGATGGCACCACCCTGGCCCCCAGCACCACCGTAGGAACCTAGGAGTTCTCTTTGACCAGGACCCTTCAACTCCCACATTCAACAAACCTCCAGGACGCCTTCTTCCATCTACGTAACATCGCTAAGATCAGACACATCCTGGCTCAAGAAGACGCAGAAAAACTAGTCCCTGCTTTTGTCACTTCCAGGCTGGATCACTGCACCTCCCTCCTACCAGGCTGGACTAACAGGTCCCTAAAGACTCTCCAGCTGGTCCAGAACGCTGCTGCCCCCCTGACTAGAACTGGTAGCAGAGACCAGGTCTCTCCTGGACTGCTTCTCTGCATGGCTCCCTGTCAGATTCAGAACAGAATTTAAAATTCTCCTTCTACCATCAAAGTCCTCAACAGTCAGGCTCCTTCATCCCTGACAGAGCTCCTAGTCCCCTATGATCCAGCTAGAACCCTTCACTCCCAGGATGCAGGGTTCCTGCTGGTTCCTAGAGTTCTAACAGTAGAATGGAGCCAGAGCCTTCAGCTACCAGGCTCCCCTCCTGTGGAACCGTCTCCCAGTTTCAGTCCAGGACCCAGACCCCCTCTCTAGGTTTAAGAGCAGACTTAAGACCTCCTTGTTGATCAGGCTTATAGTCAGGACTGCTTAGGCTGGCCCTTAGATCTGCTGCTCTAGGCTCAGACTGCTGGGATCTCCCATGATGCACTGGGCTTCTCTCTCCTCCTCCTGTCCTCAGACGTGTTACTAACTCCTCTTCTTCTCCCCTCATCCCAGATCCTGGTGCTGCTGGAGGAGGCTCCAGACCTGAAGAGGCTCCAGCTGCCACCCGTAGCTCCACCTGCTCACGTCCCCGTCTGTCCATCAGTCTCTCCTCCTTTCTCTGTCTTTGTCTGTCCATCAGTCTCTCCTCCTTTCTCTCTCTCTTTATCTCTGTCCCTCTCTCTCCTTCTGTCTCTCTGTCTTCCTCCATTCTCTGTCTTTGTCTCTGTCCATCTGTCTCTCCTCCTTTCTCTCTCTCTTTATCTTTGTCCCTGTCTTTCCTTCTGTCTCTCTGTCTTCCTCCATTCTCTGTCTTTGTCTGTCCATCAGTCTCTCCTCCTTTCTCTCTCTCTTTATCTCTGTCCCTCTCTCTCCTTCTGTCTCTCTGTCTTCCTCCATTCTCTGTCTTTGTCTCTGTCCATCTGTCTCTCCTCCTTTCTCTCTCTCTTTATCTCTGTCCCCGTCTTTCCTTCTGTCTCTCTGTCTTTGTCTCTGTCCATCAGTCTCTCCTCCTTTCTCTCTCTCTTTATCTCTGTCCCTCTCTCTCCTTCTGTCTCTCTGTCTTCCTCCATTCTCTGTCTTTGTCTCTGTCCATCAGTCTCCCCTCCTTTCTCTCCCTCTTTATCTCTGTCCCTCTCTTTCCTTCTGTCTCTCTGTCTTCCTCCATTCTCTGTCTTTGTCTCTGTCCTGCTCTCCTGCTCTCTCTCCGTCCCCACTGATCCTGGATCTGCTCCACCTTCCTGCTGGTAAAGGAAGGTTCTGGTGGCTGCTGTTGCAGGATGTGCTGCTGATGGAGAATTGTTGGGTGGAGGTTCATTGAAGGAGGGAGGTGCTGGACCTGCTCTACTTGGACAGAGTCAGGACAGAACTTTGGTTGGGGTTTGGAGCCACACTAATGAACCTGACTTGACTTGACTCTCAATATGGACCCCAAGAACCAGCTTTTCATCCAATCAAACACCAAGGTATTTGTAGCATCAAGTACCAACTTTAATCCTACCTGAGATATTTACAGTCTGCAAGTACAAATATGTAATTGCTTCTTCCACTGATGTAGCAGAGGTGTATCATCTGCAACCTTTGTTTGCTTTGGACCCTACCTCAATGATTTATATTAATGGAAAATAAAATAGGGCCCAGAACTGACTCTTGTGGCACACCCATTCTTACTTGTTTCAAGGACGAGGTACATCTATCTAGTGCCACACACCGACTTCTACCTCTCAGGTAATTGTATAGTTCATCTACTCAATGGCAGGAACCCTTATCCTTCCTCCCAGGAACTTTGGGTCCCAAGTCACAGCGCGACTTTCATGCCGTTTCAATGGCAACTGCTCCTCCAGGTGGAAAGACACAGTACTACAACTGAGTGTGTGCATATGGGGCTGGGGGGCCTTGTGTGTTCCCCCAGCCAGTCAACTGGCCTTCATTGATATCTGTATAAATAAGATTGACTTGTATCACCATGACAACACAGGAATGTTCTGGACGCCACAACAATGATGCAGCGTTAAGCCGTTGAAATCACCACCTTTTGTCTTAGAAAGGAACAAAATATTCAAAGTCTGCCTGAAATGAACAAAGTTCAGACAAGGTCAGACCCAGTGGTCGAGCTGGCGCCAGCTTCCTGAGACTCACCAGGGCCTCAATGGCGTTCAGATCTCTGATCTTGTTCCCACTCAGGTTGACGTAGGTCAGGCTGGGACATTTCTCCGCCAGCGAGTCCAACCCTCCGGAGATGGCATTGTCACTGACCTCCAGCTGAAACACACACAGCCGTCACACCAGAAATTGCAGCAAGGCATTGTGGGAACAGGAAGTAGGGGCTGACCTTGCGTAGTTTGGGCAGCAAGGGCAGTTTGGAAAGCGAGCTGAGGCCGACGTTCACCATGCTGAGGATCTCCAGCTCCGTGTATTCGTCCGTCAGACCCTCCACCTCGCCATCAGCTGACTGACAGCTGTCCACCACCAGCTCCACCACCTGCACGCCACCATTACAACACGAACCACAAGTAGAGGTGTTAGAGCAAGACCCCCCATGCCACATCACATGACTGATGTTCCTTTACCCATCCTGCCCCTCATCATTTAAAAGAACTTCAAAATAAACCCAGCTGATGGTCTACTTCCTTCAAACATACAAGACAGAGTTAATGAGGTGTGTGAATGAGCTCAGAACCCTTCTGGATACTTGGATCTGAACTTGTCCCCAAACTCCTCCCCCTCAGTATCTCTCTCTCTCTCTCTCTCTCTCTCTCTCACAGGAGGATTTAATTTCTGTTTGGGGCGCAGCCGAGGTGGGTGGGAAGTCAGGCGGAGTTGGTCTAAGCTAACCATTTAACGGACACCAGGGCGTGTTCGCGGTAGTGTACATGGGCCGAACCGAGCAACGGAACCAGTAGAATTGGAAACATATCGAACCACGTTGTAATCTTGCAGTTTCGTCGCTCTTTAAGCGACCGAAGGAAAAAGCAGCGGGCCCGTGAGCGGAGTCCGGTGTGACGCGCAGCGTTCAAGCCAACGTCACGAAACTCCAAACAAGATTCATCGAGTACCGTTCCCGCCGAACAGCAGCACCGAGCTCGGTGCTGGTCCCGGCCGCGGGCTGCCACGAAGCTGCTCCGCGGATCCTCCATGTTGTTGCGCCGCTCCGGTTTTTCGGGTCAAAATGTCGGCTGTTCCCGGCGGCGGGAATGTTCCCTGAGCTGGCGGAGGAACTTCGCAGCTGCCGCGGGACCGCGGCGTCGTGTTCACGGTCGAGTCCGCGTCCTCCACGAGTTCATCCGGGGAATGAAACAATGAGGTGGGCGCTGACGGGTACAGACCTCTGCGGGGTTCCGGCTCCGCAGCTCCAGACTGACCCGCTTCTTCATCTCCATTTTGCGGCTCTAAAACAAAGAAGCTGAAAGAAAAAGAGAAAGTCGCGCCGGTGGTGGCGGAGTATCGCGCTGCTGCGGCAATGACGGACGCTTGGCGACGACTACGCCTCCATGTTCCCTCCGCTCCTACCTCGGCCACGCCCCCTTTGTTAATATTCATGAGCTCTATAATGCGCGTCTCCAATTGGCCCAAGGACGTGCCACTCATTAAGTCCCGCCCACAGAGCGGTGTCCTCGCTGCCATTGATTTAAATTACTGCTGCGTATATTTACGTAGCCAATAGGAGGGCGACTCTGACATGTTTAAACTTCAGACACGCCCCTTCTTTGTCTTCGCTGCCGCTCAGCCCAAACGTTCAAACCAGGGAACCGAACCAGGGACGCCAGTCAAGGCCCTGTGGAGTTGCTGAGCTTCTTTATTTTCTACAAAAGAACATTTAGAGTTGTTTTTTTTTTGCTTTTATATTTAAACCATTTCATTTCAACACCTTTCAGAGGGGAAATGTTTGTAGTTTTTGGATAAAAGATGTTGCATTCAAGTGTTTTATTTTGCTGAGCTCATGTTACCATGGTGATATTACCAGGAACACTTAAAGATCAGCACACCCATCATTGATTATCTCAAGATCAATATACTGGGTCAAGAACTCATTCATATATGTTAACAGGGAACTGGGACATCTGCCGGAAACAGACATTTATACTTTATGTCCTACAAACGTTCCTGGTTGGTCCAGGGAACATTCAGATGGTCTGGGAACAATTATAACATTCCTTTGAGATTTCTTGTAGAATACTGAGTAGAACTAAAAGAACATTCTTAGTTGGTCTGCTAAAGGTTCGATCCTACAAACATTCTGGGAAAGTCGTGAAAAGCCCAGATGGAACATCCTGCATCAATGACGCTAACCCTTTAAAGAGCAGCGTTAGCTAGCCGAGCAGAACGCTTTGATTGGGTTCCTCTCAATAAGTCATTCCAGGAAAGTTTGTCAAATTTAGAGTTTTTGGAGGACATTCCATCCTACGAGTGACCATTCCTTACATCGAAGGACTCTTGGGAGGATCAGGAAAGTCTCGCTCCAGTAGTTCATTAAGATGTTTTGTTGAACCTCATCTCTGACTCTCAGAGTTCAGACGTTCAGTATAAAAGTCTTTCAAACATCATGTTGTTTCCAACACCAGTAAGACAGAAACCAGTGGGTTTTACAGGATTCAGCGCTCTAGAACTCTCAGGGAGGAGCTCCAGCCTCCTCTGTCAGCTCCTCTAGCATTGATACACCTGAGCGTCTTCCTGCCAAGAGAGGAGACGATACCGTCCCACAATTCCTTGCTGCAGCACCTCTCTTTCTCTCTCACTCTCTCTCTCTCTCTGTCTCTGTGTCTCATGAAGACTGTGAATGCCAGTGATAAGAGTGGACCATCAGCATCAATCGTCACTTTTCACCTCTGGGGGATTTTAGCCACTTAAAACCAGGAGGATGAACATCCAGTTGCTTTTCCATTATTCTTTACATCCTAACGTCACCAGCAACTGTCCTCTTCACACTTTCTGATAGTGATAAAAATGTTTAACATGATTTCAACAAGGGAGGCCCGGTGGAGCAGAGGTCCTCACGGTGGCCCCCCAGCAAGAAGGTTGTGGGTGGAGCCCCGGCTGCAGCACGGGGTCTTTCTGGGTGAGTCTCCATGTTCTCCCTGTTCCTGCTGGGTTCTCTCTGGTACTCCAGCTTCCTCCACAGTCCAAAGACATCAAGAGGGACCAGGTTAATCCAGACTCTAAATTGACCGTAGGCGTGGCTGGGAGAGCCAATGGTTGTCTGTCTCTATGTGTTGGCCCTGCCATGGACTGGTGACCTGTCCAGGGGGAAGGCTGCTGGGATAGGCTCCACCCCCACCACCCTCAACAGGAGAAGAGGGGGAAGATGGAGAGAGGGAGGGATGGATAAATGGATGATGGATGGATGGATGGATGGATGATGGATGGATGGAGGGATGATGGATGGATGGATGATGGAGGGATGGATGATGGATGAGGGATGATGGATGGATGGATGGATGATGGATGGATGGATGATGGATGGATGGATGGATGATGGAGGGATGGATGATGGGTGGATGGATGAGGGATGATGGATGGATGGATGGATGATGGAGGGATGGATGATGGATGGATGGATGAGGGATGATGGATGAGGGATGGATGGATGGATGGATGATGGAGGGATGGATGATGGAGGGATGGATGATGGATGGATGGATGAGGGATGATGGATGGATGGAGGGATGATGGATGGATGGATGAGGGATGATTGATGGATGGACGAGGGATGGATGGATGAGGGATGGAGGGATGGATGATGGACGGATGGAGGGATGAGGGATGGATGGATGATGGATGGAGGGATGAGGGATGGATGGATGATGATGGATGATGGATGGATGGATGGATGATGATGGATTGATGGATGATGGATGGATGGATGATGATGGATGATGGATGGATGATGGATGGATGGATGATGATGGATGGATGGATGATGGAGGGATTGATGGATGATGATGGATGGATGGATGGATGATGATGGATTGATGGATGATGGATGGATGGATGATGATGGATGGATGGATGGATGATGATGGATTGATGGATGGATGGATGGATGGATGGATGGATGATGATGGATGGATGGATGGATGGATGATGATGGATGGATGGATGGATGGATGATGATGGATTGATGGATGGATGGATGGATGGATGGATGATGATGGATGGATGGATGATGATGGATTGATGGATGGATGGATGATGATGGATGGATGGATGGATGGATGATGATGGATGGATGGATGGATGGATGATGATGGATTGATGGATGGATGGATGATGATGGATGGATGGATGGATGGATGATGATGGATTGATGGATGGATGGATGGATGGATGGATGATGATGGATGGATGGATGGATGGATGATGATGGATGGATGGATGGATGGATGATGATGGATTGATGGATGGATGGATGGATGGATGGATGATGATGGATGGATGGATGATGATGGATTGATGGATGGATGGATGGATGGATGGATGATGATGGATGGATGGATGGATGGATGATGATGGATGGATGGATGGATGGATGATGATGGATTGATGGATGGATGGATGGATGGATGGATGATGATGGATGGATGGATGATGATGGATGATGGAGGGATGGATGGATGATGATGGATGGATGGATGATGATGGATGATGGAGGGATGGATGGATGATGATGGATGGATGGATGGATGGATGATGATGGATGGATGGATGGATGGATGATGATGGATTGATGGATGGATGGATGGATGGATGGATGGATGGCTGATGGATGGATGGATGGATGATGGATGGATGGATGATGATGGATGGATGGATGGATGGATGGATGGATGGCTGATGGATGGATGGATGGATGGATGGATGGATGATGATGGATGGATGATGATGGATGATGGAGGGATGGATGTTTTCAATAAAATGCAACAGTATTTCCTCAGTCAACTGTGTATCTTTGATGAGGCCATTTTTAATGTTCTGATGTTCTCGCCCACCTCTTAATGACCTCAGAACCGTTTTGCCAGACCGTGGAAGATTTGTGCAGCTGGTTTGATAAAACAGCATCAACAAACACTCAGGAGGAGTCTGTCCAGGATGTCAGTGAACACCAACATCATCATCAAGAGCAGGAAATGTTTCAATCTTCAATTCTACAAACATGTAGAAGTCATCAATCCCCCAAAAATGTTTGGCTCTCAATTCATTGACTCTTTTTTTATAATTGCAAAAATATATCAACTTGATAAAGAAACTCTTTAGATCAAAAACTGAGTGGACACTGTGTTTGTCAAGAACAGATATTAAGTCTCAACTTCACCTTCTTTTTTATTAGCATGTTAGCTCATGCACAGAGATGCAGACAGCTGCTTTCCTGTGGGTGGACCTGATGTCACATGATCACTAACAGCAAAATAAGAGTGAGAACCTCGTACATGGAGAGGAAAGGGTTAAGATATGACAAACTGAGAGCAGCTGCTCAAGAATCATCCAGACAACACAAACATGGAAACATGGACATGTCGCTGACCCCGAGGGAGGACAATGATGGACGGCTTGTCAAAGAGAGTTTGAATGATCAGACACACACACCTGATCACATGATTATCTCAGCAGATATTTACCCGCCATATTTACGTCTTTGACAGCAGGAAGCAGATGTGTGGTTTTTATTGGGGTCAACCAAACCTTTAATGTAGTAACCATGGAAACAGACCTGGCTGATGCTGATTGTCTGAAGCCCTACCATGTGTTTCTTTTCACCTGTCTGGTGGGGGACTGGGTGGGTGGAGCTTGTGAGTGTCAGGTGTTGTCCATCTCACAGATTTCCAAATGAAATGTGTTAATAGTCCTTTGCTGTGGTTGGCTGTCCAGTAAGCAAAGCCCCACCCCCAACAGTCAACAGCGTACAGATACAAACACCTCGTCACTCTGCATCAAATTGTGAGTTCAAGCGGTGGTAGCGTGTGTGTGTTTTCATGTGACGTGTCAGAGAACGTGTTCCTGTAACGGCAGCGTGTGCAACACCTGGTCCAGCAGCTGCAGAGCTCGGTGCAAGTGAACCTCCAGCCAACAGGGCGTGTCCTTGATGCTCTGCCGTGGATAATCGCACCCCCAACCTTTAACAAAGCTCAGACGCACGATACACAACCTGCGCAGCTCGTCCACGCCCACACCTGCCGCTGAACACACACCTTGAATAACTTTGATGTTATTTTACACCTCAAACAGCAGGAAAGGTGAGAGAAGAACAGGCAGGACTCACCCATGGAGGTACAGACGCCCGCCCTGCCGGTCCCACCCACAACAGCAGCTGCTTGCTGCTGCATCCGCCTGTGACACTGTCTTAGGTCAAACACCTGGAGAGACAGACAGGTGAGAACCGTGTGAGACAGAGACTGTCACTATAACAGCTGCTGTCTGCATAGAGGCACACCTTGATACACGCTCCTGGGTAGATCTTGTGGACACCGTCTCCAGGTCCTTGGCCGGCCACCTGGTCCAGGTAGGAACTCTGGACGAATACAGAGTGATCACTGAGGCAGCGCATCCAGATGTCCCCTTCCCCTCGACACTCCAGCTGAACCCCTCGACCGATGTGCAGCCTGCACACCAAGAGACAGGCAGATGAAGGTCATCAAGTCTGATGAGATATCAGACAGGAAGTGGACAGAAGTCCACAAAGGCTAGGAGCTTTCCAATGCTGCGACATAGACGTGTCACCTGGCTCGGTGGCTGGCGGCGGTGCGGTGGACGTTACTCAGTTGTCCCAGACAGAAACGATCCCCCCCTGAAGGGTCCACATATCCGTCCACTGTCACCAGGGAAGAGCTGGACTGGACTTTAAACATCTCACCAACCTGAACGTCCAACTCAAAGTAGGAGATGGAACACCAGAACTCTGGACCTGGGACAGAGGACAGCATGGATCAGTGGAGCAGGGACAGAGGGGTAGGGACAGTGGGGGAGACTGTCCTACCTGGGTGGTTGGACACTGGCTGTGGGTATGGAGCAGTGCTGTGGTGCTGGGACCCTGCACAGACAATACTAATTAGTTCCCTTCTACACCAAGATTATACCAAGATATGATCTGGTAACATGGCGGCGTACAGAAGTGGGTGTGATGATGATTTAAGGGAGATTGCTGGTGGCCCCGCCCACTCTGATGAGGTCCTGCAGGGCTGTAAGGGGTGGGGCTATTACCTGGCCAGGTGGCTGCGGAACAATACAGAACCAAGGTGAGCATCTGTCCATGTCCTACCCCTGATACTACTAGCTCACTACTGCTACTACTGCTACTACTACTACTGCTATGACAACTGCTATTGCTAATACCATCACTACTGCTAAGGACACCACTATCCTACTGATAATACTACTGCAGTACTATGAGCATTACTTATACAAAAAGTTTACAATGACTCTGGATACTACCACTACTAATAGCATTTATATCATCATACTGTTTATACTACTACAAATACCTCTAGCCCTCATCTCTTGATAATAATAACACTCCTGCAGAGAGCAGTACTACCACTTCTGCAGGTATTTGGGCACCTGGTCTGGCTGGGCTGCTGTAGGGGTTCTGGAGGCGTGGGGGGGCAGGGTGTGGTGATGCGCGACCCTCATGCTGGTTCTGAGATGGAATGATCTGGAGGAGTTCTGGTCCATCGCTGCCGCCATCCCCGCCTCTCCTGCTTCTGCTGCCACCACCACCTGGTGACAGAGCTGCCGCCATCAGAGGCCTCTCTGCAGAGAGGACGCAGGAAACGGACACACCCACACTGATGACACTGAAGATTTCACAACTTGTGTCTGAGTGTGTGTCTGTCCTGTGAGCCTCTGACAGGTCTCAGTCTTGAGGGACTTCCTGGTTCCATCAATTACTTTAGAGGAAGAACTGTGGAAGTTGACCCAATGGGGGTCTCTGTGCTCACCTGGAGGTGACAGAGGCATAATGGGATACATGCTGAGGGGGCGGGGCTGACTGTAAGGTTCTGGGTGGGCAGGCAGCTCGATCTGAGGACAGTCCTGTATGAACTCCTCCTTAATGAGAGGCTGAGGACCTGAGGGAGGACAGGGGCGGGGCTGGGGTGAGAGTTCTGCTGATGTGATGTGTTCTAATGAAGTTTCAATAGAGGGCACACAGGAAGTGACATGCCCACAGGAGCCATGGCACCGGCCAATACAGGTCAGAGAGTAACGAGAGCAATGAACAACACCTATCATGCACAGCAGTATGTTTACCTGCAGTGGCGGCGGCAGTGGCAGTGGCGGTGGCAGTAGCGGCGGGACACGCCACCCGCTCGTAGTGGTAGGGGTTCACGCACACGCTGTCGTACTTCAGGTCAAATGCAAACTGACAGAACTTGACGTGTTTCAGTTCATTCTTGTGGAGGTCAGGCCAACGCCACAGTCGGGCGTAGATGACATGAGGGAAGCCTTTCCTACCCGCCACCTGCAGACAGACAGGTGACACACAGAACTGGGTCATGGCCAACCGAAGTTACCATGGGAACACTGTGTGATTTTGCGTGCATGCTTGTGTGCGTAGAAGTGTCTAGGATCGACGTGACATGGCATGCAGCAGGATTTCACAAAGACGCAACTATGGAACCGGACCATCATCACCTGACTGTGTCACCTGACTACACTGCCTGATGACATCACCTAGATGCTCCAATACTAAACAGAAGAAACAGTCAGGTGCTCCGTGGTCAACAGTGTTGATAACCAGCTGCGCACATGACCTGGTGACATGATGGCGCTCGTTTATGGCATGGAATGACATCATATTATATCATATGACACGCTCAGGTGACGCTGCGGCAGTGGGTCACGGGAGAGCTTCCCTTTAAAACTAAATCTGTTGTTATTAGGGCCTGAGCCAGAAGGTACTTCACCCTATGGTGTTTGGAAGCACACTCAAACACTAAAAACTCTACAAAAATCACACTGAACGAGCTCCAAATGTCACCAAATGTCCCAGGCAGGTCAGGGGACGGGAGAGGGGGGAGGTGTCACACTGGGTTCAATGGGTGGGCGAGAGAAGATCTGTTTTGCGAGGAATTGTTTCTTTATTATTCTTTCTTATAACGTCACTTCGATCCTTAATTAGGGCCTGAGCCAGAAGGTACTTCTGGCGAAGACCCTATTATGTTTGCTCGGCAGAGCAACACATTAGCAGCACTAAAAACACTAAAAACACACACTAAACAGTGTCCCAGGCCCCCCCAACACCCATGAGGCAACTGGGCCAGACGGCCCGGAGCCAGTTTTCACATACACACCCATTCAAAACCTGGTATTATACTGTTCTTGCTCTCAATGAGTGCGCGCTATATGCGCATAATGAGCATAACGCGCATAATCTAATTTGACCCCCTGAACATGCATGAAATTCGCTGAAATTTGGCACAATCGTTCGGTATGTCTCAACATTCACTAATCAAAAACAAAAACGCCACTAAAGTCTATAGCGCCACCTAGGGAGCCACACAAAAAAAGATAATTTTTTTAAATTTCGCGCGCTATAACTCCTCACACAAAACTCCCACAAACATGGGACCAACACCGTTGGACTCGTCTCATCAAGACGAACAATTCTTACACTCTGACCCCTCACCTATCTCCAACAGAATGTCCACAAATTGGACAAAACTGTCAAAATCAGGACTTTTTTTACTCCCCGAACAAAATCTATCTCCTCCTAAACCGTAAATGCCAGGGCTTCCAAACTTTCACACATTACTCTCCCAACTGTGCTGATTAAAAGTTCAGTAAGAATAATATACTACGCGCTCGGTTCCCATTTTATAAGCCGTCAAAGTTGGGGAGACACGTTTCACGCTTACAATGGAAGTCAATGGGGAGGCCGTGTCCTCTCATGATACATACTCTCGAACAAATGCTTCTCACGTCTATACCATACATCGCACAGCTTTTAAAAACATATCACTGTATTCCTGACAAAAATCCCTACAAAAATATGGTATTTTGTGTTACTTTCGACCAACGTAGGCCGAGTTATTCAGCTTTTACACACTACATTTCTCTGAATCCTCCACTCTCTCCACTCTAGCACAGATCAAAGAAAGTGCAGCGGGGGAGGGGTTCTTAAAGGGCCAGCTGGCAGCTCTGCTCTCAGCTCTGCTCTCAGCTCTGACAGAGATGGCAGAGATTTGTTTACTGTAGTCATGGAAACCACAATTGGCGCTTCTCTGCCCTCATGTACATACTCTCAAACAAACACTTGTAGCTTCTAAACTAAAACACTCACACCTTCAGAAAACACACCATTGAATTCCTGAGAAAAAACTCTACAAACTGATGTCTTTACATTACACTTTTGACCAACATATGCAGAGTTATGACTGTGTTTATCAGTAAAACTGCCAAATCCTCCTCTGCTCTCCACTCTGACAGAGATGGCAGAGAGCGAGCAGAGAAGGGAGGGGCTCTTAAAGGGCCGGCTCTCAGCTCTGCAGTCACACTGTGCAGCGAACTGAGGCTCGTATCTCCTAAACTACAAGGCCTAGGGATTTGCCAATTACACCGTTGGATTTGGGCCGGTGTCAAGGACGCGGCCATAGGCCGCGCGGGGGCTCAGGCCCTAACAACGCTGCTTGCAGCTTTAATTAGGGCCTGAGCCAGAAGGTACTTCTGGCGAAGACCCTATTATGTTTCGAAGTCACACTCGCCACTTCAAAAGTTAATTTGACCCCCTAAACATGCTTGAAAACTCACCAAATTTGGTAAGCACATCGGGTGCGGCGAAAAATTAGATAATTAAAAAAAAAAGAGGCGCTCTACTCAATAGCGCCACCTACATACACAAAAAACCACGCCACAGACTGTAGGAATGTCCTAGAGACATGGGACCAACAACATTGAACTCGTCTCATCAAGACGGATAAATCATACACTCACACCCTTGACCTAACTGTAACAGGATGTCCACAATTTGGACACGAATGTCTAATTTTGGACAATTTTGCACCCCGAACAAAATTTATCTCCTCCTAAACCGTAAATGCCAGGGCTTCCAAACTTTCACACATTACTCTCCCAACTGTGCTGATTAAAAGTTGTTCAAGGTTAATATACTACGCGCTCGGTTTGGATTTTATGAGCCGTCAAAGTGGGGGAGACACTTTTCGCCTTACAATGGAAGTCTATGGGGAGAGCGTGTCCTCTCAGGGTACATACTCTCAAACAAATGCTTCTCACATCTACACCATACATTCCACAGCTTTTAAAAACACACCACTGTATTCCTCACAAAAATCCCTACAAAAATATGGTATTTTGTGTGACTTTTGACCAACGTATGCCGAGTTATTCACCTTTTACACACTACATTTCTCTGAATCCTCCACTCTCTCCACTCCAGCACAGATCAGACACAGTGCAGCGGGGGAGGGGTTCTTAAAGGGCCAGCTGGCAGCTCTGCTCTCAGCTCTGCTCTCAGCTCTGACACAGACAGCAGAGAGCGAGCAGAGAAGGGAGGGGCTCTTAAAGGGCCGGCTCTCAGCTCTGCAGTCACACTGTGCAGCGCACTGAGGCTCGTATCTCCTAAACTACAAGGCCTAGGGATTTGCCGATTACACCGTTGGATTCGGGCCGGTGTCAAGGACGCGGCCATAGGCCGCGCAGGGGCTCAGGCCCTAACAACGCTGCTTGTAGCTTTCATTTTCTTTTTCTTTTTTCTTTTTCTGTTATTGTGTTGTGATCAGAGGGAGGAAGTGGAGGTTCACAGTGTCTCAACCGGCGCCACATAACTCTTGAGTTCTTTAAACTTGTTGAACGCTCTGACAGATGGGATCTGTTTTTTACAGTGTAGGGACAAACTGTGAGTCACACAGACACATTCCCTTCTCACACACACACACACACACACACACACACACACACACAGAGTCTGGCTTGGTGTAGCTCCGCCCACTTCCTGTGTTTTAGACAAAACAAGCTGCTGCCCTCCTCACACACACACACGATTGTACTGTCCTCGTAAGCGAGTCACACTACAGCTTCTTAAACACACACACACACACACACACACACACAAATGAGATGATGACATCATGCCAGCAAAAGAGTCACCAGTGATTCTTCAGACAGAAATCTGTCAAGATGCTGGTTGAAGAATGTCTGCAAGCTTCAAGCAAAGCCTGATGACTCTTTGTGGCTCCTCCCCCAGTGACCTGTCATGTTGCTGTGGTAACCTAGATGATTGATAGCTATGGGGGGGGGGTGAAGAAACAAAACACACATTTGAAGAACAAATTAGTGTTGAAGAATGTTTTGTGAATGAGGTGAGCTGTGACCAGATCAACGTCATGATGACTGTTCCTGTCCCGTGGACGTTGCTTAGACGGAGCCCCAGGAGCGGCTGCATGTTCCCAGCGGGTCACACTGACACACACAAACCATCACACCTGACAATGTGACGGACAAGATGTGAACACTTCCTGGTCCCGGTCATGTGACTGCTTCTGTCTCCAGTGTTCTTGTTCTTTGATCATTATCAGGTAAAGTCATTTTGAATTCTTTCAGAAACACCAGAGCATTTGCAAGAAAGGACACAACAGTTAGCAGTAGAAACCGGAGCATGACAAAGGTCAGAGGTCAGAGTGGCCATGCTGCTTGGTCACGTCACTCATGACTTCATACTGAGACACACGTGCGAAGTTCAGATTTTGTGATTTGTCCTGGGTTAGGGTTAGCGTGGAGGACTGGAGGATCTGATTATGAACAGATCTAGACAATCATGTGTCCTGGGTTCAGCTCGGCGCCGCTGTCTCACTGGTCATCTCCTGTGTGTACCTGCAGTCGTCCGTCCAGCGTCCTCTGAATGGTCACACATTTGCTGGGATGGACGCCGTTGGTGGTGACAGCGGTGATGAGTGAGTCCAGCTCGTCCTTCTTCTCCTTCAGCTTCTTCACCAGGCTCTCAATGGCCCGTTTGGCGAAGCCCTCGTTCTCCCCGCCCTGCCGGTGGCACATCAGGCTGTGGACAATGTTGAGGCAGGCGTCAGCGCTGCTGGGGGCTGTGACGAGGGCCGCCATGATCACCTGGGTGGGCGGAGAGTTCAGAAGCGGTTTAGAGTCCAACCTGTCTGACTCTACCAATGCCAATGTTTCTGAGCAGATTTGTTAACCCTTTAATAATCGCAAGAGAGAAGCGCCCAGAGGGCGCCACAGGTCCAGCTTGAGGGTCAAGTTTAGACGACAGGTTTCTCATGAGGGTCAAACATGTCATTTCCTGTTGCTGGCACATAACTCAACTGGTGCCATGTGTTCAAGATGGATAATTAACTGTGATGATGCAAAATATGAATGACTGGGATAAAGGAACAACTTCCTGTTGGCGGCTATGGAAACAGGAAGTGCTGTAAATCTTGCAACTTTCAGTCCGGTAACAGGAAGCCCTGAAACTTTGTGAGAAATGTTTTTAACCTGGAAACTTGCTTCAAATATTCAAAATGTACAAGCAGGAAATTAAATGTTGGAGGTCAGAGGTCAGCTCACTGACGCTGCAGCGCATACATGAAGGTGTCAGTAACCTTAAACTGAGGACCCCAGACCCCATGTTGAGAACCCCTGCACTAGGTCATCAGGCTTGATTTCAGTTTCACTGTGCTGCATCATGTCTGTCTAACCTGCACACCTCTCTCTCTCTCTCCCTCTCTCTCTCCCTCCCTCTCTCCCCCTCTCTCTCTCTCTCCCTCTCTCTCTCCCTCTCTCTCTCTCCATCTCTCCCTCTCTCTCTCTCCATCTCTCTCTCTCTCTCTCCATCTCTCTCTCCATCTCTCCCTCCATCTCTCTCTCTCTCCCTCTCTCTCCTGGATCAAACTGAACCATCAAACATCTATGATCGCTTGATGCCTGTAAATGTGTCTATAATTCCGACAGTTGAGAAGGAGACGGGGAGAGAGACAGTTAAGCGAGAGAGACAGGTAAGAAGGAGACCATTGACAGGGAGACAGTTGAGAGATATGAGGGAGAGACAGTTAAGAGAGAGACAGTTGAGAGAGAGACAGGCAAGAGACAGACAGCCCCACGTACCTTCCCAGCTCCTTAACCTCTGCTGGCTGTGATCTGCTGGCTGTGATCTGCTGGCTGTGTCAGTGTGTCTGCAGGTCTGAGTGTGGTCAGTGGGGGGTGTGTCAGGCTGCCCAGACATAACAGGAAGTGAGGACATGTCTGCGCTCATAAAAATAAAGCAGCTTCAGACTCAGAGCACTAACAGAGGAATCCGTGACAAAGAGCCGATGATGGTCTGTGACGTCGGGTCAGAGTTTCATCAAGGACATGTTCAGACATTTCCTCCAGACAGGAAGAGCCACTACCTCTCCTCCCGCCATTCGTACTACAAGCTTTTATTTTGAAGGTTCACATCCTACATAGTGCTTAGTGCTTAATGACGCCTGATTAGGCAGGTGGGGCAGCACCTATAACCTGTTACCTCTATGACTCCCATAGGAGGAGCATCCAGGAGGGGGAGCAAAAAGAGGAGGAGGAGGAGCAGCATCCATGAGAGGGAGGAGGAGGATGAAAAGGAAGGGCCGCATCGAGAAGGAAGAGAACAAGCATCCATGGGAAGGAACAGGAGGCATAGGAGGAGCAGGAGGAGGAGCACTCTGGAGAAGGAGCAGCAGGAGAAGCAGGTCAAGGAGCATCCATGAGAAGGAGCAGAATGAGGAGGAATAGTAGGAGGATTTGCATCCATGAGGAAGAGGAGCATTAATGAAGAGCAGGAGGAGCATCCATAGGGAGGTGTGACCATGAGGAGGAGGAGGAGCATTAAGGAAGAGGAGAATCAATGAGGAGGAGATGAAGGATCATCCATGAGGAGGAGGAGGAGGAGGAGGGCATAGGAAGGTGGCCACATGCTGGTGAGAACCAACACACATGAATGAGCAACAAAGAGTAACAGACGTGCTCCTGCAGGAGAACTGCTTGGATTCCATTTAAACAACTGAGACGCTCCTCCTCCTCACTGCTGGTAAACCCCTCCTCCTCACTGCTGCTAAACCCCTCCTCCTTAGTGCTGCTGACCTCCTCCTCCTTAGTGCTGCTGACCTCCTCCTCCTCACTGCTGCTAAACTCCTCCTCCTCCTCACTGCTGCTGAGCTCCTCCTCACTGCTGCTAAACTCCTCCTCCTCCTCACTGCTGCTAAACTCCTCCTCCTCCTCACTGCTGCTGAGCTCCTCCTCACTGCTGCTAAACTCCTCCTCCTCCTCACTGCTGCTGAGCTCCTCCTCACTGCTGCTAAACTCCTCCTCCTCCTCACTGCTGCTGAGCTCCTCCTCACTGCTGCTAAACTCCTCCTCCTCCTCACTGCTGCTAAACTCCTCCTCCTCCTCTCTGCTGCGAAGTTCCTCCTCCTCCTCTCTGCTGCTAAACTCATCCTCCTCTCTGCTGCTAAACTCCTCCTCCTCCTCACTGCTGCTGAGCTCCTCCTCACTGCTGCTAAACTCCTCCTCCTCTCTGCTGCTAAACTCCTCCTCCTCTCTGCTGCGAAGTTCCTCCTCCTCCTCACTGCTGCTAAACTCCTCCTCCTCTCTGCTGCTAAACTCCTCCTCCTCTCTGCTGCGAAGTTCCTCCTCCTCCTCACTGCTGCTGAGCTCCTCCTCTCTGCTGCTAAACTCCTCCTCCTCCTCTCTGCTGCGAAGTTCCTCCTCCTCCTCACTGCTGCTGAGCTCCTCCACCTCACTGCTGCTAAACCCCTCCTCCTTACTGCTGCTAAGCTCCTCCTCACTGCTGCTAAGCTCCTCCTCCTCACTGCTGCTAAGCTCCTCCTCCTCCTCCTCCTCACTGCTGCTAAACTCATCCTCCTCACTGCTGCTAAGCTCCTCCTCATCGCTAATGCTAAGCTCCTCCTCCTCACTGCTGCTAAACCCCTCCTCCTCATCACTGCTGCTAAGCTCCTCCTCACTGCTGCTAAGCTCCTCCTCATCACTGCTGCTAAGCTCCTCCTCCTCACTGCTGCTAAGCTCCTCCTCATCGCTAATGCTAAGCTCCTCCTCCTCACTGCTGCTAAACCCCTCCTCCTCATCACTGCTGCTAAGCTCCTCCTCCTCATTGCTAATGCTAAGCTCCTCCTCCTCACTGCTAGTAAACCCCTCCTCCCCCTCACTGCTGCTAAGCTTCTTCTCATCGCTAATGCTAAGCTCCTCCTCCTCACTGCTGCTAAACCCCTCCTCCTCCTCACTGCTGCTAAGCTCCTCCTCGTCACTGCTTCTAAGCTCCTCCTCCTCCTCATCGCTGCCGCTAAGCTCCTCCTCCTCCTCGCTGCTGCTAAGCTCCTCCCTTTCACTTCCTGATCCTTACCTTTCACATTCCTAACCCTTTAATATTTTACTTCCACATTTAAACAAAGTTTGGTTGGCATTTTCGCTGTAAATACATTTATATTTATCAATTTACAAGTTTGACCAGAAATAAAAAATAAAAATAAAATGATTGTGTGGTATAATGAACACGATTTCTTGAACAATTTAAAGCTTTTAATTTGAATTGTTTTGTGTAACAGGAAGTCGGCAGGAACACCCTCGTGCGTCAGGTGGACTCGGTCCCTCTAAATTAAAGAGTTCTGTGTTTGTCTGATCTTGTTTTCTAATCTATCGCTTGTTTGTCCGTCTGTTCTGGAACTGCTGAGAAACAGCTAGTTCCGGTTAACGAGCTAACTGGCGCTCAGGAGAACCAACCCTTAAACAAGCTGCCGGTTCCGGTCGTTCCGTGGTTCTCTTACCTGTAGGAGAGACCGTGCAGGTAGCAAAGGTGAGCCACATGATAACAACAACATGTTATCCTATTGACTAGGTTTTGCCTCTGAATGTGCCGGAGTGAGCTAGCTAGCGGTTGGGCAGTACAGCTAACTGGGGAGCACGTGCTGGGAGGACTGGGACCTTGGACGTGAAACACCGATCAATCGACTGAGGTTAACGGTAATTTACCGGGTTATCGGACTGCTGCGGCTCACAGGGCGCCTCATTTACAGATTCTCCTCACCAACAATCGCCATCTTCCATCGTTCATGTTAACCCCTTATTTCTGCTTGTTGCGTCTAAATTATGCTGCGAACCGGGCCGACCCGGGACTAGTCTGTCTGAAAGATGGTTTTTCAAACCTCAAATCAACTCAACTGGAATCTAAAAAACCCAAGCACATGTTCAACGTCATCATTTCTTTCCGGTAAGAAGCTGAGGTTCCACCTGTGTATGAATGGGCGAAATGGCTACAAGGGCACCGCCATACGTCATCACAACAGCACTCACGATGGCGTCATACTTCCGTAATTGGTGCTAACAAGTGAGGCGTCATGGCTCTGAGACAGTGAGTCAGGTTCGATCCCTGTGCCCCAGTGGTCCTGAGTAAGATACCGAACTGCTAGCTGGCTCCTTGAGTGGTGTGTGTCTGTGTGGGTGGGTGTGTGTGTGGGTGTGTGTGTGGATGGGTGTGGGTGGGTGGGTGGATGGGTGTGTGTGTGTGTGGGTGTGTGTGTGGATGGGTGGGTGTGTGTGTGGGTGGGTGGGTGTGTGGGTGTGTGTGTGGGTGGGTGGGTGTGTGGGTGTGTGTGTGTGTGTGTGGATGGGTGTGTGTGTGTGTGTGTGGATGGGTGTGTGTGTGTGTGGGTGGGTGGGTGGATGGGTGTGGGTGTGTGTGTGTGTGGATGGGTGTGTGTGTGTGTGTGGGTGGGTGGGTGTGTGTGTGGATGGGTGTGTGTGTGTGTGTGTGGATGTGTGTGTGGGTGGGTGGGTGGATGGGTGTGGGTGTGTGTGTGGATGGGTGTGTGTGTGTGTGTGGGTGGGTGGGTGTGTGTGTGTGGGTGGGTGTGTGTGTGGATGGGTGTGTGTGTGTGTGTGGGTGGGTGGGTGTGTGTGTGTGGGTGGGTGTGTGTGTGGATGGGTGTGTGTGTGTGTGTGTGGGTGGGTGGGTGTGTGGATGGGTGTGTGTGGGTGTGGGTGGGTGAGTGTGTGTGTGGATGGGTGTGTGTGGGTGTGTGTCTGTGTGGGTGTGTCTGTGTGTGGGTGGGTGTGTGGATGGGTGTGGGTGGGTGTGTGGATGGGTGTGGGTGGGTGGGTGGGTGTGTGTGTGTGTGTGTGTGGATGGGTGTGTGGGTGGGTGTGTGGATGGGTGTGGGTGGGTGTGTGGATGGGTGTGGGTGGGTGGATGGGTGTGTGTGTGTGTGTGGATGGGTGTGTGGGTGGGTGGGTGTTTGTGTGTCTGTGTGTGGGTGGATGGGTGTGTGTCTGTGTGTGAGAGCCCACAGGTGCAGGAGGTTTGCAGCACAGGATGAGTCACAGAGGGAGGAAACTGATGGCGTCCTCCAAACCCAGGTCGTTATTCCTACGGAGCACGTCAGCTGTGACCCTCCACCAGCGGTGAGACACCTCATGACCACCGAAGCCCCTCCCACTGGCCAAACACCCAGCTTTTGCCTGTAATGAGCATTTACCCCTGGGTCACATGACCACGCAGCAGACACAGCTCTTCATCAGCGTTGATGGGGAAATGGTCATTTGCCTTCCAACACATAAGTGAGTGGGCGGAGCTCCACAGTCATCTTGATTGACAGTTGCACACTAACAGCAACCTGCAGAACAGAAACAGCTGCCGATGTGGCCGGGCAGCATGGTGATGTCAGAGCTCCCGCGAGTCATCAGAGGAACTAAACTCCGGTTTACGGCAGGTCCGAGGGGACACTGATCCTCAAATACTGACGCAAACAACACGGCGAGGAACTCTCCAACAGCCTGCGTCATCGGCCGTCAAATTATCGAATTGTCAGCCGATTGCAATCAGTGGCCCTTCCATCAGCACCTTTTATATAAAACGGTAACCATGGAAACAGTCACCAAAGATTTTGAACAAACTGAAGATGCTTGTTTCTGCTGTGTGACATCAAACGTGCCGGGGGCGGGGCCAGGGTGTAAATTGAACTCTCAGTAGTAGATTATGTTTCTGTTGGAATGGCTGACCTCTCTGCTCATGGCGTTGCAGCTTCTCACAGGTCCTGGTGGACCAGTTGACCCGTCCCAGCGTCTTGACCCTTGACCCCAGGATGCTGCCACATACTGACCTTCCGCCGGTGGTGCTGCTGGTGAAGAGTGAATCACCGCCCTCTGGGAGTCAGGTGATGGCAACACTTCATAGTCGTCATGTTCACAATAGATGTGCTGTACTGTTGATGATGTCACCTCACTGAGTCGCCGGTGCCGGTGGAGGGCGGGGGCCACTAGTATTAGTACTCAGCACTCAAGTATCGCAATCAGATAAGGAGCCAAACAAGTATCGGAAGCTAGCAGGTGTAGCAGCGGTTAGCAGCCAGCTAGCAGGGACGCCGGAAATGGAAGGAGACCAGAACGCCAGCAACGAATAAGTGACGGTATGGTAACCAAACGAACTGGAGAAGGCTTTGAGCATGGATGCTAGTTAGCGCTTGTCAACAGAGCAGCTGTTGATCCTCCCTGGAGGTGCTAGCTGGACCCCAGTGTGCAAGGTCTCATGGCCGCATGCTCAAGAATTCATCACGTTGAACATGGACCCATCAGAGCCAGACCAGTCCAAGTGTCTCGTCTCACGCTGCCCCTGTTTCAGGCTCACGACTCCATGGTTATGAGGCGGAGTCCCAGGAGGCCGAGCATCTGGACCCGGCTGGGCTGGCAGGTCAGTCGCCGTCTCTCTGGTTTTTGGAGTTTCCGGAACAAGTACATATGGAGAGCCAGGATCAGCTCAGCCCGTAGGAGTGAGTGTCCACTGACCAGAACCCTCCACATCATGTGACCAGTGATATTTTCAAATAAAACGGCATTTAAAAGTGGTTGTCTTCTTTCCAGAAGCAGTGGACGTGCTGCGTTGGACAGGTCCACTGATTCAGCGCAGCAAACAGAGGACCAGAACCCCCCCAAGACTGGCTGCAGGTCAGCTTGTCAACACGGAACCAAGAGAGACACACGTCCTGTCTCTCTGGCGCACTCTCTCCCTGTCTCTCTGTCCCACTCTGTCCCTGCTCCTCTGTCCCACTCTCTCCCTGTCCCTCTGTCCCACCCTCTTTCTGTCCCTCTGTCCCACTCTCTCCCTGTCCCTCTAGCTCACTCTCTCCCTGTCCCTCTGTCCCACTCTCTCCCTGTCCCTCTGTCCCACCCTCTTTCTGTCCCTCTGTCCCACTCTCTCCCTGTCCCTCTAGCTCACTCTCTCCCTGTCCCTCTGTCCCACTCTCTCCCTGTCCCTCTGTCCCACTCTCTCCCTGTCCCTCTGTCCCACCCTCTTTCTGTCCCTCTGTCCCACCCTCTTTCTGTCCCTCTGTCCCACTCTCTCCCTGTCCCTCGAGCTCACTCTCTCCCTGTCCCTCTGTCCCACTCTCTCCCTGTCCCTCTGTCCCACTCTGTCCCTGTCCCTCTGTCTCACTCTCTCCCTGTCCCTCTGTCCCACTCTCTCCCTGTCCCACTCTGTCCCTGCCCGTCTGGCTCACTCTCTTCTATCCCTCTGGCTCAGCAGTATTGTGTCTCATCAGGGTGCCCGTATTTCTGTTGCAGAACATCACTTGAGCCTGATGGGTGGGGCCACTGGCTGTAGGGGGCGTGGCCTAATCAGAAAAAAGCTGCCTAGCAAGAAGCAGCTGGACGCACAGCTGGATGATTACATGTCCTTGTCCAAGTCCAGATTGGACAAGCAGCTTGATGACTACATGTCCATGTCCAAGACACGTCTGGACGCGGAGCTGGATGAGTACATGTCTCTGGCTGGACGGACGCAGATGGACTGGGACTGAGGGGGGGGGGGGCCTCACTCCTTATTTCAGGCTTTAGTTGTCATGGTGATAGTTCAGAGAGTTTCTGGTGTTTCAGTTCTGGCAGTTGTTGAGGGACGTCCTGGCTTCTCCTCTCAGAGTTTGTTTTAAAATAAAGTTTAAACTGGAAGCTGCTCGCTGTCCTTCTCTTGTGTCACATGACCACCACACACCTGTCAACATGTTTTTTCTGCAGCTCATCTCCACCCACACACACACACACACACACACACACACTTGTGCTTCAGGCAGGGCATCAACTGACACTTAAATGCGTCTATATGCTATTGACTGTGCTTGATGGAAGCTCCGCCCTCTACACAGACACTGTGACATCTTCATTACATCATAAAATGGTCTTAAAGTGACAGTAACATGGCGGATCGTGATTATTTTGGGGAAGTTTTGTAGTTCAGCTGTGCTGTTTTGGACAAATATGCTCCTGAGGGTAAATTGAGCGTTTGAAGATTGACGACGCCCTCAGGAGAGGAAAGGTCATGATTGAGGTCAAGCATCTTAAGACAGGTGTGGCAGTTGTGAGTTCATTGGTTGAACTTGAATCAAAAACACAAATGAGGTCAGGGTGAAGAATTCTGACATGAACATTGAAGCCATTGATCAGCTGATCACCAACATCTCCTGTGACTGGCGTAGCCCTCACCGTCGTGACTTCGCTGGCCAGCCTTTGACTGTCAGCGAGGGTTTTTGATGATGCTCAGTGCGACAGCCATGAGATGAGCGTGTGTCATGAAAAACGACATGGGCCGCCCTCCCTCCCTGCTTTCCTTGTCATGCATCCGCCAGGGGACACCGTGCTGCCTCCGAGTACCAGTCAGCAGGCGCCATCTCACCGTCACAAAATCAATAAACGAGAAGACTCGCACACACAGAGGACGTCATGAGGAAGCATGGCGTTAATTTATTGACGCTCACAGGGCGGTCAGCTGAGTCTCCTGGATGTGTCCTGGTTCCAGTGGATCCTCCTGAGGAAAGAGGAAGAGCTCCATCATCATCATTCCGACTCAGAGCAAATGTAGGAGTGCCGTCTCTGCGTGAGTTGTCTTTGGCTACGAGGGCGAGGGTGTTGGTGGCAGGCTGACATGTTTTAGTTAGCCAGTGTGATTAACGTCATGGCAAAATCATGTGAGCTTTGATGCTCACAGGCCTCATTCAGCTGTTTTCAGAGGTGGACCGGGTCAGCGAGGTCCCTCGGACCTGTGGCCTTGGCCCTCCAGAATCATTGGCGTGTTAGGAGGTCTTCCAGTGTAGTCGGCATCTCATGTCCTCAAAAAGTTCCACCATTTCTCAGTGGTGTCCTCCTACCACTCCTGCCGGTGAGCTTGTTCTTGATTGTTAGTACTTCGAAGCTGGCGCTGCCTTTAGGGGCAGAGCTTTTTGAAAGTGAATCAGAGACTAAAGCTTCTGGATCAGTGGTTCTCAATCTGTGGTAAAGAATGTGAGCTTCCTCAAGTGGATCCCAGAAATACTTTTACTGAACATGATGGCTACTGCCTTGTTCTCACCTGTTTACCAGAGCTTTATCCTTGGCTCCACCCCCATCAGTACCAGGCCTGATAGACAGCCAATCCCAGGAGAGGCAGCAGACTAGCGTGATGAACTCCAGAGGTCTGAGAGGGGCCACACGACGGTCATGAGTGATTGATTACATCATTGTCACACCAGACTGATTATCAGAAGAAATGAGCTCTGACTTTTATTTTGAAGGACTTCCTGTCCTTTGTGTTGAGGTATTAAACAGTGGTGACTTTGTCTTATCAGTACAATGAGCAGGCGCTGACCAAGAACACGTATGATGGAGAGAAGATTGGAGTCTGGGGGATTTCAGGGTCTGAGGTCAAAGGTCGTGACTGGTGATTTTTTTTTCATTCTGGGTGTTTGTTAGCCTAGCTAGCATAATAAGCATAATTTGCATTGTTGGCATCTGTGGTTTTGTTTCTCTGTACTCAATAATATCTCAGCGCACTTCCTCATTAAATCATATCACTTCTCATTAAATTGAGGGTCATTTGATGCCTTTGTTGGATTTTTGCAGTGATTGACAGCTGTAAACGGAATGATTTGAAACAAACTTATCAATCAAACATCAGAGAACTGAACCTCAATTCAGCCTTGCCCTCTCCACCTGCTATTGCAGAATGAATCCAGCTGGATGCCTGAGATGAGAGGGAGAAACTGTGGAAGAGCAGTGGGAGCAAACGGAGGCGGGGACAAACAAAGACTGGAGCTAACGGAGGCAGGAGCTAACAGAGGCGGGAGCTAACGGAGACTGGAGTCAACGGAGACTGGAGCTAACAGAAACGGGAGCTAATGGAGACTGGAGCTAACAGAGGCAGGAGCTAACGGAGACTGGAGCTAACAGAGGCGGGAGCTAACGGAGACTGGAGTCAATGGAGACTGGAGCTAACAGAGGCGGGAGCTAACGGAGACTGGAGCTAACAGAGGCAGGAGCTAACGAAGACAGGAGCGAACAGAGGCGGGAGCTAACGGAGACTGGAGTCAACGGAGACTGGAGCTAACAGAGGCGGGAGCTAACGGAGACTAGAGCTAAAAGAGGCGTGAGCTAACGGAGACTGGAGCTAACAGAGGCGGAAGCTAACGGAGACTGGAGCTAACAGAGGCAGGAGCTAACGGAGACTGGAGCTAACAGAGGCGGGAGCTAACGGAGACTGGAGCTAACAGAGGCGGGAGCTAATGGAGACTGGAGCTAACAGAGGCAGGAGCTAATAAAGACAGGAGCTAACAGAGGCGGGAGCTAACGGAGACTGGAGTCAATGGAGACTGGAGTCAACGGAGACTGGAGCTAACAGAGGCGGGAGCTAACGGAGACTGGAGCGAACAGAGGCAGGAGCTAACGAAGACAGGAGCGAACAGAGGCGGGAGCTAACGGAGACTGGAGTCAACGGAGACTGGAGCTAACAGAGGCGGGAGCTAACGGAGACTGGAGTCAACGGAGACTGGAGCTAACAGAGGCGGGAGCTAATGGAGACTGGAGCTAACAGAGGCAGGAGCTAACGGAGACTGGAGCTAACAGAGGCGGGAGCTAACGGAGACTGGAGCTAACAGAGGCAGGAGCTAACGAAGACAGGAGCTAACAGAGGCGGGAGCTAACGGAGACTGGAGTCAATGGAGACTGGAGCTAACAGAGGCGGGAGCTAACGGAGACTGGAGCTAACAGAGGCAGGAGCTAACGAAGACAGGAGCGAACAGAGGCGGGAGCTAACGGAGACTGGAGTCAACGGAGACTGGAGCTAACAGAGGCGGGAGCTAACGGAGACTAGAGCTAAAAGAGGTGTGAGCTAACGGAGACTGGAGCTAACAGAGGCGGGAGCTAACGGAGACTAGAGCTAAAAGAGGCGTGAGCTAACGGAGACTGGAGCTAACAGAGGCAGGAGCTAACGAAGACAGGAGCGAATAGAGGCGGGAGCTAACGGAGACTGGAGTCAACAGAGACTGGAGCTAACGGAGACTGGAACTAACAGAGGTGGGAGCTAACGGAGACTAGAGCTAAAAGAGGCGGGAGCTAACGGAGACTGGAGCTAACAGAGGCAGGAGCTAACGGAGACTAGAGCTAAAAGAGGCGGGAGCTGACGGAGACTGAAGCTAACAGAGGCAGGAGCTAACGAAGACAGGAGCGAACAGAGGCGGGAGCTAACGGAGACTGGAGTCAACGGAGACTGGAGCTAACGGAGACGGGAGCTAATGGAGACTGGAGCTAACGGAGACTGGAGCTAACAGAGACTGGAGTCAACGGAGACTGGAGCTAATGATGGGCAGTGTGGCAGGGGGAGTTTTTATGTGATAATGATCTGGTGGTCTCACCTTGTTCCTGATGTCTCCCATGTCTCTGTTTTTTCTGGTGTCGGGGTCCTGGTACAGTCCAGTCACTACGAGAGATCAGCACCGATAGAATCAGAACCCTGCTGACATGTCTGGCAGAGCGGGTTGCCATAGTTACCATAATAGTAGTCAAAGGTGGCAGTGTAGTCATAGTCAGGCGTTGATGAGGGGTAGTCATACTCCGCTGTCGTCCCCTCGTCCTCGGGGCTTCCTTTGTTTCCTGCCGAGGAAAATAATCCAGGTCACGTGATGCTGCTCATGCTCATGATTCAACTCGCTGTTAATCAAGTCTTTTAATATGTGGCGTTCTACTCAGTTTCCCAAGTGAACGATGGCGTCCCCCGGCAGTAATGACATCACAACGTCAGATGTTTGAACACCAAGGTCATTCTACTGTCATCATGGCCGAAGGAACCGGGGGACCTTGACCCACGTGACGGTTGTGTCCTGTAATTTTCAGCAGCTGGTTGTTGCGGTTCTCCACCGTGTTCTCCACTTTGTTCTTGCTGGCGCCACAATAGTGGAATGAGTTCCACCCCTCTGTCAGCACAAGTAATTACTGTCATGTCTCACCTCTTCAGGTTCTACATGGAGGTGTGCGACCACAACAGAGGTGCTTAACCTGTCAAAAGTTAATGAAGTCATGTGATGAATGTGACTTCACTCGCCATCTTTGATTCCGATCATCACTGCTTTGAGCGTTTGTGAAAGATTCCGTTAAGCTCTGAAACCATGAAAACACGCTCCACTGATGGTTAAAGTGGAGGTCACATGACTGCAGTGAAACCAGAATCAACATCATTTGTTTACAACTGACAAGCATCTGACCGAGTCCAGACCTGCACCAGCTGGATCCACGGTAGAACTGAAACCTCCCAAGCGGAACACCACCATCAGGTGGAGGCTGCTGTTTGGTTCTCCCTCACAGCCGGTGAAAAGACTTTGAGATCACCTGGACCTGAAACCTGATCACTTTGTCAGTGACGGACGCCGTGGCCACCTCCGCGCATGCGGGCTGATTACAGATTATTGATATGGGGGTGCTGCCAGACTTCCTGTCTTGATGTTGCTTCTCACGCAGTTTGATGGTGGTGAGATGGAAATGTGGCGTGTTGCTTACCGCAGCAGGGCGCCGTCAGCAGGGTGACACAGAGAGAGAGAGACAGCAGCCGCTTCATCCTGGACGGCCGAGACACCGAGACACTGCTCACAGACGGCCGCTGCTAAACTCTCCTCACCTGAACATTCATCAGGAGTAAAGGGGACTGCAGGCAGACGAATCCCAACATGCAGCGGGAGAAGGGCAGGGCTTTGCTTTCAGTCGAGCAGGCTCCAGGTGTGTGTGTGTGAGGGTGTGTGTGTGAGAGTGAGGGTGTGTGTAAGTGTGTGAGTGTGTGTGTGAGAGTGAGGGTGTGTGTTTGAGTGTGTGAGTGTGTGTGTGAGAGTGAGGGTGTGAGAGTGAGGGTGTGTGTTTGAGTGTGTATGAGTGTGAGGGTGTGTGTAAGTGTGTGAGTGTGTGTGTGAGAGTGAGGGTGTGTGTTTGAGTGTGGATGAGTGTGAGGGTGTGTGTGAGTGTGTGTGTGTGAGAGTGAGGGTGTGTGTTTGAGTGTGTATGAGTGTGAGGGTGTGTGTGAGTGTGTGTGTGAGTGTGTGTGAGAGTGAGGGTGTGTGTTTGAGTGTGTATGAGTGTGAGGGTGTGTGTAAGTGTGTGAGTGTGTGTGTGTGAGAGTGAGGGTGTGTGTAAGTGTGTGAGTGTGTGTGTGAGAGTGAGGGTGTGTGAGTGTGACAGTGTGTGTAAGTGTGTGAGTGTGTGTGAGTGTGTGTGTGTGAGAGTGAGGGTGTGTGTAAGTGTGTGAGTGTG